>NC_056751.1:817192355-817412355 GCF_019279795.1 Protopterus annectens | reverse complement strand
CAGGAATCTATCTGGAAACAAAACTGACTTATTCATCTCATTGAACATTAATGTGGGAAAATTCATAACTAGTTTTGTGTGCATTTTCAAACTCTTTGCCTGTTTATAGTTCAGTTCTCATGCTACATCTAATTCTAAATACTATCTATGTTTTGAGGGCAAATGTTATTAGAAATATATATAATTTTTTTGTCTTCTGATTTTGACATTTGTACAATTGCCCTGATTCTTTCTTCATCTGCTTTCAGTCCCTCTGACAATAGAGTGTGACCCGTGTATTTCAGAGGTGTTACATTTTTGTATTTGATTTTATTTAACTTACAATTATGGTATACTACTCCATTTAGCAACTATTCCAGACTCCTGTCATACTCATTTATTGTATCTGATCTCATACTGGTAGATCGTTGTGTCCTCGTCTAAATTTACTGGTGCAGCAGCTCTTCAGAACAGTACTGGGGCTCATAAAATTAAAATTCTTACCTAGTGGTTGTGCATCAGGGCTGCTAACCTGGTACGTAAAAATCCACTACCAATCATTAGCAGACCAGGGTTCCGCTGTGGCGACCCCTAACCGGGAAAAGCCGAAAGACACAAACAAACAAACCTTCCTAGTGGCATATTAAATGAACACAATTGAAACCTTTTTTCATCTGCCTTTGTCTGTCGGAATCCATAATATTATCTAGAACTGAAAAGTATTTAGCATTTTTCATTACTAAGATTCGCTTTCTCAACTCTAAGCAACGGGTAATACTTTAATTCATTTTATTTAGATGCTGTTGATCAATGCAAATGAAATTCTTATCTTATTTTACAACAGTGGACATATTATTTTCCCATTCTATTGCCTCTAAAACTCCCATTAATGACACATAAGTTTCTAAAACGTTAATATGGTAGGACTATTAACCAACAATATTAGAATCAAACCAATGCTAAACATCAGCATAATAACTGACCATAAAATGTATGACTAGATAAACACATCTATCAAATGTAAACTTGTGTTCTTTTACAAAGATAAACCTTTCATAACAGACAAAATATGTAGGACCACAGCTTGAATCTTTCTACTTATCAGTCTCCTCTATGCCTCTTCCCGCTTTAGTAAGCTACAGTGCTGCATGCTAACAGAACTGGAACACATTGGGGGCGTGGCCAAGGATGAACACAGGATAGCAGCAGATTTCTTCAGCTCCACCAATTTCATTGCACTGATAGGAATTAATTACTTAAAAAATTAATTTTGGAAGTAATTTTCTTTCTAAATATGTTTGTTTTATATAGTTCTTGAACTATATCTAAAAAAGAAAGGAAATTTTAACAATATTCCTGTCAGAAATCACTTTGGAAATTTTCCTGTCAGTTTATCAGTCTGAAATGAGTTCCAGTAAGACAAATTCTCAAGACTCCAGCATCAAGAAAGAACTTCAGTCTCTGATAACTATAATCCAGCAACTTACTGCTAAGATGGATAAAATGGATACTAAAATTGATACCTTCATAGAAAAACTACAAAACAAATAGACTTGTTACATATAGACCTGCAACAACAGAAGATCCAGATGACAGGCATAGAAGAAGCTGTGAATGACATGGAAAATAGAATCCAAGAAGAGGAAATCAACATTGAGTTTCTGCTGAAACAAAATGCACATTTACAAACAAAGCTGGATGACCTGGAAAATAGATCTAGGCGCAATAACATTAGGATTTTTGGACTGCCAGAAAATATTGAAGGTAACAATATTACTTCTTTTTTAACAACATGGCTCCCTAAAACTTTAGACTTACCAGAAGCATTCTCTTTTGGTATCGAAAGAGCACATAGATCTATAGCTAATACTAACTCTAACAAAAACTATTCTAGATCAGTTATAGTTAGATTTCTATCATCTTTTGATAAAGAGATGGTTCTTAAATCTGCTTGGGCTAAAGCTCCTGTTAAGATTAATGAAACAACTGTGCGTTTTGACAATGACTATTCTTCCTTGGTAATAGCTAAAAGAAAAGTTTTTCTGCCACTAATAAGGGAGCTTAAAAAATCACAGTTTAAAAGATACCTTCTCTTTCCTGCCAAGCTAAAAATCTTCCTTCCTGATGGTCCTAAAATTTTTGATGACTTAGACTCTGCTTTATTGTTTATCAAAAAAAATAAGATTTTGGATAAAATAGAGGAAATGGAATGGGCTAGTCCTTCATTAAAGAGACTGGCAACTGAAACTTCGTGGAAGACTTCAGAGAAGAAGAAGAGACTAAAAAACAAATGATTTGTTCTATTTTTTTTCTTTTTTTTTTCTCTCATCATTTTACTTCATTATTAATCTTTTTAAATATAGTTCCTGCATTTCCAGAAAGCTACAAATATTCTGAAAAAGATTTAATCAAAGTTATTCTCTGTGTGCAAAGAAATGTTTTGTTTCATAACCAGTCAAAATATCTGAGGAACTAATAACAAGCTATTATTCAATTTGTTTCTCTTTCTGAAAAGAGAAGTAAGGTCAGTAATTTGATACATTTTTTCTTTTTTTCTCCTTTTCTTTTCTTTGTTTAAACAATGACATTCTATTTAGATTATGTAGTGGGTAAAGGGTGGGGGAGGGCAGGGAGAGAAGAGTAATGAAAATATGATAAATGGAATAATAACATATTTATTCCTTGTAAAAAGTTTATATGTTCTTCAAATGCTATTCCTAATTATACTTTCTTGATTATACTGCTTATGCTTATTTGTAAATAATCTGTCATGCTTTAACTAATAATAATTAGAACTAAATAATAGTAAATAATATGTTTTATTTTTAACTCTATTAATATAAACAGTAAGTAATATTCCGTTGTATATACTTCTTATAGCTTTCTCTTACATTTTTTTTTATTTCTGCTTTACACTCTTTTATTTTCTACTCTCTTTTCTTTTCTTTATTCTTTCTCTTTATTTTTTTTTCATATTAATATATAGAAATGCTTTTGATCATATAGACACAGTAAATAATAAGATTTGCATAAAAATTGAGTTGGGACAAAATATTGAGTTTTATTACTTATTAATAACTTTGGGCTTAATTTCACTTACATAGAGGCTGTAATAACCTGTAAAATACATTGCGAAGGTTTTGTCATGTTTAGATGCATTTACACTGCTAAATGAATGTTTGTCACTAGTTTTCCACCAAAATGTTAAGGGAGACAATCTGGGATGTGGGCTACCTCATGAACAGTGTCCTTGAGTTGTTTCAAAAGCTTCAACTTTCAGAATTCTCACAGAGAAGCTGAAAGCAGTCAATTTGACCTTTGACCCAGATATCACACTGACACATTGCAGATTCAGGAAGAACACTCTACCAGGAAGTAGAACTGATGCAAATGCGACTATATGAAGGAAAATGAACTCTTTAACATCTAAATGTGAGTTATTTTATATAATTACTTAAATATCTATGTTATAATTCATAAAATATGTCAGTTATAATGATTTTAAATGATGCAGTTTCTTGTAGTAAGTAAATGTCTTATTTTAGAAGGCATAGAAAATGAAACATTTATTCAAGTGTTTTTGAAAATCTACTTGACTGCAGCATACTAATCTGTGTTAGAAACTTATGTTCCAAACATATACATTACTATAAATCATTTAATTCATCTGATTGACAAGCATAAATAACTTTATAACTCTATTCTGGAAGAAATTGTCATGTGATATATTTTAAAGCAGTAGTATAGACATACAAAATACAGATGGCTTTTTTTACAATAATGCAAGTGTTTCTGAGAATTTGCATAACTATGCAGTATGATTTATAACAATTTCTATAAATATAATATTTTATTCTATTGACAATAATGAGTATGAGTAAAATGCTCATATACAAGCAATTCAAGGTTTTTTTTGGAAGCTGTTGACTGCATTTACATGACAGAAAATAGATGCATCTTAATATATGTAATGTTTGAACCATATTAGCCAAAGTTTTTGATTTAAATGAATGTTAGAACTTATTTTTACATACTTTGAATAAATTAATATGTAAATATGCCTTCTTTTTTTTTCTCTCTCTCTCTTTCTTTCACTCTCTCTCCCTCTTTCACGTCTTTTATTTCTCTCTCTCCTCTTGGTTCCTAATATCAAGATTATTTGAATGCTATTTGAATACAAGTGTATTATACTACATAGATGTATATAGTAGTATGAATAGTTTAAAAAAAAAAAAAGTTTATTTTAGTTTATATGATGCTGTTTTATCAAATGTGTAGTCTTGTCTTGCTAGATAATTGAATTGAAAGCTGTTAATTTAAGTTAAATATAACCAGTATTAAATTGATAAGGTGGTAGCTGAGGTACTGCTGCTTAGGGTAGGGGTTAACTTGAGTGGTAAATACTACTCTAAGTTGGAGTTTTTAACTCAGGCTGGATGCAAGGTTTAATCCTTACATTATTTTCACTTGTTCATTGTTATATGTATATAGTTTTGACATCCACAATATATTTTGTACACTCATTGTCACTACAAACAAAATTGAATCCTATACAAAATCCCATAAGAGATTCAATAAATACAGCTATATTTAAAGGTACATCTAAAGGAGGAGATGTAACATTACTTATGTTGTTATTTGTTATTTTGATCATAAGATTCTTAAGTTTTAAAATGCCAAATGACATCTTTAAAAGAAATTTCTTTAAACATTAATGGATTGAATAATCCGTGTAAAAGGGCAAGCCTAATAAGATACATTAATTTACATAAGGCCAACTTAGTCTTCCTGCAAGAACCCCATCTCTTGAAAAAAAAATTGATAAATTAGCCACAAACAAATATACAGTATTGGTTAGTTCAGAGCACACTCAGAAAAAAGAGGAGTGGCTATTTTATGGAATAAAAGTATGCCCATTCCTAAAACCATTAAGTCTTATCAGGATGACAAAGGAATGTTTTGTATGGTTACAATACAAATTAATGGGAAGACTTACACTTTAATTAATGTATATTGGATACCTGGAATTGGTATTAATACAGTGAAACATCATCTTGATAAGATCATATAATTCTCTATAGGAGATATTATTTTAGCTGGTGACTTTAATTGTATACTACATGAAAGTGATACTACCACTATGGGAAAAAGAAGAATTACATCTAATGCAAAACATTTAAATGATTTTGCTAATTCTTATCATTTGAATGATATTAATAATCAGATAGATTCAAAATCATTACCATACACCTTTTTTTCTAACAGATACAAAACTTATTCAAAAATAGATAGGGTCTTTATTTCTAACCAGATGGTAACAGATTTAATTAATTCCAAAATCATTTCTTGTCCTATATCTGATCATAATTCAATTGTTTTGAATTCATGATAAAAATACTCATAATGTTCAGATCAAAGGATACCAGCATACTTAACTCAACTAAAAACTATAAAGAATATATACTTTCAGAAGTAAAACATTTTTAGACATAAATAATACTCCTGAAGTCTCCATTGTCTATGTTTGGGATGCCTTAAAATCATATCTATATGGACAAAGTATCAGATGGTATAATAATAAAAGGAAATCTTGGGATAAGGAATTGTTAGATATTCAAAGTAAATTAGACTCTTATAAACATAATAATAAAGAAAATATTATGGACAAGAAAGTTATTGAAGAAATAAACAAACTAAATGAGAAATACAAAGAAATTTTAACTCATAAAGTTAAAATAACTTTAGAAACAATACAAGTTTTGTCTTATTCAATAAGCCCCAAATACTTACATAGACTTAAAAATAAAACAAAAGGTTGAATAAACAAAACCATATCAAAGAAATCTTTTCTCTAAGGAAAAAGAAGAATGTTTCTAGTATACCAGAAATACTAGATGAATTTAGAAATCACTTTCACAAAATTAACCATAATAACATTAACATGGAACCTAAAGATAAAATAAAGGAGTTTATAACCACAAACGTGAATAAAAAGCTTAATAAACAACAGATTAAACTATTGGACAAAAGTATTTCATATACAGAGGTTATTACACAAATAAATAAGCTTAAATCAAACAAAGCACCGGGTAATGATGGTATTATACCAGAGATATATAAAATCCTTTCTAAAAGTGCATATTCATTAATACATAAGGTTTTTATTTTGGCCCAAACTGAGTTAATAACCCCCCCATCTTGGCAATATACATTTATTTCGCCAATTTTAAAACCTAATAAAGATCCAACTAGATGTACTTCATATCAGCCCATCTCATTACTTAATGTTGATTATAAAATGTTTATGAGTATTTTTGCTGATAGATTGAAGACAATCATCCCCGGCATTATAGATATAGATCAGACAGGCTTCATTGTAAATAGAAATACTTTTGATAATATAAGAGGAACTTTAACATTAATTGATTTTGCAAATAGGAAAAAGAAAGATTTAACACTTATTAGTCTTGGTATAAGTTCAGCATTTGATTCAGTAAGTTGGGACTATCTGTTTACCTTACTGAAGTGCACAAACTTCTCAGATGCATTTGTAAATCTAATTGAGCATTTAGACAAAGGAACATTGGCTTATATTAAGGTAGGAACATATGTTTCACAAAAAATACCAATTTTTAAAGGTACAAAACAAGGATGTCCACTTTCTCCACTATTATTCACTTTAGTAATGGAGCCTTGGGCTAATTTGATCAGAAACAGTACTGACATAGAGGGTTTTGAAATAGATGAAAATACAACATCCAAAATTCAACTTTTGCAGATGATGTTCTAATTACATCAGCAGGATCTAATTCTTCTATGCAGTCTCTATTTGATAAAATGATGAATTTTAAAAGTATTTCTGGTTTAATATTCAATGAAGAAAAACTAAAATACTACCTATATATACACGAAAAAATATTCTCATTAGTGATTTTACTAAATATGTACCCAATTCAGGTCAGATAACTTATTTAGGTATAATACTATCTAAAGATATTAAATCTATTATATATAATAATTATAATACCTGTTTTCTTAATATACAAAATCTTTTTAATACCTGGAATAATATGTTTTTACTATGGAGGAGAGACTTACAATTATTAAAATGATAATATTCCCCAAGATTTTATACTTAATACAATCAATAATACTTCCACCTACAAAAATAATTATCAAGAAACTGAATACACTAATGTTAAATTTCCTATGGGCACCTAATAGACCTAGGATTGCATTAAAGAAACATACTAATAGCTGGTCTCAAGGGGTATTTCTTTTCCAGACTTTAATTTATATACTATCTCTTCTATTGTAAAAGTTATTACTTTATTAATAGATCAGTCATATGTCACAAAATGGAAAGATTATTGGGAGCTAATTAGTATGCACTTCATGAAAATCTCCTTAACACATAAAAATATGATTGTAAATAACTCCATGTTATGGTTACTAAAGGAATTTTGTACTTCACCTATTACACCTAAACATATGGTTTGTTACCCATTAAATATTATTATTAGCTATCGTAACTTTATATTCATGCACCCTAAGTATAGGGAATGGAATTTTATTATATTCCTATAATGTATACTCAGGGTATGCTTTTGTCATCTACTTCTGAAGGAACTCATTTAGCTATAGATAATGATCTAAAGTACTGGTATCAGTTGATATTTGATAATAAAGTTAAAAATCTAGATTTCTTAAAACAAGAATTTGATCTAAGAGAAACTTGCTGGTTAGAGGTTTAGACCTTTAGACAACATCTCATTAATAAAATAGATCTAATGTCTATAACAGTTAAAGAATCTATTCCAACACTGATTGATTACTTGCTATTAAATTTACAACATAAAGTTTCTGATAAAGGTAAACTTTCATACATACATAAAATTATCAGACAAGAAACTTTTTACAGTGTAGATACATACTGGAATTATTTCACTTCTATTAATGGGGACCCACCAAATCAACAAGATAAACAATATATATTGGAATCTGCCTATAGAACTACATCTTCCATTGTCTGGAGACTTTATACATGGAAATTTTTACATAGATCTTTTTATACACCTTTGATGATGAATAAAATAAATAATAAAGATAATCTATGTAAGAGATGTAATGTAGAAATTAATGCTGACTGGGCTCATATGTTTTATGACTGTATAAAATTGAAAGAATACTGGAAGTCAATTAATGAATTTTTGCAGGCTCTTTTTATAGATAATTTCATTATTTCTAAATCTCTTATATTATTCAACACACCTGTACCTCAATGTGTTAAAAAGGTTAAGCTTCCCTTGTTATGGTCTATTCTAGCAGTGGCTAGGAAAATAATAACCAGAAATTGGATTTCAGATACACCTCCTTTGTTCAATGAATTTAAAAATGTTATGAATATAATGTGCCATATGGAAATAAACACAATTAGGTCAAGAACAACTAGAAAAACATCTTATGATATTGTATGGGATAATTTACAAAATTTGTTAAAAAAATCCTAATTTCAATAGCATGGTATTTTAGTTTAATTAATTGATCTGATTGCAGTGGATGTCTTTGTAAATACTTTAGTTGTTTTGTTGAATGTTATAATCATATCTATTTTTAATTACTTGTATAAAATTGTTATGATATTTCTCTTGTGTGTTAAAACAATAAACCTGTTTTGAAAAAAAAAAAGAACTGGAACACATTAATAATAAAATTGTAACATCTACATATAACCAAAGAAAATGCATCACTGACGTGCTAAAGTTCATTACTGGGTTGTAGCTATTCGATCTAATAGCCTACTGGCCTACTCTCACCTTAAAACTTCTCACATAATATTCTCTATTCCAGGAACAATGTCCTGCAAAATCCTGTTGTTAAACTGGTGCATATCCCACAGACAATTGATGTCAATCATTACATCCAAGTGACGTCTCCAGGCGTTTCTGCAATTACCTCCTGCTGCTCCTCCAGGCGTCAAATATTGCCTGTTCATATTTGCATTAATAATTCCAAAACCATGTTACATACAAGGTATCAGAATATTTTATCTTGAAGCATACATGATGGCAAACACAGTTGTACTGATATTTGACATCTGTCAATGAGTATTTGTTAGAACTGTAAGGTAATAACTTCATTTTTTTAAAGGCTGAAGCCACACCCACTGTACACACACACACACACACACACACACACACACACACACACACACATGTGTGTGTGTGTGTATATATGCGTGCGTGCGTGTGTGTGTGTGTGTATATATATATATATATATATATATGTGTGTGTGTGTGTGTGTGTGTGTGTGTGTGTGTGTGTGTGTGTATACTGTTCACATTGCTAAATTTTGAAACTCATTCAGAGCAAATATCAGAAAAATGACATCCTACAATACAGTTTAAAACCACATTAGAAGCACACCTACCAATACAATGATGCTTCCTCTGTCCTAAATCCTTACAGTGAATTGCAGTCTGTGCTACTTATATCAAGCGAATACCAGGAAAAAATCTCTAAATTCTGCTTTTATAGTAACCAGCCTATGTTTCATAAGTGACTATGTAAATCTCTGGCTACAACATGCACATGCCTGCTTTTCTAGTTTATGCAAAAAATTGCATCTATAACATTGAATGCTGTCACCTGTACAACTGCACTGTCTGTCTAACATATACTATTGGTTTCCTCCAGTTGTTTTCTTGTATAGTTGCTATTCTACTGTAGGATGAAGAAATATATGGTGCAACTAAAATGATGAGATCTTGTTTATGTATAGTTAAAACAAGATGACTAATTTGCAAAAAACTTTATCTTAAAATGTATGTATATATACTGTCAGGGGCAGCAGATTGACACAGTGGCTAGCACTGTCACCTCATAGCATGAAGTTGTGTGATTCAGTTCTCTGTTTTTTTTTCTCTCTCTCTTTTTGTTCCCTTTCCATCATTTGGACAGCCATTCCAGTACCCCATGTCCCTGCTGCATCTGCAGGCATGCCAGTCTACCCCCAGTCCAATGCTTGCAAATTTCACTGGGGCCTTTGAGGAACCTAAGGATGTCTTGGCGGGGGGTGTCACACTGTCATACATCCAGCTGGAGGCTTTGTGCTTTTTATCTTATCCATGTTACCTCCCCTTCCCTGTGGATCACATGGTTTGCCTCAGGAGCTGGAGTGCAATGGTGACATGTGCACTATAGTCCCATTTCTGCAACAGCTCAACCTTGTCCCCACACCATTCCCCTCTTCTAGGGACTCCTGCAAGAGTATTGTCCCCAGCCTCCACCAGGGATCAACACAGGAGATGGTCACAGCTCTGCCCACTCCCCCTGAAATGGAAATGCCCATCCCTCCCTGCCACTCAGGTCATTTGGGCTATAGTCAGGACTTTATACCTCTATGCCACAAGTGTGGCTGGTTCAGTTCTCTTCTAAGGTACTTTCTGGGTGGATTATGCATGCCCTGTCAGTGTTTATGTGAGTTTTTTCTCTCACATTTTAAACAATGTACTAGGTAGATTGGCAACTTCTAAATTGATTGTAGATGCGTGTGTGTGTGTGGGGGGGGGGTTTGTGTGTATATACATACATGAGTGATACAGAAAAAACAACTAGCAATCTACTTCTGTACCCCCTTGCAAATTTAATGGATGGTGGTGGCTGTAAATAGGTTGCTACAGAAGTCAGCCATAACTTGTTAGAATGGAAGGATATACAGTTGGCTCATTCTGAATGTTCTACCAATGTGTGTTCCGTTATACATGCTAAAAGACACACATGGTATATTATACACAGTCCTTACAGGTTAAAATGTATCTATTTATTTGTTAAAATGTATAAACACACTGTTAATGCATGCTGGTCATTTATAAAATGTGTACAATGTGCAGTATTTCTCCAGAACCTACCACTGAAAGGGGACTTTGCTGACTTGGACATTTTGGGTGAACAAAGTCAAATCCATAAATAACTATCTGTATATTTTCTATAATTCTTGCATTATTTTACTTTTGGCAGCTGATGTACTTTCCTGGAAATGCATATAACTGGCATAGTTTCAAATGTTGCTTGTCATATTCCCCTGACAAACTTCGTAAGCTAGTAAGCCAGTATAATGAAAGATACAATTACTCTATGACTATACACACTATCTGAGCTGTATCTGCAGCTCTGACTGATTTTGTGTGCATGTATTGTTTTGTTTTATACTGTTACCATCTTTTCAAATGCCTCAAAATGTTACAAGAACTCATTTCTTTAAGAAGCTGAATTGGAAAAAGAGTTTTTATTTTTATTTTTAAATTTGTTTGCTAGTTAATTTTGATCTAATGGTTCCATAAAGAGGTCAGAATATGTTAACAAACTTTCAGGACCAATACTTGAAAGGTAATTTAAAATAAAATATTGTACCCTGATCCTGTTCTCAGCGCAAATTCAAAATTTTCTCTTCTTAATTTTTAATATTTCTCTCCAGCCATCTAACTTACATCCTTATCTCAGTGTTTCTGAGGCATTTTCAGATTTCACTGTATTAAGTCTTTTTGCTGCCATAGTGCCCAATAGAACAAGCAATTTCTCTGGAAAACACCTATTTTTTTCCTTCCCACATATTTGCAGAATTACATTTTCTAGCACAGATTCTGCAAAATGTATTAAATGCAAGTCTGTGCTCCCTTATATGTCTATAGCCCAACTACAATATTTTACAAAAGTGACCTCATCCCTATATTTCTTACCCCCATTGCTGTTGATGTTGTTCTTTTTTATATACATTACTTTTTAAACAAATCTTTTGTTTATATATTTTTTTCACTTTTTTATCCAACTTTTGTTCTTACACACTTGCCCTGGTATTCAGGAAGGTTACTGCCAGTGGTAAAACCTTTTCCCCACTGGCAGTCACTATTTCGGATACAGAGACATCCCTACCATAGTGCTTCATCTCAAAGACGTGCAGTACTGTGGCAGGCTGTCCCTGTGGTCTACTGCATATGCTAATGGGGCATTCTGCGGGAGTAGCAGATAGTAATTAGTCATATGGTCTTCCCCAGAAATGCCTACTATAAGACATTGCACAGCTCAAAGATTCAGAGAACTTCTTGGCTGCATAAACCCTTATCACTCCCAGCAGTATCACACTCAACCAAAAGCTTACATTTATCAATTACGTTTACTGAGTGAGACTGCATTAGAGATAACTACTGGGGAATTTGACAAATATGTAATGTTGGGGAGACTGTGCATATGCATATGTGTATGTGTATGTGTATGTACATGTGTATGTGTGTGCATCTGCCTGTGAGTAGTGTGGAGAAGGAAGAGTGGTGCCAGGTCAGTATGTGTGTGTGTGTGTGTGTGTGTGTGTGTGTGTGTGTGTGTGTGTGTGTGTGTGTGTGTGTGTGTGTGTGTGTGTGTGTGTGTGTGTGTGTGTGTGCGTGTGTGTGCGTGTGTGTGCGTGTGCATGTGGATGTGTGGATATCAGGGGAGTAATTCTGCTAATATGATGCATCAGACAACAGTAAAGGCATGTCGATGTTTCTGGTAATCATCAAGCAGTTCATTAACATGCTAATGTGTCTCAGAATCACTGATGTCCATGATTATGCTAACAGGTCCTTTTTACCAGAGCCTTATCGCTTATGGCCAGGCCTATCTCTGAATCCAGCCAATCATATTCATCACTTATTTTTTTAAATGCTTACTAATAATTTTACTTGTTCTGTACATACCCTTAGCTTTTGATAAGCTATAGCTTAATTCTCTTAAAAACTTGTAATTTCTTTCATCATATCTTTTCGTACAAACTATGAATCCTGCAGCTCAGTAAATTTACAATCTTTGGATCACGTCTTCAGCTCAGTAACACAGACATCTACTGCCTCCTTTAAAACTTTGTGCTCTCTGCAAACAACAAATGCCAAATAATTGATCATTCTTTTCTAGTCTCACAATAATTCTGTAATCTCTCTCCTATCACTGCTATTTTATCACTCTCCCCTTTAAGAAAAGTGAGTTAAATGCATGCATGGTTTCTTCTGTACTAAAATGTAGAAATGTCTCTCTCTCTACCTCTTCTGGACTTTTCAGCTAATCAGCTCACAGTGAGCAATAAACTGAATTCCTCTACCCAAAGCAATCAGTTTCTAGCCAAATATCTGTGTTGTGAAAGAATCCTGGATCTATAGTTAGCCCATTTTTCTAACTAAAAGTTATGCTTTTGAACGTCTTAACATATATTTCTTCATTTCTGAAAATGCCTTCCACAGTTCTACAAATATATCTTGGCCTCTGACACCATGTAGTACTTTAATAATGAGTAAACCAAAAGGGGTCACTGACAATGTTTTACAAATTCCACTGAAAATGGGAGAAACAGACAAATGCAGGTTTTGTAAAACTAGACTGGAAACAGTAGCACATCTTTGCTGGGTGTAATGCAGTCATATCTGAAGGTCTGTATCTTCAAAGGCAAAATAATGTGGCAACACTGTTGCACTGGGGATTGTGCAAACACTTCAATAAAGAAGTAGCTGAGAAACATTGGAAACATAAACCACAAAGCATTATTGACAAAGATAATGTTCATATCACATGGGATTACCCATTACCGACAGTTCAAAAATAAATGCAAGAAAACCAGACACAGCAGTCAAAGAAAAAAAAGACAAAAGTAGTGATGATTACTGAAATTACTACACCTAGTGATTATAGTGCATTATATACCAAGAGACAACAAAGCTTAAAAATACCAGGAATTCCAAGCAGAAATTACAGCAATCGGGAAGGATGATACACAGACAGTTCCAGTAGTAGGAGGAGCAACAGAAATAATAAAAAAATAATTTACATATAGCCCTATATGAAATGCATAAGGAGGCAATTCTGAGCATACTGTGGGTGCTGAGAGCAGCACTCATGGCTAACATCAATGCTGATTTCATGATCTCTAATTATGCTGTGACTTAAGAATGGGGTCAAATGTTATCAAGGTATGTAAAAAACATAAGCATTTGGGGAAATTAAATCAAGGGTAAAAATTGTAGAACAAATGTTCATATCTATATCAGTATCTCTCTCTCAATCTCTCTCTCTCTCTCTCTCTCTCTATATATATATATATATATATAGGTTTACTATTATAGGTTCATAGGTTGATACTAGGCTATCTGCCCTAGGGCATTTATAAGCCTAGCCAGAGTATGTTTGGCTTTTGCCACCCTTTTAGATTAGTTGACTGTGCCTCTGTATAGTAGGTCACAGAAGGTAGCCCTTTTAAGGTTAGTTTACTGTGACTCTGTCTAGTAGGGACACAGAAGAGATCCCAGGGGTAAACTTACGATCTCCCATCCACTCTTCAAGATTTCTCTTGAAGAGGATCATTGAGGGGCTCTGCCTAACATGGATTGGGATTTTGTTCCAGAGTGAGGGGAGCCTCTGGGATATGAATCTGTCCCTCCAGCATGTCCTATTTATTTCTGTGCTGAGGTTCAAGACCCTGGAGCGTGTAGCTCTAAGGGATTTGGATTTCCTGAGGTGAAGCATGTCCATTAATTCTGGGTTGGACATGGCTTTATACGTCAGACACAGATCGCTTCTGAGTAGGCAGTATGCAACTGAGTAGAGCTGGAGTTTCTTTAGCCGAGCTGCATAGGGCATCTGTTTGAGCCCCTTGATCCTCTTGGTGAGATACTTTTGGGGTCTTTCCAGTTGTTGCAGGTGTCGGGTAAGGTACATCGCAAACGGGGCATTATACTCAATTATGGGCCTGATAAGTGATGAGTAGAAGGGCACAATGACCTCTCTTGATCTAGATGTGAACCCTTTCATGATAAGGTGGGCTCTGTAGAAGGTCTTTCTAACCACTTTGGCAACGTGATTGTCAAAGGAGAGACTGCTGTCTACTTGAGTCCCCAAGTCCCTAATTACTTCTTCCATACTTAATGGATTACCACCTATGTGGTAATTTGTGGGCACTTTGTTTTTACCAAAGGGGATGACTATGCACTTTTTGGCATTTATCTTTAGGCCACGGCTCTGGCACCAGTTATCCATCTCTCTGAGACCCTTTTGGAGGATGCTTGTGTCAGCCGGAGAGTCGATTAAGGGCACCCAGTTTGCAGTCATCTGCGAACTTGGTCAGCCATAGTCCACCTATGTCAGCCTGTACCTCGGAGAAATATATACCGAACAAGAGAGGTCCCAGGACTGAGCCTTGTGGGATGCCACTTGTAACTGGTTTAGAGTCTGACATGGCACCTGCTATTCTGACCATGTGGGTTCTATCCCTGAGCCAGTTTGCAACCCATCTTGTGACATAGGGGTTGATATTTAAGCTGGTTAGCTTATTTATGATGCCAGAGTGGGGTATTGTGTCGAAGGCTTTTGCAAGGTCCAGGTAGGCTGTGTGGACTACCTTCCCTTCATCTATAACTTTGGTAACTGTTTCAAAGAAGTCAACCAGGCCCAAGAGGCAAGATCTGCCCTTAACAAAGCCAAATTGGGTAGGATCCAGTGTCTGGAGGTTCCCAATGTCTTTGTTTATGATTTCCATGATGATACGCTCCATAGCTTTGCAGACCAGGCTAGTCAGGTTTATAGGGCAATAGTTTCCGAGGTCTGTTGTGGCACCACCTTTGTGGAGTGGGACCACTGCTGCTGTACGCCATTCCTTGGGTACATACCCTGTAGTAAGGCTGAGATTGAACAGTGACTTTATATGAGGGTTTAGTTCTTCTTGCAGCTCATGTAAGACGCAGCCTGGGACACCGTCTGGTCCCATTGATGCTGTGTTTTTTGCTTTGGAGAGGGCAGCTCTCACCTGGGCATCTGTGATCTCAGGAAGGCTATACTCTGTTGGGATAGACATTTGCTCTTTTGGGGGGGAAGGGGGGGAGAAGTTTGCACTGAACCTTTCTGCCAGGATGTTGGCAATGTCTGTGGGTTTAGTGTATTTTTTGCCATTTTGCACTAACTCAGAGCATATCTGGGAGTTGCCTCCCAGGTTTCTGACATAACTAAAGAAGGCCTTGTGATTATCTTTAGTGTCTTGTGCAATTTTTCTTTTGAAACTGGCCTTAGATGATTTAATGAGGGATCGTAATTTCTTGCTAGTACTGATCAGCGACGCCTTCCCTTTTTGGGATTTTGCTCTATCATGTAGTAGCTTTCTCCTTCTGTTGTATAGCTTATTTATGGCCAGGGTCCACCAGACAGGTCTCCTGCCTTTGGAGGAGTGAGTCTTGGTTTTATTTGGGATAGCATGCTCCATGCATTCCTGTTGGTGTCCATAGAATGCTTTTGTAAAGGATTCTGCATTTTGAGCCGTATTTTCCACTGGCCCGGGGGCTTTGAAGGATTCCACCTCGGTTTTGAGAAGTGTGAAGTTTGCTTTTGAGAAGTTCTTCACCTTGGTTTCCTTGGCTAGGGGTGGGGATGGAATATGGATGTCCAGTGAGATTTGTTTATGGTCTGATCTTACCAATGAGGGGTATACCTCTGGTGTGGAACATAGAGACCCCATGTTGGTGATGACCAGATTCAATATGTTTTCCCTTCTTGTGGGAGTGGTGACCAGTTGTCCCATAGCATTTGAGTTTATAAATTCTAGGAACCATTGGTCGAGGGTGTTTGGGCTTGAGTAGTTTTCCCAATCAATGTTTGGGTAGTTGAAGTCACCCAATATAATGGTGTTTGGAGAGACCTTCATATTCTCTAGTGTTCTCAGGAAAGCCAAGTGAGGTTCCTGTGTTTGGGAGGGTGGTCTGTAGCAGGCTATAAACTGAAAGGCGGTTTTGTCCACTGTTAGTTGCACATGGATGGTCTCCAATGCTTCGTGCAGTGCCACTAACCTGGAGGTGTGGGTATCTTTGATAAATATGGATACTCCCCATCCTTTTGTGATTCAGTCTGAGTTTTGGGGCCAGAAAGCATGGTATGAAGTATAACCTGTTAGTGCTGGGGTGCTCTTGGGAGCCTTGAAACAGGTTTCTGTTACTGCACAGATATCGATATTCTCCAGTCTTGAGTGCATGCATCTTGAGGTTTAGACTTCTGGCGTTGAGCAGCATTACCTTTAGTATTTTTTTCTTTCTGTTGTCTATGGAGGTGGGTTTGTCTTTTGAGCCTTGCCTAAAAAAGGCACTATGGGGGAGGCAAGAGCCTTTGCCAGTATTTGAAAACCCAGGGGTGACAGGTGCAAGCCATCCCTAGTGAAGCAACGTGGCTTGTCGAGCATGTCATCCCAGGCTGACAGACACTGGATCCCCTTTGAATGACACTAATACTTTAGCCAATTGTTAAAATTGATCATTTTGTCTTTATACTGTGGCATCATTCTTGGTGTGGGTAAGATGCTACTTAAGGTCAGGGTCATACTGGCCTGGGCTACATGATCAAAGAGCTCCTCTACGTCTTTTTTTCATGTAGTCCAGGGAGGTACATCTCAGGTCATTGACACAAGCATGGACAATGACGGAGTCATATCTGTACTTGCTTTGGAGTGACCTGACTGCTTGTGTTATGTGGCGGATCCTGGCACCCGACAGGCAGCTTACAGTGACCTTCTCCTTGTTCAGCCTGGTGAGTGGGACGTCAGTGCATCTGACAATAGAGTCACCTATTACAAGTGTATTAGGTGTGTTGTTTAGCCTTAAAGGCTGTGACTGTGTGGCACACTGACTTTGTGAGTTATGTGCTACGTGGGTATTGTTTCGTGGTAGGGGTTGCTTGGATGTTTGCTTTGGAGGTCTCTGCTGCTTAGGCAGATTTTTATTTAGAGCCTCCGAGTATGTTTTTGTGTGATTATGTGTTTGGTTTGCTGATGCGATAGGTCTATGTGAGACTGGATTTGTGGTGTGTGTGGTTACTTTCTCCTCCTGACAGGCTGTGCCAGTACTAGGTTGAGAGAGCTTAGCCTCCAGTTTGGCTATATAGTTGCATCTCTCACATATATTTGAGCTTGTTGGGAGGAGGAGGAGAGGGTGGTCTGTATACATAAGGCAGTTGTAACATTGCCTCAAGATTCCCAGATTCACCAGCTGGACTGGAGAGTAAACTCGAAACTGACCTTTGGACATGCCTGAATAATATAGGGAACTACTTATTGACTGATCAGAAAGAACCAATAGGGAGCAAGTGCTTAAAAGGAGTATAAGAGGATGTAGTACTTAAGTTTATTTGTGTTTACCTATGAGATTACTTATACGAGCAAGTGCAGGGCTTTAGAATGAAAACAGAGTGCTTATTTTGAAATTTAGAGCAGTTCTAAGGGTAAAAGTGAAGAGCAGACTTTATGGAGCCGGGAATAGTTTAAACCTGTTTAAGCAGCGCTGCCCAACTCTGCTCAGGGTTTTAAGAGAGAAAGATCAAGGAGTTTGGAATTGACCCAAAATGGCCAATAAAACTACAGCTTCTAGGCAGTAACCACTCCTACAGGGACAGGCAGGCTGCTCAGTGTTAACCACTGCCACTGGTGAACACAGAGACTTCCCTTTAGCCCAAGCAAGCACTGGCATCCAAGAAACTTACAAACAGTTCAGAACAGCAAATCTGTAACTGAACTTTCTTAAATTTCAGAAAGTGGGAAAAAAGCAAGACTTTTTTGGGGTTTTTTTTTTGTTTTTTGTTTTAGTTTAAAGGTAGCAGAGATACACAAGTAGAAAAATAGTCAGAACAGTGCAATAAATGACCCCACACTTGAGTGCTAGGCCAGAGTCAGGTAAAATGCAAATTTAAGAGAAAAAACGATTTTAAATTAAGTGCAACACAGGAAATTCAGTAAACAGGCTCTAGATGTGTTCTAAATACTGTTTCTAATACAGGTATAAACTTTAGCAAGCCAGAGAATGCCAAAAAGTAGGTGGCAAAGCAGTAATTTTAAACAAAACATCAGAAGAAAATACTTAAAATCTCAAAATGGCTCCTTTCTTCTCTCAGCGTTTTCTCCCCTTGGTAGTTGCTTCAGCAACAGCTATCAAGCCTGGAAAGACATCAAAACCATGAGGCAGCAGTGCCTGTGCTCGACTGGCATGTGGTCAATAGGAAAAGCAAAATTTCATCAACCAGAAGAGCAAAGAATTAGCAGCAAAGGATTAGAACCATAAGTGCAAAAATTCAGTAAAATACTGTTTAGTGGTAAGTACTTTCATCAGGTTTAAAATCACCAAATTTCTTCAGACACCATTTTACAAACATGCCCAAACATTTATACCAGTGTCATAACTACCAGCAGCCAATGGCATCAAGTTATTGATTCATTAAGTGGTCGAAAGGCACTTTTCAAATGGGCAGAATGCCGAACCAAAATACATCAACTATGCTACAGTGAATGGGTAGTGTAGCTCGAGTATTTGAGTTCAGCATTGTGAACAGAGATCGGGGTTCAGTGAGGAACAAGGAATTAAACCATTTCCTTACTGTAGTGCAATCTCAGAGTTGGTATATTTCATTTGCAGGGGGCATGAGGTCCACAGCCCCCCCATATGGAGGGGGTGCAAGGGGGGAATGTAGCTCCCCTGCAAAAGAGTGCAATTAATGTAGCATTGACAGCAGAGTGTAACAGTATGTTAAGGTGCATAGCATGGGTGAATGATGCCACCTCCTGCTATGTTGAATCCATAAAACTAGGATGTTGGTGTATTTATTTTCATCATGGCTGCTGTTTTGATGTTCCAAATTCAGCATTTTGGGTTGACCATTGTGACTGGTTGATGAATGCAGTTTTGGAATTTCAGTAGTAAACTACATATATGTGTGTATATATATATATATATATATATATATAGCCATATATCCATATATCCATATATATCAACTCTACTAACATCAGCAGGATAAGGTCAACAAAACAATATACCACAGAGCATGCAAATTTAAAACATAGGATTCTCCAGGGGGCAAGCCCCACGTGCCCCCATACCACCTTCAAATTTTTTATTCTATTTCTCGGATTGGTCAGTCTCTGAGGAAAGGACATATTCCTCATTGCTAGAGATTGTTGACCTTGCACATCTGTCGGGTCTATATAAGAACATCGAAGTTTCAAAACTTCGAATGTTCTAATATCGACCCCTATTCAGCAAAAGCTGAAAATATCGAAGCGACAGAAAACCAAATTTTTTCCTAGGGAAAGAATTTGGTTATCCGTTTCTGTTGCTTCGGTATTTTCAGCACTGTGGTGGAAAGTTACGGATCGGTTTCAGGTAAGTGTGCGATTGAGTGTGGGTTAGGTTAGTTAGGGTTAGGGTGAGGGTTAGGTATGTGTGCGATTGTGTGGACGTGAGGGTTAGGACGGGTTATGTGAGTTAGGGTTAGGGTGCAGGTTAGGTATGTGTGCGATTGTGTGGACGTGAGGGTTAGTGCGGGGTAGGTGAGTTAGGGTTAGGGCATGGGTGAGGTAAGTGTACGATAGTGACGGACCTTAGGGTTAGGGTTTGGGTTAAGGTAAGTGGATAGTTAGTGGTGTGTGTATTGTTTAGTGTAGGGTTAGGTGTAAGATTTTAGGTGTATGTCTGTGGATTGCTGTTTGTTTGATGTGCTTGTGTTGTGTGCATGTGTTTTGGAACAGCAATTTTTTTCCCTAGGAAAAAATTTTCTGTTCTGTATGTTCAATGTTTTCAGCTTTCGCTGAATAGGGGTCGATATTAGAACATTCGAAGTTTTGAAACTTTGATGTTCTAATATAGACCCCATCTGTCAACCATCTGTATTTGTCGACTAAAGCATGGCAAAACAGAGGTCAGTATTAAGAAGATTCAACTATAGTCACCAAACCCACACATCTGTATTCAGGTATGTATATATATATATATATATATATATATATATATATATATAGAGAGAGAGAGAGAGAGAGAGAGAGAGATCTGTAGATAGATGAATGCTCATTTGACTGAATCACAAATGTTTTTACTCATTTAACTGAACCACAATTAATAGAAAAGTGTAGAAATCTATTGAAAGTATATAATGGTATCATTTCTGATTATATAAGATATCAGGGAAGTGAGGCTAGAAACATAATGTGCAGATTAGCAATGACCACCTTTATCTTGTCCCCCCCAGAGCTGTAGATGTCTGTGCTTATACTCAAGCATTTGTTCAGTGTGTGAGTGTGTGTGTATGTGTGTGTGTGTGTGTGTGTGTGTGTGTGTGTGTGTGTGTGTGTGTGTGTGTGTGTGTGTGTGTGTGTGTGTTTTCTTTTCTCCAGGGTTGAATGATGGTGGTGATTTCTCCCGTGAAGGACAGTAGGCCACAGATACCATCTCTTTTTCACTGCTAGAATGGGGGTCACCCGCATCTAAGATATAATCTGTCCATCTGTGCCAGTGGACTGGCCAGCTCCAGTTAGTTTTATGGCTGAGTTTAGGTGAAGCTGGAAATGTGGCATTTGGTGAAAGTGTATTGCCTCAAATGTATAAATTCAAACAGCTCTATACCATAGAGAAGTCCTGTAAAATAATACAGAGGACTGACTTACAGGAGAAAGTGTCAGTAATGGTTGTAAGCTAGATAGGTGAGGTGGTATAGAAGGTGGTAATGTCAGGTGGAGCACCATAATTAAGGTTAGGGATAAGCAGTACCTGATCTTTTTTTTTAATGTGATGTATTTTATTAGTTTATCTGGTAAGCTTATCAGACACAACAGTCTTTTTTCAGTAGCATTGTTTAGTCAAGTGGTCATGTTTCGGCCACACAGCATGTATGTGAAGACTTTGGGAATGAAACCCATGGACACAGGATGAAGCTTATTAACAATTTATAGCCTTACACCAGCTGTCAATTATAACTAGAGAAAGTTTATTCATCTGAATGAAGGCCTATAGCCTGGTTGGTCTCCTCATGTGTCTCAGGAATGGGAAAGGATGACCATAGTTTGCGGGGGGCAGATGTAGCAGTGATATTTCCCTGGTGAATGCTGAGGAAGCCATAATTTTTGCTTCATGAGGTGGGACAGGACTACATGGAGCAACACATCTTGTAGAAATGAGGAATATCCTCTGACATCAGCCAAGTGAATGCATCCTCAGGTAAGGATTAGAGTATAAAGCAAAAAATGCTTGAACCACCACTAATGGCTGACTAGATGAGAGTCCTTCTTCATTTACCTTCACCCTAGTGATGGATAGCAAATTGGCCAACTGGCCTGCGGGGGGGGGGGGGGTGACAGAGTGCAAGGGCAAATGCAGAAAAAAAAGTGCTACTTTTATAAGAAAAGAGATCAAAAGTCTAAGTTGTAAGATCAGCTAAAGCATAAAGCTATGCACAACCTTGAATAAAAGAAGTAAATACCATAATACAACTGATTATCTGAACTCAAATGCTCCTTAAAGACAGTCTGGAGGTAGTTCTGTTAAACACAAACAGCCCTCTATAGACAGTCAATGTGAATTTAGGGACCAAAGAAGGACACAGACACACATTGAGAAGTCAGTGACATTTAAAGAGGTTTATGGACTCACAGAGTAACATAACTCAGAGGTTAAAGAGACTACTGATTCTTTCAACAGAAAGGAATAATTGGACAGAAGCATCTGAACAGAGAATAAATATAATCCTGTTGGAGCATGGTAGGCTACACACCTACTTTTGCCAGTACTGTACATTATGTACATTGTAAATATATTGCTTCATACGCTTTTTATATGTGGTACAAACAGTATTATAAATGTATTTAATGCTAAGATGGACTTTTTGATGTAGATTTATATACTTTGTTTATTTATTTATTTGCTTTTGTTTACTGAGCTAGTCTGACTGGGTATAAAACCTCTTTTCAGCAGAAGCCTGGGGAAAAAAAGCTCCATAGACAAAAAGTTGAAACATGGTTAAATTACTGATTTTGTATAAATTGTCAGAGAAAAACTACATAAACTTATCTTACAGTAATTGCAACATATCTGTTGACAGACAAGACACACTTATTTTATAGTAATGTCAGCATATTCATTAAGACAGCAATTATCTGACAGAAAGGCTATCTAAGTGGCTTATAGTTTAGTGCGTGCATATTTTTGGTTGAATTTACATTAGTTACAATTTTTAGGTCTGTAGGCTGTGCTGATATTTATTTAACATTTGTTTACTGGGAAAGTCTGACTTGGAACAAGACAATTTTTATTGGAAGCCCAGAGAGAAACACTCCAAATGCATGTCTTTGTAACATGCGATGAAACCCACACAAATGCAGGGATGACATGCAGACTCTGCTCAGAAAGCACCCCTGCCGAGAACTGAACCACAGAAACCCTTGCTGTGAGGCAACAGTGTTAACCACTGCACTACTGCACCATCCTAATGATATGAACTGGAATACATGGTTCTATGACATGATTCTGAAACTCAAATTCTTGATGAACTGACCGGTGAATGTGAAGTACCAAAACATTTTAAAACTAAATTTTAACAACTTCACAGGCTGAGTATCTTAAATAGCACATCCATCACCAACAATGCAAGCAACAGAAATCAGAAGTACAATTAAGCACCAACTAGCGTTACCATAGTCTATCTTGTATACCACTAAGATTTTATGAGGGCATTATGTATGCAGGTGTATGTTTTCTGCTCCACCCCCCAACACACACACACACACACACACACACACACACACACACACACACACACACACACACACACACAAACAATGCCAAATTCCATAATCAGCTTCAAGGTCAGAGCATATTGGGAAAGGTAGAAAACCTGGCATTTGCACCAGTCTCTAGCTTTCAGCAATCTTTAAGCCAAATAGTGAAAACAAACAATACAGCTTGGTAAAAATTACTATACAGACGACTTTTGCTGTCAACAGATTACATGATTAGTTTCCATTCAAGGAGTTGAGAGCTTACTTCATGGCCTAGGTATCCATTATCCTACTGTTCTGATATATTTCAATTTATCATAGTATCACCTCCCTAGAGTTATGCAAAATACCACCTTACAGTTGTACTGTTGCCCCCTCCACAATGTTCCCTGCAACTGGAATGCATCTCTTCAGCTTTTGCATTCCCTTCGCTACTGAGCACATTTTAATTTTCCCCCTGTTGTGATTCTGGCTGTTGTCCCAAAATCTACAGATAATCACAGCACATTTTCTTCCCTCTCTAACCTAAATGTGGTTACCTTCTTTTGTGTCCTACTTATACAACAGCTTTAATATGCTTTACTCCTGTCCCTTCTGGTCTGTGTGGTAATTATCTACTTAGTATGTTCTGTCTCTCTCCCATTCATACACCAGAGTTCTTCATAAGTATGCATTTCTTTATGCCAAAGTAGGTCATCATTTCAAATAATCCAGATCCTTGTAACTGGTCAGTTAGGCTGGAATGATACTATCCCAGAATTGTCTAAAAGGGAAGGAAGTCAAGAATCCAAAATGAAAATTTCAGTAAAATCAGTAATCTTATAGAAGTTTTTAATGTGCATTGTAGGCTTAATTGTTTCAAGGCTGCTTGGTGTATTCTTTTTCAGGATAATTATTATTACTGATAGCTCCTTTGAGTTTTATGAGGATTAATAATATAGGAATAAGTATGTATCTGCAAATTACAGTGGAAAAAATAATGCACACATAAAGTATGAAAGTAATACAGTCTATGACATCATTCATAGGTTCATAGGTTCATACTAGGCTATCTGCCCTGGGGCAATTATAAGCCTAGCCCGATTCTGTATGGCTTACGCCACCCCTTGATTTGAGTATACTGTGCCCTTTTTAAGGTTTAGTTTACTGTGCCTCTGTCTAATAGTGACACAGGAGTAATCCCTGGGACAAACCTACGATCCCCCATCCACCTATCGAGATTCTTCTTGAAGACATTCAGTGAGGTGCTCTGCTTCATATGAACTGGAATTCTATTCCAGAGTGAAGGGAGCCTCTGGGTTATGAACCTGTCCCTCCAGCAAGTTCTATTTATTTCTGTGCTGAGGTTCAAGTCCCTCGAGCATGTGGCTCTAAGGGATTTAGATTTACTGAGGTGGAGCATGTCCATTAATTCTGGACTTGACATAGCTTTGTATGTCAGGCATAGATCGCCTCGAAGTAGGCGGTATGCAACTGAGTAGAACTGGAGTTTTTTTTTTTATGCGAGCAGCATATGACGTCTGTTTGAGACCCTTGATCCTCTTGTTGAGATACTTTTGGGGTCTTTCTAATTGCTGCAGGTGTCGGGTAAGGGACATCCCAAAAGGGGCATTGTATTCTATGATGGGCCTGATGAGGGATGAATAAAGGGGCATGATTACCTCTCTTGATCTAGATGTGAAACCCTTCGTGATGAGGTGGGCTATGTAGAAGGTCTTTCTAACCACTTTGGCAATGTGGTTTTCAAAGGAGAGATTGCTATCAACTTGGGTCCCCAGGTCCCTAAAAACTTTCTCTGTACTTAATGAGTTTCCGCCTATGTGGTAAATTGTGGGCACATTGTTTTTGCCAAAGGGTATGACTATACATTTTTTGGCATTTAGCTTAAAACCATGGTGCTGGCACCAGTCATCTGTCTCTCTGAGACCTTTTTGAAGGATGTTTGTGTCAGCTGGAGAGTCGATTATGGCGCACAGTTTGCAGTCGTCTGTGAACTTGGTGAGCCATAGTCCTCCCACGTTTGCCTGTACCTCGGAAAAGTATATACCAAACAAGAGTGGTCCCAGGACAGAACCCTGTGGGATGCCACTTGTGACCGGTTTTGAGTCTGACATGGCTCCAGCAACTCTCACTCTGTGGGTTCTGTCTTTGAGCCAGTTTGCAACCCATCTTGTGACATAGGGGTTTATATTTAAGCTGGATAGCTTATCTATGATGCCCGTGTGGGGTATTGTGTCAAATGCCTTTGCAAGGTCCAGATAGGCTGTGTGGACTACCTTCCCTTCATCTATGGCTTTGGTGACTGTTTCAAAGAAGTCAACCAAGTTCAAAAGGCAGGATCTGCCCTTGACAAAGCCGAACTGGGTAGGATCTAGCGTCTGTAGGTCCCCATTGTCTTTGTTTATGAGCTCCATGATGATCCTCTCCATAGCCTTGCAGACTAAGCTAGTCAGGCTTATGGGGCGATAGTTTCCAGGGTCTGTAGAGGCTCCACCTTTGTAGAGTGGGACCACTGTTGCTGTATGCCACTCTGTGGGCACATATCCTGTAGTGAGGCTGAGATTGTATAGCTGTTTTATTAGAGGGATTAGTTCTACTTGGAGTTCATGTAGGACGCAACCTGGGATGCCATCTGGTCCCATGGAAGCAGTGTTTTTTGCTTTGGAGAGGGCAGCCTTCACCTGAGCATCAGAGATGTTTGGGAGGCAGCCCTCTGCTGGGATAGATACTTGCTCTTTTGGGGGGGGTGGAGAAGTTTGCACTGAACCTGTCTGCCAGGATATTGGCGATGTCTGTGGATTCAGTGTATTTTTTGTCGTTTAGAATCAACTCAGAACACGTCTGGGAGTTGCATCCCAGGTTTCTAACATAACTGAAAAAAGCCTTATGATTGTCTTTGGTGTCCTGTGCAATTTTTCTCTCGAAGCTGGCCTTGGAGGATTTTATGAGGGATCGTAATTTTTTGCTAGTACTGATTAGAGATGCCTTCCCTATTAGGCATTTTGCTCTATTATGTAGTAGCTTCCTCCTTCTGTTGTACAGTTTATTTATGGCAAGGGTCCACCAGACTGGACGCCTGCCTTTGGATGATTGGGTCTTGGTTTTGTTTGGGATAGCATGATCCATGCATTCCTGGAGATGTCTGTAGAATGCGTTTATACAGGATTCTGCAGTTTGGGCTGTAGTTTCCACTGGCCCTGGGGCCTTGAAGGATTCCACTTCGGTTTTGAGAAGTGAGAAGTTCACTTTTGAGAAGTTTTTCACTGTGGTTTTCTGGGCTGGGGGTGGGGTCGGGATGTGGACATCCAGTGAAATTAATTTATGGTCTGATCTTACCAATGAGGGATATACTTCTGGTGTGGAGCATAGAGTCCCCATGTTGGTAATGATCAGGTCTAGTATGTTGTCCCCTCTGGGGCTTGAGTAGTGCTCCCAGTCAATGTTTGGGTAGTTGAAGTCGTCCAATATAATGGTGTTCGGAGAGATCTTCATGTTCTCCAATGTTTTCAGGAAAGCCGAGTGAGATTCCTGACTTTGAGAGGGTGGTCTGTAGGATGCTATAAACTGAAAAGCAGTCTTGCCCACTGTTAGTTGCACATGGATGGTCTCCGATACTTCGTGCAATGCCACTAACCTGGAGGTGTGGATATCCTTGATAAATATGGAAACTCCCCCTCCTTTTGTGGTTCGGTCTGGGTTTTGGGGCCGAAAAGCATGATATGAGGTATAGCCTGGTAGTGCTGGGGTGCTCTCTGGAGCCTTGAACCAGGTTTCTGTCACTGCACAGATATCAATGTTCTCCATACTGAGAAGAGCTTCGAGTGTATGCATCTTGAGGTTAAGACTTCTGGCGTTAAGCAGCATTATCCTTAGTTTCTTGTTCCTTGTGCTGTCTATGGGGGTGGGTTTGACTTTTCAGCCTTGCCTAAAAAAGGCACTATGGGGGTGGCAAGAGCCTTTGCCAATATCCAAAAGCCCAGTGGTGACAGGTGCAAGCCGTCCATAGCGAAGCAACGTGGCTTGTCGAGCATGTCATCCCAGGCTGACAGACACTGGATCCCCTGTGAATGACACCAAAATTTTAGCCAATTGTTAAAATCGATCATTTTGTCTTTGTACTGTGGCGTCATTCTAGGTGAGGGTAAGATGCTGCTCAAGGTCAGGGTCATACCAGCCTGGGCTACATGATCAGAGAGCTCCTCTATGTCTCTTTTCATGTAGTCCAGGGAGGTACGTCTCAGGTCATTCACGCCAGCATGTACAATGACTGAGTCATATTTGTATACGTAAAACGTGGTGTAAGCTGATTTTGACTGAACGTTTTAGATTTGTCTTAAATGGATTCAACATCACTTTTACTGTAGAGTGGCATTTACCCACTATTTTAGTTTAGCTTTCTCATTTAAAAAGCAACTTCACAATTAACATGTGGTAAGAATGTTTAGAACTTTTACGTAGGTTTCAAAATGCACGTAACATTAGCATTGAACTTTTTCTGAATAGATATTATGTGCCTTTTAGTAAAATGTCTTATGTTTTACATCTAATATTTGTTGTAAGACAAAGTAGATGTGACACCAATTGAACCACAATATTGTTCTTAAATGTTTAATTGCTTAATTAGTTAATTCACCAATTAACTGTTTTTAAACACGAGCTGCTGCTTGTAACTCTGTTTGAATTTGTTTGTCTGTTATTTCTGAGGAAGGAAGGGCATGGGACCTTCCGAAAGCACTTAAAATTATTAAACCAGACTTTTCATTTTATTCGGAAGTCCGTATTTGATTTAGTTTACCTTGTTTCCAGTTCCGTTTTCACTTTTTGTCGTTCTCATATTTGTATTTGCTTTGGAGTGACCTGAGTGCTTGCGTTATGTGGCAGATCCTAGCACCTGACAGGCAGCTCACTATGACCTTCTCTTTATTCAGCCTGGTGAGCGGGACGTCAGTGTGCCTGACAATAGAGTCACCTATTACAAGAGTATCAGGTGTGTTATTCAGCCTTAAGGGCTGCAGCTGCTTGGCACACTGACTTTGTGGGCTATGTGTTGTGTGTGTTTTGTTTTGAGGTAGTGTTTGCTTGGATGTCTGCTTTGAAGGTCTCTGTTGCTTAGGGAGATTTTTATTTAGAGCCTCTGAGTATGTTTTTGTGTATATATGTGATTGGTTCACTGATGTGGTGGGACTATGTGATACTGGAATTGTGTTGTGTGAGGTTACCTTCTCCTCATGACTGGTTACACCAGTTTTGAGATGAGAGAGCTCAGCCTCCAGTTTGGCTAAATAGTTGCATCTCTCACATATATTTGAACCTGTTTGGAGGAGGAGAGGGTTGTCCGTGTACATGAGACAGTTGTAACATTGCCTCAAAATTCCCAGATTCACCAGCTGGACTGGAGAGGAAACCATTGACTGACCTTTGGACATGCTAGAGTAATATAGGGAAACTGAATTTAAGATGGACCAGTAGAGGACAGGATAATCATAGAGAGTATAAGAGTAAGTAGTGCTTATGGTTTAATAGTGCTAACTTGTAGGATTACTTAATTGGACCAGTGAAGGACTTTAGAATGAGAATATGGTATTTAAATTGAGAGATAGAGCAGTTCTAAGGGAAAAAGTAAAGAGCAGACTTTGTGGAGCCAGGAATAGTTTAAACCCAATTAGGCGGCGCTGCCCGCTGTTGAGCTATGCACAAAACCGTGCAAAACCGTGCAAAAGAGGGTTTTAAGAGAGGAAGATGAAGGAGTTTGGAATTGACCCAAAATGGCCAATAAAACTACAATTTCAAAGTCAGTAACCATTCCCACAGGGGCAGGCAGGCTGCTCAATGTTTTTCACTGCCACTGATCAACAGAGAGACTTCCGTTTAGCCCAAGCAAAAAATGGCCTAACAGAAACTTACAAACAGTTCAAGAACAGCAAGCCTGTAACTGAACTTTTTTAAATCTCAGAAAAGTGGGAAAAAAGCAAGATTTTTTTTTGTAGTGGTAAATTAAATGGCTATATACCTGTAGTAGTACTATTTTTGATTACATAATTATTGTTTTCCTTGAGGAGTGTACTGTGCAGCTTTTTAGTTTACACAATACAATCAAGTGAGTAGTAAATTATGATCTTGAAACAATATCTGCAAAGAGGTGAAAGTGCATTCTCATAGAAATAATAAGAGAAAACAGGGGTAAGCATTTACTATGTAAGGAGAGTAGCACCAGATACAGCAAATGAAAACCAATCAGATTAATTAGATAACTATATTAGGTAGAATATTATTTTAATGGTAACAAAACTAAACATATTTGCAGAAATCTTTTTTCTAGACTGGAGTAATGGAAAGATGAGCCCTGGGATTCAGAAACATTATCACCAGTGGTAAATCCTTTTTACCGATGGTGGTACCTATTTCTGGTTTGTAGATAATCCAACCACATTGCTTGCACGAGATGAAATGAAATAACATGGTGGGCTGTCCTTCAGGCTCACTACAAATGGGGGGTATATGATAAGAAGTCATGTGCTCTGTCTCCCAATTGTGTGTGTTAAGTGATTAATGCAGCCAAGTGTTTCACAGATCTGATGGGCTGTGCCCAATCACCAACACCAGTCATGTTAATTAACATGGCCAAATGCTCACATTTACTCATTTCTTTCAATGGCTATGATCAGGTTGTAGATAAGTGCCATTGATTTTTAGCAGGCATGCAGTGGTGATGGGAGGGGTGCATGTGTGCATATACAGAGGTATGGCTGGTCTCAGCTAAGAGTATGTGTGTGTGTGTGTGTGTGTGTGTGTGTGTGTGTGTGTGTGTGTGTGTGTGTGTGTGTGTGTGTGTGTGTCTGTATATACATATATATATATATATATATATATATATATATATATATATATATATGTGTGTGTGTGTGTGTGTGTGTGTGTGTGTGTGTGTGTGTGTGTGTGTGTGTGTGTTGGGGGCTAGTGAGTAGAGGGGTTCCTGTGTTCCTGTGCCAATGCGATGCATGCGTCACTGTTGGAGTTTGATTATGACAGCAAACTGCTTGTCGTGATTCAGAAATATGCCAATTTGCTGATAATGTGTTTTTTCCTCATTGTAGCTAATGTGATCAGTGCTTTCTATAATCACATTAAAGGATTGCTTTTTGCTATAGCCTGACCTCTCATGGCTGGGATTTTAATAAATCTTAACCAAAATGTGCTTTGAAAAAGCAATGAACAGCTAGTATAGATTAAATCTTAACATGTCAATACATTTGTTTATCATCTGACACACCTCTCTTTCTAGATCATAAGCACATTACCAATGTTGAGCATTTACATAAATATTAAAATCCAGCAAGTTTTCTATTGTGAAATAGAAGCTGATAAAAAGTGAACATTGACAAAATAGAGATGTAGAGAATTATTCTGAAGAGGAAAACCGTCAGTCAATTTCTTCCTCTGAAAACACATAGGTTCATAGGTTCATAGGATGATACTAGTCTATTGGCCTGGAGGCCCTTATAAGCCTAGTCAAGAATTTTGCCAATGTTCCCTCAAAGTCAGCACCTGTTTCCCATTTCCAGCAGGAACACAGGTGGGATCCCAGGGGTATATTTTCTGTTTCCCATCCAGTTGTTCAGGTTGCTCTTAAAGAGGGCTAGAGAGGTATTCTGCTTGACATGTTGAGGGAGTCTATTCCACAGATAGGGGAGTCTTTGGGACACAAATCTATCCCACCAAGTTCTATTAATGTCATAGACCAGGTTAAGGCCTTGCATGCGGGTTGCATGAGTAGAGTTTGTCTTACGGATATCCAGCAACTCCATCAAGGCTGGGTCTGAAATGGCCTTGTATGCTAGACACAAGTTACCTCTGAGCAGTCTGTATGAGACTGAGTAGAGGGACAGGGCTTTTAGCCTATCTCTGTAGGATAGCTGTTTGAGACCTAGATTTTCCTGGTCAGGAACCTGTGGTCTTTCCAACTGCTGCATGTGCTTGGCAAGGTACATGCCAAAGGGGGCATTGTACTCAATATTGGGTCTGATAAGGGAGGCATACAGGGATGTTATGACCTCTTTGTTCCTGGATGAAATACCCTTACTTATGAGGTGGGCCATGTAGAAAGCCTTCTGTGCAACAGAGGCAACGTGGTGGTCACAAGTCAGGTTGCTATTAATGTGGGTGCCCAAGTCCCTCACGGTATACCTCATGGTATCTTCATGTCTGTCAAAGGTTCTGTAGCTGTTTCAAAATTAACTTTAATATGCTGGAAGAATAGGACATTATAACTATTTAGCTTAGAGTACATTTTTAGGTGAAAAAGTAATTTTGTTTTTCCTTCTGACACTGTGTCTGAATACAACTATAGAGAACAAGATTTAGTAGTTTTAACGATCAAGTCTTTCTCAGAATTCATTTAAAATTATTTACAATGGTCTGTCTTCTGGACCAAATGGTTTAGGTGCCAAAGATGTCTAGGCTGTCTCCATGAACAACGAATAAAGCCCAAGGCAGATTTAATACTCTGGGATTCAGGTTATTAGAAAAAGTTTCATATTTTTATTTTCCAGACTTCCAGATAATCCATAAACTTTTTAATGCAAGACCTATTCTTTTGATTTTCTAGTCTCTCAAAAACATCTAATTTTATTTTAATAAAAAGCTATCCTCATTTTTTGAACTCCATTATTCACATTTTTGACAATTTCCAACTGAATTATCTTTTTGTTCCTGATGAAATAACTCCCAGCATTGTATAGATGAAGTTTCTTGAAGAATATCTACCTTAACTGTCAAAGCTTAGGTTACAGTAGTCATGAATTAAACATCTTTCTCAGCGACTGTGCCTATAACACTGTCATTATATATGGAATTCCCACTGTTATGACCTGCAGATAATAAAAAACAGATATACTTTCTAGACAGCAAATAAAGCCCATCAAGTATTTGTCAGAAGAAGGGCAAGTACTAATAAATGTGCACTCTCAAATTGTTGTCTCACAAGTTTGTAATGTTTTTTGTATCTTAAGCTTCACCTTGATTGGATAAAAGTCACTCATAATGTTTGCTGTTTGTTTTTATTTCCCTGATTACTCCTAGTATAATTCATATTTTCTGACCACTATGAACTTATATAAGTCCAGTACAGTAAACTGGAGAGGACAGACATTAAAGCAAGACATTTTCCTAGAGCAAGATATATGTCATTCAATGAAACATAAAAGTATTGGTGACATAATAAACTATTGTTTGAAAGTCTTCACTTTGTTTTAATTTCACTCTTAAATATAATATGGCTAAAGGAATACTAAGTTATGAGAGTAAGGGCTTATTATCTTTAAAAAGACAAATGTACAATCTGAATAAATCAATATTATAAATTGTTTACTATGGAATATTACATGCATGGGTAGGTCAGGTATACAGGGAAAACCATTTTTTTTTGTTTTGTAATAGATACAGCACTTTTCCCATCTTAAAATTCTTCTTTTTCAATCCATATTCATTTTTACTGATTGTGATGTGCAGTCAAAGGCAAATGTTGCCAATACTCCTTAGGAAGAAATTATGGGGATGAAAAGCCATATATAGTATATATATATATATATATATATATATATATATATATATATATATATATATATATGCTAAAGATTATTGGTATGCTAGTTTTTCAGGTTTATGGTTTATTATAATGGGAAGTTATTTAAAGGTGGGTCATCCTAGTGAGAAATGAAAATTGTTTTCAGTAATAATGGGAAAATTAGAGGCAGCTATGCAGATAACCTAATACAATAAATTGCACAATATTCTGGAATTAAACTTTTGAGATCAGAGTTAAGAATACTGTCTTGAAATATTAATGGCCTAAACAGTTCAAATGAAAGAATTATAAATTTTCAGGATCTTGAAATATTAAGTTAGATTGTCATATATATATAAGAGATATTTAAATAAAAAAGAACATAAGAAATCGAGCAGATCAGGATATACCATGGCTAGATCTTCCTCATTAAAAATCTCCTATATTCAAATATATGATTATTTTATTTACATAAAAACTATTGCTGTTGGTTTAGAGAACACACTTTGAGGACAGAGCTGTTTTAATTACTGGCATACATAGATTTTAGGGTCAAGGTTATATAGTAACTGTTGACTCTTGTTATTTGAATCCAGGTTTTCAGCATTCAAACCTAACCAAAGAGAAAAAAAAGCAAAATAACAACGATCACATTTTAATATAGTTTAAGATGAAAGTGGTTATTGACCTATTGTTTTAAATTTGTAAGTGTATGTTTTATTAAAATTCTGGTTTTCCAGCTATTGCCAGGTGTCCATTTTTTACCAGCATTCAAAATTAAAACAGATTTTTGAAACATAATCTTGACTTTTTAAAATTATTAATCTTATTTACATAGAGGTTGTTAACTATATTTTATCATCAAACAATTCAAGCGTAATGTCTAGTCAGAAAAATTTACATAAAAAAACTTTGGGTAAAGATTTTGCAGGGATGTAGGTCTGACTGATACTGTAGCCTTTAATAAGCATGAGAAAACAGATTACACAGAGATATCAAAAATGCATGACTCAGTGGGTAGAATTGGTAGAATGTATGTTACTGACTCACTTAATCAGTATCGCTGGAATCTTATAGCAGATTTTATCCCACTCTTTAATTATGAACATTTACTTTCTCAAGCTACCTTTCTCATGAAGTTATATTTCTAGAATTTAGAGGCTACCCACTTTATATATCAGATAGTGTGTCAGGACATATTAGATCATCTATCCAGATAATAATAACAGTTAAATGATGCTGAAGAAATTAGTATGCAGATTTAGTGAGATGCATACAAGGGGTTAGCTTTAAAAATAAATAAAAAATTGTCTAAAGGACACAGGAAAGCGTGGTGGAAATAATCTTAGACTATAAAATATGTATTATCCTTATATGAGTTAACTTGCACACAGGTTAATGTTAATACAAGATAATCTGTTTTAGTATTAAATTAGAAGGCAATGGAAATTCTAAGCACTAGAGCTGCAGCAACAAGCACTCAACTGCTTTGCAGTGTAAACAAAAATTAGAAAATAATAGGGGTTGATTTTCTGCCTTGGGGAAAACGGACTTCCTCAGACTCAAAGATTCTTAGGACATTTTGTCTCTCTACTTAGACAAGGACAGAGGGCTGAAGATTATTTAAAGCATTTGTTGGAGGATGTGTCCCTTCTAGTACTCTATAAGTTGTAAAGAGAAAATGTCTGTCATCCTTTTAGAATTAAAGCATTTCTAAGAATATAAGAGCCATATTTAAAATATTTCATTGGTTTTGAGCAATTGCCCATTGTTATTTTTTGGCTTTGCCCCCAATTGTTGCACTAAGATATTAAGAAGCATTATTTATTTACTCAAATAAATTTATGAGGCAAAGTGGCTATAACTACCGAGTGGGTTTGGGGTTGTTTCTGTATGAAAGTAGCTTACCCATGTGTTATCTACTCAGTTTAAACAGTCTGACATTGTAGACCAATATGTATTTGTGTGAAATAAGTTGGAAAACTGCTTAGTTCTGAGCTTGGAAAGAGATACTAACGCAAAAACTGTTATTTAAACAAGTTTCTAAGTATAAAAAGCCATATTAAGATCTGCTTCTATTTATGGACCTGCCTTTTTTCATTGTTATTTTTGGCTTTGCTCCTGATTCTTGCACTAAGAATTTTAATGACCTGTAGCTGACCATTGGCTGCTTCTAATTATTTTCCTCATTCACTGGGTCTGTATAACCGACTTTAGCCTCACCGGCCTGTACCCAGCCTATTCCAGGGCTAGTGAGGAGATCAAGAATGCTGGCAAACCATACTGCTGCTGGGGAGTATGATTTAATCCCACCATCCTACTTCTTGCACTAAGAGGTTGACAGAATTATTGTTCTGTCACAATCAGATGATATGTATAATGCAAAGTAGCTATAACTTATAGGTGGGATGAGATTTTTTTGTAGATGAAAGTAACTTGCCCTGTTGTTGTTTGATCATGCTAAACAGTCTGGCTTTGCAAGACTTGTGGGTATTTGTCTGAAATATGTTGCAAAAATAATTGATGTGGCTACTGTCTGTGCGAAACAAAGTTGATATTACTGTATATACAGTAGGTCTCACATACATAAATATAGTAAATATTAAAAGCACAGGCATTAATGTCCTCCTAGCCTGCCACTATACCAAAACACTTGTTCCCATAATAGGTGTCCTGGCTGTTCTACTAGTACTTGCTTTAATGTAACGTAATTTAGTAGCCTGCCCATGTATCAGCTGCTCTCTCAACGAGCCAATTAGTAGACTTCTCATTCCTACAGAATCTTCTACATAGGTTGTCTGATGATTTTCTACTACTTTTATAACATTCTCAGATGTATTTGCCTCTAAATGCCCAATATACCTGAATAAGATCTCCTCTTAGAAATCTGTAAGAGACACTGATATTTCTTATATTTTTTTTGTCTCTCACCTTAATCATGTATCTTCCTCTTATGGAAATATATCCCCCTGATGTTGTATGCCTAGACACTGATGTTAAACTTTTTTTTTTTTGCATTCAAACAATTTCTCTTTCAAAACGTTCCACATTCCATCTGCATTTTTTTCCACTGAACACACCACTCCAGTTAATTTTGTAGAATGTATCTGACTTTGCCTCACATTTTTGTCTACTTCTCATAACATTTGTCTTCAATAAGACTCTTGATGGAATCTTTTAACATAATTCTGTCCTATAATTTTTTGAATTTAATTCTCTTTATTATCAGCAGGTGCATGAGGTTGCAATGTGAGCACTGATGGCTCCCAGTAATACTAATTTGTTGATGCTGGCTTGGGGAGATGAACATATTTTTAAATCTGATTATTTCAAGTATATAATTTTGTATAGACACTTTATTAATAATAGTATTTGTTATGGAATGGTGGTGAACTTAGTTTGATTATTTTTTTTAGGCTACATTAACATTGCTAGTTTTCTAAGCTTCACTGATAGTTATGATAATGCATCTATTAATTTCGTTATTTATAAGGCCCAGGGGTGTTTGCATGCAAGGATTTATAAACAGAAGGTACAGAGTGATGCTTTCCTTAGCTTTAATAGCATGCTTCATAGGAAACTTAAATAGAATATAGTAAAAAGTCAATTAGCACATGTTAAACTGACTAATTATGAAAAGTTTCTTTGAATTATAAAGTAAGATAAGTTTCATAAGGGAGGTTATACTAGCCAACTAAATAATAATATTTTGGTTAACATGGAAACAGGGAGGACAAATACGTGTAAGTCCATTAGATCACAAGTACAAGATAATGTTATTGAAATGTTTAAAGATTTTAGCACAGCTATATTCTTGAAATCTTCAGTTGATACTAAAAGCATTCAGAATTTAATGTCAGATAACTGGAAAATCTTAACATGTTTTTCAGATACTATTGAGAGAATAGGGAAGGAATCACCTTGTGTTAGAAAGAAAGGAATGAACTCTTTAGTTCTCCCTATATTCCAAGGTTTGATGCCCCAAGTTTCTATTTGCCAATGGAGTGACTAAAGGCAAGAGAGTTAACTAGATGGTTATCCCATATAAAAAAAAAGAAATTTGCCTAATGGACCCTCTTGGCTAGTTTAGTAAACAAATGCATAAGTAACTCCTTTGGTTGGGGGAGAGAGTTCTTGCAATAAAACAGAAACTGCAGATTAGCAAATATATAATTGTTAAAGCTAAATAAAAAGATGACTTAGTAAAGAATGTTTCTTGAGGTAATCATGCTACAGACTGGTGTACTCATGAGGCTGATAGAGACAAGTAAGTTCATTACTGGTACCTACCACACAAGCTTGTCTCTTTATAAAGTAGAAAGATGGCATACTTCTTTTCAGACGATCTGTGAAACACTAACTCGCTGAGGTCTAGCAGTTACATGACCTACAACGTTGGCTGTAATGTACTTGATATTGGTAAAATCTTCACAACTGCAGTACAAGAACGTCTGCTATAGTGATCCTGATGGTTAGGTTGTTACTTGCTCTTTGCTACTTGATGTAAGAATTTGTGTAGCTGCTTTGACTACTTATAAATTTAAATGATTTGAATGAAAATAACTGGATAGTAATGTTAGTTACGTGTGTACCATGTCCCTGGATTCATTATTGGCCATATATCAGAATTTAGATATTTAACTACATTATACATTCAGAAAAATGAGCTTTGAATGTAACAGCTCCACATATGTTTGTGGAACTAAACTGTGCAATAGTAAACAACAGTATGACAGAATAGCCCCTTAAATGACTACCCTGGAAATTTCAGTCCAGAATTTCACACAATTAAACAATCATCACCTTGCCCAGCAACCAGTTACTTAAAATGTCTGGATGAACCATTTTGTATTAAAATGCACAACAAGATAAATAATTACCATACACTAACTGCTAGATATAAAATCCAAATTGCAAAAAATACAAATACCCATTTTTATAACTGAGACAAGGCACTTTGGGATGCATATGGCTTGGACATTATCGCATGCCCAGGAACTGTAAGGTACTTACCCTGCAGGCTCATGCTCAGAACATCCATGTGAGTGTGATAATATCTGTACTATGTACCCCCTTGTCGTCGCTGTGCACCATTCAGCGGGCACAAAGCCTGAGGTGAGGCTATGATTGAACATGGTACTTAGGTGGGGTGCCAGTTAGTTTTGTAGTTCATGTAGAATGCAGCCTGGGATGTTGTCTGGTCCCATGGATGCTGTGTTCTTGGTTTTGGAGGGTGTGTTTTTTATCTGTGCAGCTGTGATTACAGGAACATTGCATTCTTCCGGTATAGAAATGGGCTCTTTAGGGGTGAGAGGGGGGGGTAAAGTTACCCTTTTAAAATACCTTAAAGTCAGATGAGGTATTTTAATGATCAAGACCTTTAACTGGAGCACAGAATAACATTGGAATTTATTAAAAGTGAGTGTATAAAATATATGTTTTTATTACCCTTTTCTATCTGCATCATATACTTACAGTAACACCCTGTTTTGAGGAAAAACAGCTGTGAGCTTGAATAACTTAAACAGAGTGGATCATATGATTGTCAACAATAATCTTTCAAAAAGTATATTAAAATGTAGCAAAACAAATTCTAAACCTTCATTTCACTATGTTTTACTTCACCCTTTACCTGTTTATGTATTTATGTTTTTATTATATTGTATATGTAAATTTATACACAAGCAAACACATATAATTCTTTAATAACATTTTTGTTAAATGTCATATGCAAACATTTGCAAAGTATGCAGAGTGCACTACTTTCTAAACATCTACTTTAAATAACATTCTTATATCAAACTCCCAACCAAGTAAAACAGAGTCAATGATCAGCCCTTATATTTAGTAAAAAGTAAGGTGCTGGATTCAAAGTGAAGTGAGGGAGCACGCTAACAACTTTTCCATTTGACAGTGTATATACAGGATTGTTTTCACTCTAGATAAGTTATCCAAAATAATAAAACAATGTAAGACATGTAATTTAGAACACACAGTTGAATGGAAACATATATTCCATGATTGCATATCTCTGAGGAAATTTTGGGAAAAGGCTAATTATTTTGGTCAGGCTATATGGTCATTTAAAATTTTCTAAATAAAGAGCTGCATATCTAGGAACCGATCAACATTCTCTTCTTTGATGTATATTTGCATAACTAGAAAAGTAATAGGTAAATGAAAACAAAGTGATCCACCTCAATTCTCAGAATTTCTTCAACTTCTGCAATCAGAAGCCAATAAGGAAATTTAGATAATGAATCAGGCAATGAAATCCACAGTTAAACATTACAAAAACTGACCAAAACGTTTACAGTTGTTGGACAGATTCATCTGGTGATTAATTGAAACTTTTGCTCTACAATTGCATAAACATTTCATATCATTGAAATAATATATCTTTATTGTGAAGGTGAAATATCTTTTATTTGCCTCAAGCAAATTGTGCAAATATTACAAATAGTTAACACAGGATCATAAGAAGTTACTAGGATAATGGCCATAGGACCCTTACAAGCCTAGCCAATTTCTACCCTTATTTCCATGATCAGCACCCATTGCCCCTGTTCAAGAGGGACACAGATGGAACCCCCAGGGTGAATTTATGGTTACCCATCCAATCATTCAGATTGCATTTGAAGAGGTCCAATGACGTGCTCTGTTTGACATTAAGTGAAAGCTGTCCCAATGGTGTGGTAACCTCTGGGTGACAAATCTGCCCCTCCAGCAGGTTCTATTAATGTTGCATACCAGGTTAAGATCTTTAGAGTGAGTAACCCGTGTACCATTTGTCTTGAGGATAGGCAGCATCTCCAATAAAGTAGGGTCAGAGGTTGCTTTATATATACAAGGCAGAGAATGCCACTAAGTAGTCTGTATAAAACAGAATAAAGTGACAGTGATTTCAGATGATCAACATAGGACAGATGTTGAAGACCTTGAATTTTCCTTGTGAGGAACCCTTTATGGTCTCTCCAATTGCACATTCAATTGCTGCAGATACTTGGAAAGGTACATACCAAAAGTGATGTTGTACTCAATTATTCCCTGATGAGGGAAGAGTACAGGGAGGTTTTAACTTTTTTTTTTTCTGGAGGCAATGCCCTTGCTTATGAGATGACCATGATGATTTGCTCCATGGCCTTGCAGATAAGGCTAGTGAGGCTTGCACATTCAATGAAAAAATCTTCTTCTCGACCTCTTTTGATGCTACTAGGATCCACAGGAAAGAGACCTACTCAAACTCATTCCTGCATTACACTAGCTCCCACCCCAAGCATCAAAGGAGGTCAGTAGTTAAAGGGTAATTAGATCTCCAGAGAAGAAGATTTTCTCATTGAATGTGACAACTTAAAAACTATGTTCTTGAGGAGGGAGTACCCAGCAGACTTGCTTAATGAGCTTATGCAGGAAGTGATAGTTAAAAGAAGAGTAGGGCATTTTAAGCCCATAGTTGGGGAGAACACACTAGACAACAGCCCCTCTGAAGTTGAAGAGGGGAGACCTGAGTTGGAAAAAAGTTATTTTTGTAGATCTATAGTGCTTACATTCAACTATGACTCATACCACTTGATGTCCATTTTTTACAAGAACTGGGACATTTTAATGGATGACTTGTACATCAGGGCACAAATAGGAGAAAGACCTATCGTTACATACAGAAGGGGCTCAAACTTAAAAGACCTTCTTAGGAAAGGTTCTAACTACACTAGAACAGGACGTGTAGGGATGTACAAATGTGAGTCTTGTAACTGGTGCCACAAGGTGAAATCAGGCAGCAAATTTACAGTGAATGGTATAGACCATTATGTAAAAGGTAAATATAACTGTCACTCCAAGGCAGTGGCCTACATGGCTACATGTGCCCAATGCCTAGCATTTTATGTAGGCAAAACAGAAAGGAAATTTAACGCCGGAATTTATGAACACAACTATGCCATAAGAAAGAATAATATTAATAATGCTTTAGTGAGGCATAGTCAGGACAATACTGGCCAGAATTTCACATTTAAGGCAATAGACTATGTAGACATCAGTGACAAAAAGCCTTGGGGACTTCAGTTAGAGTTAAAGGAGTTAAGGTGGCAAATCTTACTGCAGGCAGATAGATGGCCAGGGATAAATGACAGGACATCCATCTCTCCTGTATTGAAATTAAAAGCCTTAGAAAGGAACAAAATATCTCAAAACATTTGTTAAGCACAAGCACTTTTGAATGTATTTGGCTTTAGTAAACATCTTCCATTATGTAAATATTTAACATGAGATTTTAAAAATGACTTTGGTTTTAGTTTTATCCTATTTAGAATCATTCATGACACAAGTATGAGACTAATAATTTATTTTTTAATTACACGTTTTAGTTGTATTTAAGATGCAACAGTTTCAACTGTAACACAGTCATCAAGGGGTTAATTAATGTTCTGTCTCAGTGTTGCTTAGCTAGCTGCTTCTCTTTGCTTACCCAGTCAGAGTGTTTTTTATATGTATATAAATGGCTGACTTACATTTTAATGGTGTCTGATGAAGTTAACACTTGTTTAGCTCACATTTTATTTGTTTTTCTTGTGGATTTTTATCATTAAATACATCTTTGGTTTATCATCACCTGAGCGATTTGTGCCTGTGAAACTCTGCCTGCCAGCATTTTTATTTATTTAATTTGTTTTGCTGCTTCTGTTTTTTTGAGTTTGTTCATGGCTTCTGGCAGCATGGAGTTATCTGGCACACCAACAGCTAACAAAGAGCATGAAGGAAACAACTCAGAGATTGGACAGCTCACTGCTATCATTCTACAACTAACCCAGAGGATGGATCATCTGTATGAACATGTGGGACTGAATAGTACCACTTCTCCTCTTGCATACTCGAATCAGCATGGGGAGGCAAACGAGCATGCTACTAACTTTCACAATACACCTTTATGCCTCATTTCCCATTCACAGCAAAGTGAATTGAGGCAGGAAGGCACCACGCATCCGCGAATGGCAGGAATGAGTTTTTCTGACAACAGGAACTCTCAGAATGCTGCAGGAAGAAATGGAACTCCTAACAAGGACATTCCTCAGTTGGAGGAGTGGTTGCAGAATGGGGTTTCATTTAACAGAAGCATCGAACACAATCGCCCTTCCTTGGAAGGTAAGCTGACAGATTTTGATGTTAATTTATCACGATGCAAGAAACTTCAACTGGTAAATGCCTACCTAAGGGAATGCACTAGACTAAAACTGGTTCCCAAAGGTTTAAGGGAGTGGCACTTTCCTACTGGTTTACAGCATGACTCTGTTTTGTACACTGAATTAGTTAACTTATTTGATAAATGTGGGCTCGACCTTTTAGAGCTTTTAATTAAACATAACAACAGTGAATTGGAACTGTTATTCAAAGACCTTGCAATTCTAGACTATGCCATCCATGAGGATCATGAGTATAGCAACATGAAATTTGAACATTACAGGATTTACACTAGCATTGACCAGCACAAAACAAAACTGAAAGCTGGTAAACTGAACAAGCTGGGCAGGGATGTTCAGGACTATGCTAATGGTATGGACTACCCTAAACCTCCTGGTTCATACAAAAAATGTAAAGCCCCACGAGGGGAAAGTAACAAGCAATTACCACACCCTCCTGAAGTAACTGGCAATGATGAATGTAGGTTTGAAGAGACTGATTATGTGATTTTAAACTATGAAGCTGAATTCCCAGAACTCAGGAGAAGTGAAAGAATTAGGAACAAAAGCCATTACAACAATAGGCAGCAACCACAGGGTGGCTACCAACCACAGCTTTTTCAGAGGGCCAGGCCAAAGAACAGGAACTGGAGAGCTTAGCATCTCCACCAGTGCCTTCTGGTCACCATGTTAATGTTAATGACTCCTTCATTAATGTAAGCACCCCAACACCAGTGGACTCTGTTCAAAAAGCAGGTACCTATACAGTGGTTTTTAACCACCAAAAAGACTTTTCAGTACACAGTTATTCTACTTTATGTAAACTACAGCTGACTTATTGTCTAAGGGAATGTCTTTTGTACCTGGTAAGAGATTTAATGTTGTAGACATTATGTTAGATCTGAAACTTTATTTAAGAAAGTTGAATTTGACCTTACTACATGGTAGAACCTCCCAAACTGATGTCAGTGAAGGTAGCATTTTTAAAATCAGTTCTACCTACAACCCCCCTTTGCACCCGAAAGTAGCAATGTATGAAAAAGTTTGTGAACTAGATCTGTATAATTTAAATAAGAACAAATACAGGCCAGCTCAAACATTTCACAACATGAACCAAAGTGAACATGATTGTTTATTGGAACTGCAAGAACATGATGTCAGGGTTATGAAACCTGATAAAGGGGCAGGGGTTGTAATCATGGACTCTTCCACATACAGTGACAAAATGTTGGCTATGTTAGACACAGGAAATTACACGGAAGTGTCCCTTAATGAATTAAATGCAGCATATAGGAAAATCTACAGCCAACTCACTGACATATTTCTAGAAAGAAGAATTGACCTTTCCTTACATAACTTTCTTAACATCATTAGCCCAAGGATACCAGTGTTTTTTGGTATTCCCAAGATCCACAAGAACCTATCAGATCCACCTATGAGGCCCTTAGTGTGTGGAAGACACTCCATTACCACTGCTTGCGCCCAATTTTTAGACCATGAGCTGAAGAAAATATTGCGTAATGAAAGACTCCTGGGCTTTTTTAGAACACGTGAACAAAACCAGGTATGATGCAAGTGACATCATGGTCACTATAGATGTAAAAGACCTGTAAACGGTCATCCCACAAGAAATTGGTCTCGAGTGGGTGGGTGACCTACTGTTGTTATACAAAGTTAACCAGGAGAAAATTAATCTAATTTTGGAATTATTAGAAATTGTTTTAAGAAACAACTATTTCTCCTTTAATGGCAGGTACTTTTTGCAGACCATAGGAGTGGCAATGGGTTCAGCTTGTGGTGGTGTATTCGGGAATATGGTAATGGCATATTGGGAAAGAAATTATGTATTTCAGTCTCAGTACTATTCTAAGGTCAATCTGTATTATAGATACCAAGATGATATCAGCTTGATATGGAATGGGTCACTGGTTGTTTTGGAAGAGTTTTTGAGATACCTTAACACCACCGCTACATTCCTGCAGTTCACTTGGGTGATTAACCTGGATTATATGAATTACCTCGACGTCCACTTATACAAAGACACACATAATGAAAAGTAAGCTACTAGGATCCACAGGAAAGAGACCTACTCAAACTCGTTCCTGCATTACACTAGCTCCCACCCCAAGCATCAAAAGAGGTCGGTAGTTAAAGGGCAATTAGTTCGAGCATGGAGTATGATCTCCAGAGAAGAAGATTTTCTCATTGATTGTGACAACTTAAAAACTATGTTCTTGAGGAGGGAGTACCCAGCAGACTTACTTAATGAGCTTATGCAGGAAGTGATAGTTAAAAGAAGAGTAGGGTATTTTAAGCCCATAGTTGGGGAAAACACACTAGACAACAGCCCCTCTGAAGTTGAAGAGGGGAGACCTGAGTTGGAAAAAAGTTATTTTTGTAGATCTATGGTGCTTACATTCAACTCTGACTCATACCACTTGATGTCCATTTTTTATAAGAACTGGGACATTTTAATGGATAACTTGTACATCAGGGCACAAATAGGAGAAAGACCTATAGTTATATACAGAAGGGGCTCAAACTTAAAAGACCTTCTTAGGAAAGTTTCAAACTAAAAAAATCTTGCTTTTTTCCCACTTTTCTGAGATTTAAAAAAGTTCAGTTACAGATTTGCTGTTCTGAACTGTTTGTAAGTTTCTTAGAGGACATTGTTTGCTTGGGCTAAAGGGAAGTCTCTGTGTTCATCAGTGGCAGTGATAAACATTGAGCAGACTGCCTGCCCCTGTGGGAGTGGTTACTACCTTGAAACTGTAGTTTTATTGGCCATTTTGGGTCAATTCCTAACTCCTTGATCTCCCTTTCTTAAAACCCGATTGCCTCGTGGTTTTGACGTCTTTTCAGACTTGTTGGCTGTTGGTGAAGCACCGACCAAGATGAGAAAATGCTGAGAGAAGAAATTAGCCACTTTTGAGATTTTAAGTATTTTGCTTCAGATTATTTGTTAAGTTTTTCTGCATTGCCGCCTACTTTTGAGCATTTTTTGGCTTGTTAAACTTGATTTCTGTGTTGGTAACTGTATTTAGAACACAACCTAGAGCTGATTACTGAATTTCTTGCCTGCACTTATTTTTAAAATCGTTTTTTTTTTCTTAAAACTTGCATTTTATCTGTCTCTGGCCTAGCACTCAAGTGTGTGGTCATTTACTGCACTGTTCTAACTTGTTGATACTTGTGAACCTCTGCTCTCCTTAAAAAAAACAAAAAAACAAAAAAATCTTGCTTTTTTCCCACTTTTCTGAGATTTAAAAAAGTTCAGTTACAGATTTGCTGTTCTGAACTGTTTGTAAATTTCTCGGAGGCCATTGTTTGCTTGGGCTAAAGGGAAGTCTCTGTGTTCATCAGTGGCAGTGATAAACATTGAGCCACCTGCCTGCCCCTGTGGGAGTGGTTACTGCCTTGAAACTGTAGTTTTATTGGCCATTTTGGGTCAATTCCTAACTCCTTGATCTCCCTCTCTTAAAACCCCTCTTTTGTGTGGTTTTGCGCGTTTTTGCGCATAGCGCAACATCGGGCAGCTCCGCCTAATTGGGTTTAAACTATTCCTGGCTCCACAAAGTCTGCTCTTCACTTTTTCCCTTAGAACTGCTCTATCTCTCAAATTAAACACCATATTCTCATTCTAAGGCCCCTCACTGGTCCAAATAAGTAATCTTACAAGTTAGCACTAATAAACCATAAGCACTACTTACTCTTATACTCTACGATTACCTTGTCCCCTATTGGTCCGTTTTAATTCAGTTCCCTATATTACTCTAGCATGTCCAAAGGTCAGTCAATGGTTTCCTCTCCAGTCCAGCTGGTGAATCTGGGAATTTTGAGGCAATGTTACAACTGTCTCATGTATACGGACAACCCTCTCCTCCTCCAAACAGGTTCAAATATGTGAGAGATGCAACCATATAGCCAAACTGGAGGCTGAGCTCTCTCATCTCAAAACTGGTGTAACCAGTCAGAAGGAGAAGGTAACCTCACACAACACAATTCCAGTATCACATAGTCCCACCACAACAGTGAACCAAACACATTAAAACACAAAAAACATACTTGGAGGCTCTAAATAAAAATCTACCTAAGCAACAGAGACCTCCAAAGCAGACATCCAAGCAAACACTACCCCAAAACAAAACACGTACAACACATAGCACACAAAGTCAGTGTGCCAATCAGTCACAGCCCTTAAGGCTGAGTAACACACCTGATACTCTTGTAATAGGTGACTCTATTGTCAGACACACTGATGTCCCGCTCACCAGGCTGAATAAAGAGAAGGTCACAGTGAGCTGCCTGTCGGGTGCTAGGATCCGCCACATAATGCAAGCACTCAGGTCACTCCAAAGCAAATACAAATATGATTCAAGTCATTGTACATGCTGGCGTGAATGACCTGAGACATACCTCCCTCGACTACATGAAAAGGGACATAGAGGAGCTCTCTGATCATGTAGCCCAGGCCGGTATGACCCTGACCTTGAGCAGCATCTTACCCTCACCTAGAATGATGCCACAGTATAAAGACAAAATGATCGATTTTAACAATTGGCTAAACTTTTGGTGTCATTCAAAGGGGATCCAGTGTCTGTCAGCCTGGGATGACATGCTCGACAAGCCACGTTGCTTCGCTAGGGACGGCTTGCACCTGTCACCCCTGGGCTTTTGGATATTGGCAAAGGCTCTTGCCACCCCCATAGTGCCTTTTTTAGGCAAGGCTCAAAAGTCAAACCCACCTCCATAGACAGCACAAGGAACAAGAAACTAAGGGTAATGCTGCTTAATGCCAGAAGTCTTAACCTCAAGATGCATGCACTCAAAGCTCTCCTCAGTATGGAGAACATCGATATCTGTGCAGTGACAGAAACCTGGTTCAAGGCTCCAGAGCACCCCTGCACTACCAGGTTATACCTCATATCATGCTTTTCGGCCCCAAAATCCGGACCGAACCACAAAAGGAGGGGGAGTTTCTATATTTATCAAGGATATCCACAAATCCAGGTTAGTGGCATTGCACAAAGTATCAGAGACCATCCATGTGCAACTGACAGTGGGCAAGACTGCTTTTCAGTTTATAGCATCCTACAGACCACCCTCTCAAATTCAGGAATCCCACTCAGCTTTCCTGAAAACATTGGAGAACATGAAGATCTCTCCGAACACCATTATATTGGGTGACTTCAACTACCCAAACATATACTGGGAGCATTACTCAAGCCCCAGCACCTTAGCCCAAAGGTTCCTGGAATTTATAAACTCAAATGCTATGGAACAACTAGTCACCACTCCCACAAGAGGGAAAACATACTAGACCTGATCATTACCAACATGGGGACTCTATGCTCCATACCAGAAGTATATCCCTCATTGGTAAGATCAGACCATAAATTAATTTCACTGGATATCCACATCCCGACCCCACCCCCAGCCCAGAAAACCACAGTGAAAAACTTCTCAAAAGCGAACTTCACACTTCTCAAAACCGAAGTGGAATCCTTCAAGGCCCCAGGGCCAGTGGAAACTACGGCTCAAACTGCAGAATCCTATATAAACGCATTCTACGGACATCTCCAGGAATGCATGGATCATGCTATCCCAAACAAAATCAAGACCCAATCATCCAAAGGCAGGCGTCCAGTCTGGTGGACTCCAGCCATAAATAAACTGTACAACAGAAGGAGGAAGCTACTACATGATGGAGCAAAATCCCTAAAAGGGAAGACATCTCTGATCAGTACTAGCAAAAAATTAAGATCTCTCATAAAATCCTCCAAGGCCAGCTTCGAGACAAAAATTGCACAGGACACTAAAGACAATCATAAGGCTTTTTTCAGTTATGTTAGGAACCTGGGATGCAACTCCCAGACTTGTTCTAAGTTGATTCTAAATGACAAAAAATACACTGAACCCACAGACATCACCAATATCCTGCCAGACAGGTTCAGTGCAAACTTCTCCCCCCCTCCCCTCCATAAGAGCAAGTATCTATCCCGGCAGAGTGCAGCCTCCCAAACATCTCTGATGCTCAGGTGAAGGCCGCCCTCTCCAAAGCAAAAAACACTGCTTCCATGGGACCAGATGGCGTCCCGGGTTGCGTCCTACATGAACTCCAAGAAGAACTAATCCCTCAAGTAAAACTGCTGTACAATCTCAGGCTCACTACAGCATATGTGCCCAAAGAATGGTGTACAGCAACAGTGGTCCCACTCCACAAAGGTGGCGCCTCTGCGGACCCTGGAAACTATCGCCCCGTAAGCTTGACTAGCCTGGTCTGCAAGGCTATGGAGAGGATCATCATGGAACTCATAAACAAAGACATTGGGGACCTACAGACACTAGATCCTACCCAATTTGGCTTCGTCAAGGGCAGATCCTGCCTTTTGAACCTGGTCAACTTTTTCAAAACAGTCACCAAGGCCATAGATGAAGGGAACGTAGTCCACATAGCCTATCTGGACCTCGCAAAGGCATTTGACACAATACCCCACTCGGGCATCATAGATAAGCTATCCAGCCTGAATATAAACCCCTATGTCACAAGATGGGTCGCAAACTGGCTCATGGACAGAACCCACAGAGTCAGAGTTGCTGGAGCCATGTCAGACTCGAAACCGGTCACAAGTGGCATCCCACAGGGTTATGTCCTGGGACCTCTCTTGTTCGGTATTTACTTTTCTGAGGTACAGGCCAACATGGGATGACTATGGCTCACCAAGTTCACAGATGACTGCAAACTGGGTGCCATAATTGACTCTCCAGCTGACACAAACATCCTTCAAAAAGGTCTCACAGAGACGGATAACTGGTGCCAGAGCCATGGTCTAACGCTAAATGCCAAAAAGTGTATAGTCATACCCTTTGGCAAAAACAATGTGCCCACAAATTACCACATAGGTGGTAACCCATTAAGTACAGGGAAAGTAATTAGGGATCTGGGGACCCAAGTTGATAGCAATCTCTCCTTTGACAACCACATTGCCAAAGTGGTTAGAAAGACCTTTTACATAGCCCACCTCATCATGAAAGGATTCACATCTAGATCAAGAGAGGTAATCGTGCCCCTTTATTCATCCCTCATCAGGCGCATCATAGAATACAATGCCCCCTTTGGGATGTACCTTACCCGACACCTGGAGCAATTAGAAAGACCCAAAAAAGTACCTCATCAGGAGGATCAAGGGACTCAAATAGATGCCATATGCTGCTCGGTTAAAAAAACTCCAGCTCTACTCAGTTGCATACCACCTACTTCGAGGCAATCTATGCCTGACATATAAAGCTATGTCCAACCCAGAATTAATGGACATGCTCCACCTCAGTAAATCTAAATCCCTTAGAGCCACGTGCTCAAGGGACTTGAACCTTAGTACAGAAATAAATAGAACATGCTGGAGGGACAGATTCATAACCCAGAGGCTCCCTTCGCTCTGGAATAGAATTCCAATTCATGTTAGGCAGAGCACCTCACTGACTCTCTTCAAGAAGAATCTTGATGAGTGAATGGGGGATTGTAGGTTTGTCCCTGGGATTACTTCCGTGTCACTATTAGACAGAGGCACAGTAAACTAAACTTTAAAAAGGGCACAGTATACTCAAATCAAGGGGTGGCATAAGCCAAACACAATTGGGCTAAGCTTATAAATGCCCCAGAGCAGATAGCCTAGTATGAACCTATGAACCTATGAACCTACACTAGAACTAGAACAGGACATGTAGGGATGTACATATGTGAGTCTTGTAACTGGTGCCACAAGGTGAAATCAGGCAGCAAATTTACAGTGAATGGTATAGACCATTGTGTAAAAGGTAAATATAACTGTCACTCCAAGGTAGTGGTCTACATGGCTACATGTGACCAATGCCTAGCATTTTATGTAGCAAAACAGAAAGGAAATTTAACGCCAGAATTTATGAACACAACTATGCCATAAGAAAGAATAATATTTATAATGCTTTAGCAAGGCATATTCAGGACAATAATGGCCACAATTTCACATTTAAGGCAATAGACCATGTAGGCATCAGTGACAAAAAGCCTTGGGGACTTCAGTTAGAGTTAAAGGAGTTAAGGTGGCAAATCTTGCTACAGGCAGATAGATGGCCAGGGATAAATGACAGGACATCCATCTCTCCTGTATTGAAATTAAAAGCCATAGAAAGGAACAAAATATCTCAAAACATTTGTTAAGCACAAGCACTTTTTGTATGTATTTGGCTTTGGTAAACATTTTAACATTATGTGAATATTTAACATGAGATTTTAAAAATGACTTTGGTTTTAGTTTTATCCTATTTAGAATCATTCATGACACAAGTATGAGACTAATAATTTATCTTTTAATTACAAATTTTAGTTGTATTTAAGATGCAACAGTTTCAACTGTAACACAGTCATCAAGGGGTTAATTAATGTTCTGTCTCAGTGTTGCTTAGCTAGCTGCCTCTCTTTGCTTACCCAATCAGAGTGTTTTTTATATGTATATAAATGGCTGACTTACATTTTAATGGTGTCTGATGAAGTTAACACTTGTTTAACGAAAGCGCTCACATTTTATTTGTTTTTCTTGTGGATTTTTATCATTAAATACACCTTTGGTTTATCATCACCTGAGTGATTTGTGCCTGTGAAACTCTGCCTGCCAGCATTTTTATTTATTTAGTTTGTTTTGTTGTTTCTGTTTTTTTTTTTTGAGTTTGTTAAAAGGAAAATAAAGTCATAAAGTAGGAGTAGTCACAAATACAGTAAAAACAGCTGAATAAAAACATCCTTTTTTAGTTACAAACAGAAGATAATTCATGGTTAAGAAACTAAGGCCTTCTTCAAATGACCTCACTTTACTCAGTAGAATGAGGTGATGCAATAAGTCTGGGAGGAGTGTCCAATATCAAGTTTCTATTGGCTTTGATATAAATATTGTGGAAACTATTTTCATCCAGTTATATCGCCACTTATACTCGATGTTCATTGGCTATGTTCATCTTTTCTTTGTGTTTTATTGGTTTTGCCACCTCTACGGAAATGTCCTTACTTATACATAAATCTTAACTATTCTATTGGCTAAATTACTGTCCATTGGTCTTCATTTTTGGATTTATGGATTTTTCCTGTGAAATTCAGCTGTTGTTTAATCCTATTGTAGTCACAGTAGTTTTTATTATCTTATTGCCTAGTGCAGGTGACTTGGGATTTTTTACACAATATTTCTATCAAAGCACTACAGTTTCAAAAATTTTTAAACTAAAGCTGTACATATGTTTTACCATTTTTTAGTTGATTACTATGTCTTATTTCTTATATGCAGCCTTTACTTTTTGTTATATAATTGATCAATATTTCCTGACAAGACACGTGTTTTTTAAACTAGTCCTTCTAGTCAAGCAGCTTCTTATAGCATTTTATTCTATTAACTGTCTGCCACTCTGTATTAAGCCCTTGGGGTATTTTACACTTTTTTCTTTCTTTGATCTAGTTAAAACATTTTCTTTAGAGGATATTTTCCTCCCCCAAGGCTCCAGGTCTGACTTTTATGTTTGCTTATGTTTGTTTAACTTTCGTTCCAACTAATTTCTTGAAGGTTTCTATTGGGTATTATGTAGGCACAGATTTAATTGTGGAATCTTTTTTAATGTGATTCATGACTGACTCACTTTTTATAACTCTGTTACTTGATTTTAAGAGAATGACTGTACTGTATTTTTACATTATGATGAAGTTCTTGTAAATAATAAAGAACAAAAGCACTCAACATTGGTTTTGCCTCTTTCCTTAATTCCATGGCTAGAAAGTTTTGAAGTTTATTAGTTTGGTTCTTTTAGCTTACTGTTGGTTTATTTACATAACATTTATAGTAGAAGCGGGCAACTCAAAAAACATCAAGTTTTAAGAATACACCAAGAGTTGGACGGGTGTGTGAGAAAAATAAAATGGAGACAGAGATCAGAACAGAAATAAGGATTCCTGCAATATCAAGAATCCTTGGAAATAAGTTCACTAACCCTACAAACTGCTCACAACACAAACATTTTTCAAAACTTAGAAATATTTGGCAAACTCAGAACAGCTTTTGCAGAATACTGTTAAAACAACAGCCTAAGAGCAGTACAGTAAATAGAGTTTCTTTAACAAGTGCAGGCTGAAAAACAGTGATACATTAGACAAAATATATAAATGCAGCACAAAATTGTTAAATATCACGGAAACAGAGTAAGTACAAAAAATATATACTTATATCAGCTTTGTATTTCCAGAAGGTTTTACAAGCAATCCAAATCTTGCAACCACAGGTGAAAAGCCAGGCATAAGGAAGTTAGTGTTAAGGTTTGTGGTTTTTTTCTAATAATATCAATTTTTGGTTGAAATAATTTTGTTCTAATTATATAAAGTAAATATTTATGTATTGATTTAATAGGAAAATTAATTTGTTTTTCAAGCTTGTGATCAATTAATAAATATATTCAAACCTTTACACTTAACAAAAATAAATAAAATAGAGTTTATTGTTCTGTATTAGATCCATATTATATTTAAAGTTAAGAATAACAAAGAAAATAAAGGAAAATGTCATTCCATTGCTACCCCCAACAAAATTCCATATTATTTTTAAAATCATGATCATTTTGGAGTGGTATGATAATATATCAATTAATGCTGCTTGTATAACATTTCTTGGCTCTAAAGTCCTGCTTTTATCTTCTGTTTTGTGGCATTTCTTTTCTGTGTCCACATGAGTTACTAATAGGTGCTCCATTTTACTCCCATATTACAAAAGCTTACCGTAGGTAAACTACCAGTGAGTCCCCAAATTTCAAATAGATATGCATTCAATATGCACGTGTGCATGTGAGTGCACATGTGTGTGTGCATGTGTGTGTGTGCTTGTGTGTGTGTGTGTGTGTGTGTGTGTGTGTGTGTGTGTGTGTGTGTGTGTGTGTGTGTGTGTGTGTGTGTGTGTGCGCATGTGCGCACGTGTGTGCTGTGCGTGGCGTGGCTGTGTGTGTGTGTGTGTGTGTGTGTGTGTGTGTGTGTGTGTGTGTGCATGGACATGTTCTCATGTGGTCATGCATAACTTTTATGATGGCTGATGTTTATCCAGCATTAGTTTCTCTACCTTTCATTCAATGATAGGGTCTGGGACCACTCCTATTACCTGAAACTGTGTAAAATGGACAATCAGATAATGAATGAATTAATGAATGTTAATTATTCTTAATATTGTAAGTATTACAAAAGCTGCTGTGCAGTCAATACCTTCCAGCACAGTGGGGTGTTTAAGTGTGTCAGGTCAGTATTATGGGCCATAGTACTGTATGTACTGCAATGCTGTAGGAATGAACTACAACTCATTTGTTAAAATAAGTTGAAAATAGATGAATTTCACATTACAGCACTCTGACTTGGCTGTTCTTAGCAGGATCACTACGTGGTTTTAATCAAAGTCCTTCAAAATCTGCTTTTGCAGATTGTATAACTCAATTTAGCTATTTTATATGAATCAATGGAATCATAGGAAACAAAAGGCTATTTGACCAGATGCCATGCATTGCTTGTTAATAACCACCTCCAAGATCGACCAGCCTTTTCAAGGAGGCAAGGCCTATAAGTCCCAGGGTATACTTTGTGTACCCATTCATTTGCCTCAGCTATGCTTGAAGGCCAACATGAAGTCATATTGCTTGGCATATAAGGGAAATCTAGGGTCCTGATGGAGAGATGAAAAGTCAGCAAGCAAAGGAGAGAAGGAGAGTAGTAATGCTGAAATTGAATTCATCCTTAAGTCTTGGTGAGTACCTTCATGAGGTGGACCCTGTTTTCACAAAATCTCACCAAGGCAACACTGATATATAGACTGTATTTATATAGCATATATCACAGACAGAAGTAAATTAAAAATACAAAATGATAGCTGGGTGCACAAGACTCAGGATAAAAAAGTGCCCAATCCTGGTAGGTGCACTGGTGCCAGGACTGGAAAAAATGACAGTGTAGAATCCTCAAAATACAGAGACATTCCTACAATGGGGCCAGGCCAGGCTCAGGGGGAGGATGCCCCCCCCTGTTGTAGAAGGAAGCAGCAGTCCACAAAAATGACAAAAATTGATTGGCCAAAGAAGAGCCATAAAGACGATAGAGTGGACTATTGAGTATAAGAAAGAAATTATGTATTGTTACTATTATGTAAAAAGCCCAGAATTTCCAGACACAAGATATACAAAACAATTAAGAGAGAAGTTAGAGGAAAGCAAAATACTTCCGCAGGAAAAACTTTTTAAAACAATTTATCATTGAAATCGACACACCTAGTGACTACTGTGTCTTGCATACAAAGAGACACAAAGTCATAAAATACCTTGATCTGCAGGCAGAAATGATAGCCATGTGGAAGAAAGATACCCAAACAGTTCCAATAGTAGTAGGAGTAACTGGTCTTATAAAAAACAATTTACAATCATATTTAGATATGGTTTCTACGGTGGTGCAGTGGTAGCGTTGTTGCCTCACAGCAAGAGGTTCCCCCGTTCGATTCTCGGCTGGAGCGCCTTCTGTGTGGAGTCTGCATATCCTCCCCGCGGTCGAGTGGCATTCGAAAGACATGCGCAAAATGGGTGTGCCTTTGTTGAAAGTTGGGTGTCGAGCTGGCACCTCGGCACCCATAAAAAAATCTACTGCCAATCATTAGTGGACCAGAGTTCCGCTGTGGCAACCCCTAACTGGGAAAAGCCGAAAGAAGAACAACCAATTCATGTAACACCGTATGAATTGCAGAAGGAGTCATTACTGGGCACATTGCGGGTGCTGCAAAGAGCACTTTTGGCTAACATCAAAGAGTGAAACAATACTAATTTCATGAACGTTAATCATAGTTTGACTTAGGAATGGGGTCCATTCCTGTCATGGTATTAGAAACCCAAAAGATGTGGAGAAATTAAATAAGACACAAGTCTATTCCAGAGTAAGGGGAAGTTCTGGGTAGTAAGACTCTACATTTAATTTTATTTATTATTTCATGTAAAATGAAATCTCCTTTATCTACTGCTGGCTATACTATTTGATATATTGAAAAAAAAACAAAGACTTGGATAATAATGCCCCTGCGGGTATGGAAAACAAGCCACAAGTTTTCCCTCAAGAGCTTAAATGACACATTGTACAGGAACAATGATTCCAGCCTTTCCCGAAAATTTAACTTTTTGAGGCCCAAGATCCTTTTTGTAGGAAATTCTGTGTTATTTATTTATCTCTCTCTCTCTTTTTTTTCTTTTTTTTTTTTTTTTTTATGCTGTGTCTATTGAGATGCATGCCAAAGGCTGAATTATTTTCTATAATGGGTCTAACTAGGGGAGACTGCAGGGGAACAGTAACTTCTTTTGTTTTAGATCAAATCCCCTTTGTGATTAATTGCAAGTAATAGAAGAATTTTCTGAATGCAGTTGCCATCTGGTGACTGAAGAAGTGGGAGTCACTAATAGAGGTGCCCAAGTCCCCCATCACAGACTCACTTTCTGAAGTATATGACACTGCATTTCTTAGTATTTAGTTTGGTCCCTTTTTCGGTGCACCAGGCATTAATGTATTAGTTCCATTTTAAAGGTATTAGTATCATGGGTTGGTAGGCAACTGACCATTGTTTTCCCTTTGTTGGCCTGGTGAGTGGAGCATACCACAGAGTCCCGTATGACTAGAGTCCTGGGTAGTGTATTGGCTACTCTTATGGGCTTGGTAGCTGAGGATCCACTGGGTGCGGTTGTATGTGTAGACTTAGGTGTTGTTCTTTTGAATACTTTTGGGATTGTTGAGAATAATCTTTGTACGTTGAATATCTGGGAGGTCTTTGGGGTTTGAGAAGATTGCATTTAAGTGGCTCAGCATAAATAGGTCTATGTGTGAGATAAATACTATGGACATGAATGGTTTTGACAACCAGATTGTTATTATGAGTGTTTGCATGCAAGAGTTTTGCCTCCAGAGACATTGTGCATATGCATCTCTTACATACTGTGTTTCTTTCAGGAAGAAATGGTTGTCACTGAACATTAGACAACTGTTATATTGTTTCAATATACCCATAACTAACTCTGCATGTTATATCTACACTGTATCTGCATAATTACACTGTATGCCTGGCATATTCTTGTTTGCTATTTCTATTTTTTCCTCTTTGCACAGTGCAGCATTCAGCTGTTTTTCCCCATTACCAGTAACAAATGACTATACCAAATCATCTTTTCAGAATATCCTTAATGTTACAAGTATTTCCTGACAGAATTTCTTCCTGGGTCTCCCACATGTTGCAGGAAAATTTTCAATTAATTTGTTTCATTGTTTACATTACAGCACTCATACAGCAAATAGCATTTTAAGGCTACTAATTTCATATTTTAAAAGACAAAAAGCATTTTACCTTCTTGAAGTATCTAAATATAAAAAAATTAAAATTCTGCTACCATTGTTCATGGTAATGCTCTAAAATGTATTCCTGAATTCTAAAAGAAATTATATTCCCATGATGGGTGTTAGGAATTCCATTCAGTTAGTTGACTCCTTGGTGAGCCAAACATCAGCGATTATTATGTGAAGTTTTTCAAGTCACTATTAGCTTGAACATTTTCAAAATAATTTTCAATTTTAGGAAGAATGAAGTCAATGTTTTAGAATAATTTAGTGGTGCCCCTCCAAATCTGCACAGTTGAGGGATGTGCAGGCGTATCCTATGTATTTTAAATGAAACACAAGCCTGCTATTTTCATTGAAACAATGTATTTCTTCCTTTGCCTTCTGGAAAGACATTATAGTATTTGTGATTACCTATCTGGGGAATATGTTCCAAATAGTTTCCCATATTCCTGTTAAAGACTTGATTTCATACACATCCTGTGTACCTTACCCCAAGTTTTACTGTACACTACATGGCTTTTGTTTCATATCATGTCATCTAATGTCTAAAAGTGCAGTTGATTTTAGCTGCACTTATTGCATACAGCAGAGGTGCAGCCAGCTATTTTTGTACTTGGTGCTTTCTCCAGTTTAGCTCCCACCTAACTGAGGAGCAATAAATAAATAAAAGCACTTTTTCCCCTTTAAAGTATACTGATGTGATGCCCATACACTGGCCCAGCAATCAAGGAGCCTCAGTCCTCACTACTAACACCAGTGAAGGGCATCCACATTGGGAGGATAACAAGTACACACACAGTAAAGTACAATTTCCCTTAAGAGCACACAGAGAACACAGTCAGTCTGAAGCTGGTTTCTCCCTTTCTCTCAAGATCCCCAGTAAGACTCCCCACTGGCATAGCCATAAGGTACAGATCTCAGCCGAGAGGTCAAGCCAAAACCTTCAGCACCCTCTTTGTCCAACCAGTGCTCCGTGTCCCTGCTCAAGTAGCTGACAAACACACTTTGAGATATGAATTATATACAAACACTCAGACACTCCTGGGGAAGGCTGGCACAGGTTCTCAAGCTATGCCCCCTTCTGCCCAGACTATAAGGTAGTACCAACTGCCACCAACCACCCTTATCAGCTACTATAAAGACTCTTACCAAAGGGTGTCCTATTCTACTGTGCAATGCTATTATTATCCAATTAGTAAGTGTGATGAACAGCAAGACTATTGGAGTGGCTTGAACAGTATCACCGAATAATCTTAAGAGTTTAAATTATCTATACACAAAACAGCCACAGTTGAAAGGTTTAAAATTATTTAATAATAAATAATAAAAACACAAGATAATACTCACTGATTCAACACAGTGATAACAGAGAGTTCAGAGATCACAGGAAAATACTTTAAAACAATATTGTAGGATAGTCTCACATAAATATAGAACAACAAAACAAACTAAATAAATAAAAATGCTGGCAGGCAGAGTTTCACTAATCTTAACAGAAACTATGTTCCAAATTCTAGTTACAAGTCAAAGTGCCGGTGAGTTGTTGTCAGCTTCTGAACAAAATACAAAATGCTCAGTCTTTCTCTCTGATAAAGTCTTAAATTGATAATACACAGTACTGCTAAGTCATTTCAGATTACACCATTCTTATCACATCTATTTAAGTTTCCCCAAGCTCACAGAACTCAACATTTTAGCATTTTTTTGTAATCTGCACCTGCTAGGAAATCAGAGCAATAAAAGACACTTTACAACAATAGAAATAATTTCCTGGCCCAGACATCCTGCCTCCAAGTTTGAGATCATACAGTCCTATTTTTTTTATTTATCAGCTTATTTTCTTAGAATTTGCCAGTTAACTCTATATGTCCCAGTTTTCCACCATGAAAACATACATTACATAGGCATAACGTTTATACACACTTCTTCTTTCTTCCAGCAGGGTGCACTGCGGTTACATGTTTGAGGCTCAGCACATAACAGTTTTCTTTACATTTGTTAAACAAGCCTGTGCATCATATTAATATTTAGAATGACCTAAAATTATTTACAAAATTCTATCTGGCTAGGCTGGCAGCCCTTACATTTTATCACAACTGGTTATGAAATATGCAGAATGTAACATATGCCATTATTAAGGGCCTACTCACCAGCATGTACTTGATTTGAGCAATGCTAATGCTTATAACAAAAGAACAAATAAAAAAAATAGTAATGGGGAGGGGCTAATCTGCATACTGCAAGGATGAATAGTATTAAGAGCCTGTTTGGCAGTATGAGTTTAAATTGTGTAATGCTACTGCTTACAGATACAGGAAAGGTAAATAAGAAACAAATAAAATAAAAAGGGGACTGTTGGCAACAGACTGTAATACAAAACACTGTTATGGGCCTAACATACAGTAGAGTAACACAAATCATGTCAATACAAACACTGCTGTCACTTCACCCTCCACACTACACAAATGATGACTGCTCCTACTTCTGATGACATGTCATGTCACCCTCATACTGCACAAATGATGATTGCTCCCACTTCTGATGACATATGTCACCCTCAGCACTGCACAAATGATGACTGCTTCTACTTCTGATGACATGTCACTTCACCCTCAGCATTACACAAATTATGCTACTATTTCTAATGACATGTCACGTCACCATCAGCACTGCACAAATGGTGAATGCTCCTACTTCTGATGACATGTCATGTCACCCTCAGCAGTGCACAAATGATGATTGCTCCTACTTCTGATGATGTCACGCCACTCTCAGCATGGCACAAATGATGATTGCTACTACTTCTGATGACACAAGGGTTGGTATCTGTGACAGAATATATTAATCTGATGTGCAGTACTTTAATGCAGAGAAAAAGTATTTTTATTTATAAAAAACTGCGTAAGCAGTGGAAAATACAAACAGAAATGTGAAGCAATCTTCCTTTCCTGTGGAAGGATGCACCACATGAAAACCTCAATGTGGAATGCAGCAGCAGTACATGATTAAATGCACACAGTTTCTTTAAATTACTCAGTGAAGTAGTACAATATCAATTATCAGGTAATGAACAGTCCAGCAGAAGCAGTATGTGCATATTTTATTGCAGCCCCTAAACAGAAGACATGTAGCAATATGGTGCAAAATTACATATTCTTTACATGCTGAAAAGCAGGACTCTTTCTATATGATAATAGAAAACAGTACATATGCATAAACTATAGAAGTAGCTATACTTAAAAAAAATAATCAAATAAATAAATTCCTTAAAGATGAGAGGGAATGTCTGGTGTACAGTGACAGTAGGCCTTGCACCACACAGCATAACCCACACAAGCACTACATGCATAGTTATACTCTGTGTGTTTTTTTATAATAAAGGTAACACCAACCTGAATGTCAGGTCCATAGTTGTGGACTAGACTCTCCTTCTTTGTCTGCATAGCTGTATACTGTGCATGAGTCTGCTGCAATGGATCCATTTCTAGTGCTACCGGGTAGCCACCAACACCATCATCAGTCATGGAATGACAAATACTGGGAGCTGCAGTGACATCACAGGGCAGTTCATTACCAGACTGGCACATGATCATGTTGTGCAGAATGCAGTATGCACTAGGAGGGTCATACTGAAGGGCATACCCCAGACTCATCCAGACAACAGAAATAGATATTTAGCAGGCCAAACACTTGCTCAGTAACAATTCTTATCTGGAACTGTTCAGTGTTGTACCTTTCTGTGTATCCCCTGTAGAGTTCTTTACAGGTGTCATTAACCAAAGCTCAAGTGAGTAGCCTGCATTACCTGGAAAACACAAGAAAAAAAATGGAGGAGGACAACAAGGAAAATGTGGTTTAATTCTAAGCAATGCATTGACCAAGGTATAACTACTTCTATATTTATTGTAAAGATGTATACTTACCAACGAGGTGACCATGGAGAATCCTATCATGCATGAAAAGGCGGCAGAGTGAGCTTGTGTGCCAGATATAGGAATCATTAGCACTGCCAGGATGGTAGTGTGAGCTTGAGTGCCAGATATAGGAATAATGGGTACTGCTAGGATGGTAGTGTGAGCTTGTGTGCCAGATATAGGAATCATGGGCACTGCCAGGATGGTAGTGTGAGCTTGTGTGCCAGATATAGGAATTATGGGCACTGCCAGGATGGTAGTGTGAGCTTGTATGCCAGATATAGGAATCATGGGTACTACCAGTATGGTAGTGTGAGCTTGTGTGCCAGGTATAGGAATCATGGGCACTGCCAGGATGGTAGTGTGAGCTTGTGTGCCAGATATAGGAATCATGGGCACTGCCAGGATGATAGTGTGAGCTTGTGTGCCAGATATAGGAATCATGGGTACTGTCAGGATGGTAGTGTGAGCTTGTATGCCAGATATAGGAATCATGGGCACTATCAGGATGCTGGGCTGACATTAGTGATGCACCCTCATGTATCACATACTACCTGGCAGTTGATAGAATGATAACCCATCTTATTTCAGTATCAGTCTCCATGTGATCCTAATGGGGCCCTAATGGCAACATTGATAAAATCTATTGCACCAAGCACCTCATGAAAACATGCCATCCTGTAGAATACATGCATAGTTCTGGCTCAGGCCTGCAATGAGACTGGCAGATCACTATATTGATCCACACATGCTAGGAGTATATTGAAGAACTGCTGAAGTATCCTCAAGGCAGAAGTCTGAGATATGCCCAGTGTGTCCCCAGCCTGTCTCTAGAAGGTCCTCATTGCAATTATAATGAGGGCTACTTATACCTTAGTATATTTAGGCATAGGAAGGACACACATCCCCCAATTCCCATCTGTGAGCCATACATACTCAATAAAACCTTTAAAATATCCCTACCCAGTCTAAATATATCAAGAATTTCTTGATTACCAAAGTTACATTGGATTATTCTTTGTCTGTATCTTTGCCTTCTTGGTGAGCAAACACCATTGGCTCAGCCAAGAAAAGTACTTCACACCGAGAATTAGCTAGGCTGGCAGAAACAGCAAACATTTTCACCAAATGCAAAGTAAATAGAAAAGGCACAATTTTGCCTTTTATAACATATGTACAGACAGCATAGTCATGTGTCAAAAAACAACTATGAATTACTCCCAGGAAGGAAGACTGCTGTTTAGCATAAGACGCTCTACAGCATTTCTCATATTAACCTTATTATCCCTTCATTTCTAAACGTTCATTGAAGGCTACTACATATAAGTGCAGCTGGCTCCTATGAATCGCTCAGAGCTCAGCTTAGGCACACCCACTGTAGATTAGAGTTATGTCTAAGCACACTGACTATGAATGCCCTCCTATATACATGGAGATTCCTAAATGAAACATTTTATACTCCACATAAAATGGTTAGAATCACAAAGAAAAAGCTGCATATGCTGGAGATGTATAAAAATCTCTGCTGAATGTACAAAAATTGGAATTTATTGGGAGCAAATACATGCATTTAGTCAAGTATTATAGACAGACACCTTTATGTTACAAAAATATGATTGTATATAATATTCCAATACCAGGATGTCTAAATACTAATAATTACTCTTGTTGTTGGACAATGGTGCCTATAGCAAGAGAAGCAGTAATGAGACACCAGTTAAAGGAAACATAATCTGAATTTATAGAATTGTTATGGTCCATTCAGGAAGTCCATGATAAAGCAACCAGAATAATACTTAGGCACAATAAATCAAAAGAAAGAAAATCAAATTCTGGCCAAAAATATATACCAAATTCAGGCCAAAAATATATAACAAATTCAGGCCAAAAATATATAACAAATTCTGGCCAAAAATATATAACAAATTCAGGCCAAAAATATATACCAGTGGTGCCACATCAAATAGATGAATAACTGATTTCAAGTTTTATAAGGAATAAACATCATATTTATACAGAACGTGTACATACTGTAAAAGGGTTTTAGTTCAATAGATGCTAAGATGATGGTTAAACAGAAATTTGACTGAGAGGCAAATAGTGGCTAAGAAAATGGAGTAACATTACTGTATATTTACTTATATATGATCATGGCAAACTAAGATGTAGAATTGTCTCAATCCATAAAGAAAAAAAAGAAAAAAAGTGTTGATACATGTTTATTGTAAGCCTTTTATCTAATATGTATGGACTATTATTGAAAGCATCCATAAATAATAAAGCTGTCAGATAACAGTTGTCTGAGTGCAGTCAACGTACTAAAGGTGATATTTGTAAGATGTGAAATCCCCAATGTTTCTATGTTAGATGATGGTCTACCACAAACTAATCATGAATTCAAGAGATTAGAGAAAGGTTTGGGATTTAGGCATGTCACATCATTTCTGTATTATCAGCACAGAATGGCCTAGTGGCAAATGATTTTAAATAACCAAGCAGTTGGTGAAAAAAGAAAAACAAGAGGGTCTGGTATGAAGACTGCCATCTGACATAAATGAGTATAGGAATCATCTGCTGCAACATTTTTTTTTCAATCTTAGTTGGTGAGGCTACAGATCAAAATTCTCATATCTACAGTTTTAATGATGACACGGCATCTATGGCAAGTGAAGGTCAGACCAAGGCTGAGTAATGTGAGACGGAAATACTACTGTGAATGACTTGCAAGGTCCTTATCATCTTTAAATGAGGGGAGAATTTGGTGGAGAGTTTGGTAATCAGAAGCAGTGATGAGAAGGAAATATGATCCACTAGGCATTTATTTTTAAATATAGTTATTTGTAATTTCTACAACTTTTGGGAAATCTGCATAGCAGGAATGGGAAACATTGCTCAAGGCAAATATGTCTCAAGAAGGAAATTTGATGCAACCCAAAATTGCAAAAATAATTTCCAAACAGTGACTGAGGTGACATGACTTGTATGTAAACAACTATTACCGAAAATGTATTCAGATATGTCTCAAAAAATCCAAAAAGAGTTTCCCCAAAAGAAGAATTTTCATGAGATGTTAGATACCAGACCAAATCCAGATAATGACATTTAGTATTCAAAAACAGGTATGACCTCTGAAAAAGCCAGTCAAACTTAAGGGAAACTGACTATGTATGAGATACAACACTGAAAAGTTTCATTCACATACATATGAAATGTTCAGTAATAAGAAATTTGCATTTTTCACTCTGAAATTGCCCGTGATATTCTGAAGTGCAAATGCATAGTTAGATTATATAGAACTGTGTATTTAATGATGTTTATGCACAGAGCTGTGGCCGCATTAACTTGTATGAAGGGGGGTGCAGTATATTAGCAAAGTAGCCTTAAGAGTTTGGCACCTCAGCATTTGCAGCACAAATTAGTGTGGTTTCTTTTCAAAAAATAACTCAGATGATGTGGAATACGGCAGCAAATGCTTTCTGTCTGCATCATTTAAGAGCATCTTAACTATACATAAATCTTGCAGCTGCACACTTATAAAAGACCACCCCCCCCCGGGTAATGATGATAAAGCATATATTACAGAGAAACTGGTTTCTCCACTGAAATGCAAATGCATGCCTACAGCAGATGAGAAAATTTGCAAATCAAAGCATACTTTTATGGGCATTTTTCATACTGCAGTCATATTGAAAACTGACATTCAGAGGGCACTAAACAGATGCATGATGGATATTTATTAAGTCAATATATATGCAAATTAAAATAAGTCACCCTAAACACACAAGTCTTAAAAAGGTAAGGAAATGACTTCATATATATATATATATATATATATATATATATATATATATATATTTATATATATATATATATATATATATATATATATATATATGTTGTGTGTGTGTGTGTGATGTGTGTGTGTGTGTGTGTGTGTGTGTGTGTGTGTGTGTGTGTGTGTGTGTGTGTGTGTGTGTGTGTGTGTGTGTGTGTGTGTATGTGTGTAGATATAGATTTATATATATATATATATATAGAGAGAGAGAGAGACAGAGACAGAGACATTGATAAATGGATAATGTAAATATGATTATCTTCTTAAAAATTACCAACACTTTGTCTCTATTATTACTAATATTTTAGCACTTAACTGTTTATTGCAATAGTATCCCACTGCATATCTGATTTGCTTGCAAATGATTTAACTTCTGCATAACTTTTCTCCCCAGGCTCCAACTGACAGCGAGGGGCTCATAAATGCTCATAAATAAATACATAAACAATTTAATAAAGCATACATATGAAGCAGGAATGTGCTTTGGTTGCTGAACTCTAAATTCAGTGGACCGGATAAGCTAAAGGTACTCTGCAGTAACCAATTGAAATGACATCTCTGATGGGCACAAAAATGACACAAGCAAAGCATGTTTGTCATCCAGTCTGTGCTGTTGTAGACCTATTGGCAAACAGCCAAAGGGACCTAAACTTATCCAGCTTTGGGACAAGCACTACAATTCTCCTCCAACACTTCAAGTTAATCAAAATATAAATAGTGTATTTATTACAGATGTACATAAATTATTTAGGAGAGATAGTTCATTTTTCAGTGCTGTCTTCACATTATGTAAACTTTTGTGCAATCTTTTCTTAATTCTGTGCTGGATTGTGACAGAGTGTTTGATTATTGGTTGATTGGTTGATTGACTGATGATGGTTAACAAATGAAAGTTAAATAAAATAAATGTATCAGAGAATAAAAATCACCAGCAACATTGGGAAATAGGCATTTCCTATAAGCTCCAGTCGCAAGTGATAAGGTGATATGTGTTCTGCAAACCAATGTGCCATGACTGCGTATAATACATACAGATAAGCATATTGTCCACACTGTAACTGTTGCTACAATGTTTCAAGACATTGTACACTGTTGTGCCTGCCTTAACACCAGTGTTAGTGGCATCAGGCATAACTAATGCTTAGAGCACATAAAAATGTTCATAAAAGGCACAGTTGTCATCATTTCTGAAAATATCCATGTACACACAGGACCAGTAGAGTCAGATATACAGTACGCACTGGACAGTGTGCCTCAGGACATAAACATGCAGCCTGCACTCTATGAAATGGAAAACTACAGCTTGTAGATATTGATGGGAAGGTTTGCCTCTAGCATGACCTAACTGCTGACAGATCCTGTACCAGCATTTTCATAACCTGTGGTCTGTGTCAGACAATCATGGTTAGGTTTGGCCTCGGGGTATTGGTTGGCAGTGTTGACATATATAAGCCAGCACTATAGCTTGGCAATAATAATACTAAGTTGTTTATAAGAACGTCGGTATTCCGGGTGGAATACCAATTGCGATCTGACGTGGTGTCCATTATTCTCAAACAGAAAGAGGCTTGGTGGCTCCAGTACTGGGACTCTGCAATTCTAGCCCACATCCAGCATTACTGTGAATGCATACTTCACATTTTATCAGTAAGGACAGTTGTGTATTACATCTACATCTTGCCCATCGACCCATATGCTCAGTATATAACATCTCTCAAACTTATTCTATATGGCGCTGGGAATCAGTGTCATAAATAAGGCTAGATTACTTCAAATTAGATCACTTGCAGCCAGGGTCTATTTTGTAGTTGGCCAAAAGACTTTTACCACACTATTGATCTAAACTTATTTTAAAAGAATCTAAGTTTGAGCCATTCATATATTACAAAGCAGCATTCTGCCAGCACTATAATAAAAAAAGTTTGCTTAATTTTGAATTTATAATCCTCTGGTCCAATTACAAATAATTGTGTCTAGATATCCAGTTATGCACTAAAAAGAGTTACACCTAGGATAATTGTCAAATATTCACTCAGTAAACACTTAAAAATTCAAATTAATGCCCCCCAATATTCTATATGATAAAGAGGGCAGGTTAATCTCATATGTCTCTCCTCATGCTCTTAACTTTTTTTGTAAAGAATCTTTGAATTGTTCCAGCTTAGTTAAAGTTCTTGAATATGAATAAAAATTGATCATACTGTTTAAATATAAATATGACACAAGAGCTTAACATTTTTTGATGTTACAGGTTCTAAATAAGGCTCTTAAAGTCAAATACCACCTCCTCACAATGTTAATAATGTAGTTTGAATTTAACTTTCTAATACACTCCAAAGTCCAAAAAATATCTTATTCATCCACAATAATCGAATCAAATGAGCACTGATATCCAATGTTTCATTCCTAAAATTCATCACCTTAGATTTTGATGTATTAAATTCCACATTATTCGGGTTTTTCCAGTTCAAATAAGGTATTCAAATATTGTATCAAAAGCAAATGATCTTTAACTGAAAAGACACATTGCTCTTTTAACATCATCAGTGCATTTACTTAACCAACTACCTCTCACAGTTGGAAAAGTAGAAACAAGTAAGGAAAACAAAAACATTTCCAAAACAAAACTTAGCAGAGCCCCAATTTTTATATTATAATCTTCAGAGAATAACCCCTAAATGCTGATGTTTGCTGTCCTATCCATCAACCAATTAATAATCTGATTGTATACTGTTTAAAACCACATTCCATATTAATTATAGACCTATGAAACAAAGTGTTAACAACTTTGGCTAAATTTATATAAATTGCATCCTATGGAATATTGCTATTCAATGTTTCAACCAAATTTCAGTAAAAGGAAATAAAGTTTGTCACTGTTGACTTGCCCTTCAAAAAGCATGCTGATTGATTTCATAATATGAAATATTCTCGTCTTTTGTCATTAAAGTAATAAAAAGTCTCGCAAAACATTTGCCAATTACACTCGTAAGACTAATAGGACTAGCATTTTAACTAAATGGCTGCCAACCTTCTGAATAGGAACCACATGAGCATTCTTCCACTTGTTCAGTAACTGGCCCATGTTGTAAGGTTTTCTGAAAGAGAAACAGTAAGCAATTTATCAGAAATCCTTAGAGATGTAAAAGTCCTCTTTAGTTGATTGGATTCCAGAGTTAATTTGTTTGCAATATACTTTAATGCAGACCTTACTGACACCTTAGAGATTACTGGAAAATCCATGCAAATGGCTAAAAGAACATATTCCTCATCATTCCACAATGGGACATCATTCAATACAAAATAAAAAAGTCCTTAAAGCTGCTATTTAAAATGGGTCAGAAATACTATCAGTACCCTCCCAAAGCTTACCTTCAGAGGAGAAGTTCTTATGGCACCTCTAAACATACCTATAAAATGATTTGTTATTGTCCTTTGACTTAAGATTAAGATTAACTTACTAGTCTAGTTTCACCTGTCTTTTAGCATGTCTACATTTCTTAATGGATTCTTTATAAGTATTTATATTACATTCAGATGGTGCCTCCCTTGTTTTCTTTTTCCTTATTTTTTTTATTTATAATTCTTATAATTTCAACAAAGAGCCAGAGTGGCCAAATGTTCCCATTCCTTCTATGCATCTTCTTAACTGGAATGCATTTTTCAATTAGCTAATAAATTCTATTATAAAAGATATTCCACATTTTTGAAGATCCAGGCTCATAAACTCCACTTTCCAATTCCAATAAGAGATCTGCTTAAAAACAGATTCATAGTCAGCTTTAAAAAAGTTGTTTTTTTCATCTTAGAGTGCTTAGTAAATATAATAGTCTGATAACCACTGAGATTCTACTTACTTATCAAGTGATCATAACTCCCTAATGGACCATTATTTTCCACATAAAAAATCTTTAGTCCGGGGGTAGACAGCAGTACATTCAAAATGCAAATAATCCTAATGTATCATGTAGATGCTGAATGAGAGTTAATATGTGCATTTCTGATAAAACAATATTTTACATTATATTCTTTGCTGTCATAGCAGACCACTTTATATATGATTAATTTAAATCCTGTCCCAAAATGCAATCCTTACACTTTACTGTTCTCCCTGATTCCTCAACCCATTTCCTTTGTTCAGTTATAGACAAATTAGGGATCTTTAGATGCCTATAATTTGAATTTACCTTTCAGAAACACAGATGGCATCACACATTCCATGCTATTAGATGAACAGCTAGATCACACATTCCATGTTATTAGATGAACAGCTAGAGCACACATTCCATGCTATTAGATGAACAGCTAGATCACACATTCCATGCTATTAGATGAACAGCTAGATCATAAATCATCCATTACATAGATTGAAGTGCCTCCACCCCCTCCCTCCCTTTTATAATTATGACATCTGCAATAACCAGCAATAACCGTAGTATAAAAATATCATTAAACTACTTCTCTGAGGCAATTCCTATACCCACATTTCTTCCAAAAATAGTTTAAGGTCATTAATCTTCTTATTTAAATGTCTTGCATTCAAAACCCCTCAAAACACTCCCTAACCAGTCTTTCATACCTAACAAACACCTCATTCTATTCTATGAATACTCGTAGTATCCTAAATAAAATAAGTCAATTTCATAATTTCATGCATGGGTATCTCACCATAACCCCAAAATTATCTCTGTTACAGAAACCTGGCTCAAAGCCCAAAACCTAGATCAAGACATTCTCCCTCCAGGTTACGACATCGTCCGTCAGGACCGTACTAAGAAGAAAGGTGTCACTGCTGCTATAGTATAGTCCAATAAATTCACTCTCTCCCATACTAAACAACCTTTCCCACCTTTCACCAGCTGAAATACTTGCTGCAATAAGCTTAATAACCATAATACTATTACAGTAATAGCCATATATATTCCACCAGGGGAAAATATTCCCCTACTGGAAAATTTACTCTCATATCTCTCCCAAAACATCCCAAACAAAACTATCCTCCTTGGAGATGTAAACATTAATTGGCTGAATCTCGATACTCCCAACTCTCAGTATCATATAAATTTCTACAGATTTTCACAGCTAATCTCTCAACCTACTCACACCAACAAGACACACAGTCCAAGCTCCCTGATAGACTGGATACTAGTTTCAAATCCCTGTAAGTACCATGACCCAGAAACCCTACCTGACTCTCTTAGTGACCACTCACCTATAAGAGTGCTTAGACATACCACACATCTCCCAAAACCACACCGATATATTACTTGCCGAAAACTTTCCAATTTTAACCCTGAAACATTCCAAACTCTTCTCTCTAGAGTCAATTGGGACTTCCTTAAACAGCTTCCACTAGATGATGCAGTAAACACCTTTAACTCAACCTTCCTTACCATTTTAATCTCCCTTGCCCAACCTAGAAAAGTTTGAATAAAATTTAACATCTCTCCTTGGCTATCTAAATCTACCCGCAACCTTATGAAAAATAGAGATAGGGCTTGGAAAATTTGGGTACAATCCAAACTTCCCGCTGACTTGCAAAAGTATAAAGAACTTTGCAATCTAACAAAAAAATGCATCAACAATGGCAAAAAAGCGTCTACTACACCCCAGCAATAACATTAAAATCTGATCCAAAAAATTCTGGAATGCTATAAACCAGATACTACACCCCAGCAACCTGACCTCTCCAAACTCATGCCCAGACAAGACCTCTGAATAGACTGCTAATACCTTCAACATTTATTTCATTGAATCTATTTCCAACTTATTTAATGCCACCCCCTCTACCCACAACTCTTCTTACCTCCCTGAACCACCCTCAACTGCTAACTCAAATAACTCCTTTTCTCTCAAACCTGTTCCTACTTCCTGTATAAAAGCTCTACTCTCTAAACTCAAACCATGCTCTGAATCAGCTGACCATGTCCCCTCATACCTTCTCCAGACTGCTACAAACTCCCTGGCTGTGCCTCTATCTATCCTTATTAATCGCTCCATCTCTGAATCTAAAGTTCCAACTATCTGGAAACAGTTCTATGCTCTTCCTATTCACAAAGGAGGTAACTCCACAGAAATATCTAATTTCAGACCTATCACTATACTTTCTCCTATCTCAAAAATATTTGAGAAATGCATACACAAACAAGTAATGCATCACCTCTTACAAGAGAAGCTGCACACTTCTACCCAACATGGCTTCCACCCAAAGCACAGTACTACCACAGCTCTCCTATCCTTTCTCAGTACTATCTCTCAACCCAAAGACAATCACAAACTCACATCTTGCCTAGTCCTTGACCTCTCTAAGGCCTTTGATAGTTCCACTCACTCTTTATTACTTAACAAACTCTCAAACCTCAGCTTTTCTTCTGACTCAGTAGCATGGTTCTCTAGTTATCTCTCAGACAGTCAGCAGGCTGCCAGGTAGGACTCTGCACTTTCTTCCCCTGTCACATAAAAACTGGTGTTCCCCAAGGGTCCATTCTTGGACCTCTACTTTTTAATATCTTTACCAACTCACTTTACACCTCTTATCCTCAGTCTACCATCATCCAATATGCCGATGGCTCAACAGTCATCACTATTGCAAATTTCCCCTTTGAACTCCTTATCAATTACCCAGACATCCTTCAACTCTATTGAGACCTGGCTAAAAAAACACCAGCTTATCCTTAACCCAAACAAACAAAATGGCTACTCTTTTTTCCCAAATCAGTCAACCATATCAAATCTTCCTTTACCATAATATCCTTAAACAATGCCCCTATTGAAGTTGAAACTAACACAAAATTACTTGCTGTCTCCATAGATGACTAACTAAAATTTGATCTACATATTAACAATTGCATCAGAAAATCCCACCAGAAGCTAGGACTCCTGTACAGAAATAACAGATTCCTTACCACTGAAGCTAGACTTACTCTTACCCATGCCTATCTTCTTCCTTGTCTAACCTACTGCTCCCAAATACTCACTAATCTAAACTCAACTCTACTTAAGAAATTAGAAACAAATCACAAGGTAGCCAGATTTGCAGCCCAACACTCATATAAAACTCATCACTGTCTCTCTCTCTCTCTCTCAAATACCTAAACTGGCTTGAACTACTCTACCAGCTACTCCAAACTCAGCTCCAAATGATACACTCCATCCTTTATCAACCATCTTTCTGCCCAGATCTATCGCCTCTCATTTCCTACTACTTTTCCTACCAGACAACTCAGAAGTGCAAACCTAGACCTACTAAAGGTTCACAAACCTAATACTAAGACTGGCAACAATGTATATAGCTAGCACCCCTCTATTGCATGGAACAAACTCCCCCTTGACATAAGAAACTTGGCAAACCCCAAACAATTTAAACTAGCTACCAAAGACTACTTTAAAAAACATTGGACCTGTCAATGCTCACACCCTCCCTGACAATAATCCTCCCTCCCAGCCTTTAGAGTAACTATTATAGTGCCTAACTGTAATTGTTATTCAACCTGCTTTCTTAAATTATTGTATAACTTGATGACTACTGAAATGTTGATTTTATTATCTTTAATTGTAATTCAACCTGCTTTCTAAATTATTGTTTTGATGACTACTGAAATATTTGCATCTGCTTTAATATTATCTGTCAGTCTTCTGTTTCTCAAATTACTAAATGTGTTATTGCTACTGAAATTGCCTTATATGTATTGGAGCTTTTCTCCCCAGGCCTCTGCTGAAAAAGGGCTTTTGCTCAGTTGGACACTTGGTCAACAAATGTAAAATAAAATAAAAATAAAATAAATAAAAAAATAAAACAGCAGCAACACACTTGTTACAATGTTAGAATTTTTACCAGTTACAACCTCATAACATAATGTAAGACCTCTATCATTAGATCTGAATATTAATCCAAATTCTGCCTGCAGAGGCACTCATTGGTCTGCACAAGCATGAGTATTGGCAAAGGTAGATGACAATTCCCTTTCAGGGCAGTCTTCAGGAGCATCACAACCCCCAGTACCTTCAGAATATCCCCTGCTGGTTGTTATTGGTGGAGCACTCCTGCAGGAGGGGCATATTGTCTCACACATGCAGTGGAACTGTGAGTACTTTCTATGGATTCATCCTCAGTAAGACACTAGAAGCAGAGCCCTACTGCACCACTTTGTCACCCAAGGACACAAGTATTGATTGTAGAGTTTTATCAGGAGCAGTAATGGTGGAGGGATACAGATGTTTCTGTCAACACTGAGTCCTTTGTGTCAGTGGCTGTTCCCTGTATATGGACTACATTATCGTGGCCCTGCCTGTATATGGACTACATTATTGTGGCCCTGCACCAACAGCAGGTCAACAGGAAGACTTCCTTTTATCGTGCTATCCATGGACCTCTCCCTGTGGAAAGCAGTGGTGGCCACTCAAGTGAAGTGTTGCTGTGAACCAGACACATGCACTACTAAATGGAAACACATATTATATTTATGTCAGCCTTTATGTGAATTAATGTGAGAACCATTAACATGACATGCAATGATTCAATACACTACAGCATACAGGTAATGGAAGTTGACATCTGCATACATGACTAGTGTATTACTCCTGAAGATACAGCAAATATGCACACACTGGTACTCATGCATCCACTTGTGTATAATTCACAGTGGTACAAGTATATATTAGGTTCATAGGTAGGTACTAGGCTATCTGCCCGAGGTCATTTATAACCCTAGCCAGAGTGTGTCAGCTTTCACCACCCCATTGATTAATTAACTGATCCTCTGTCAAGCAGAGCCAATGAAGTGATCCCAGGGGTGTATTTTCTGTTACCCATCCACTCGTCAAGGTTTCTCTTGAAGAGTGTTAGTGAGGGGCTCTGGCTGATGTAATTTGGAATTTTGTTCCAAAGCATGGAGAGTCTCTGTGACAGGAATCTATCCCTCCAGCATGTTCTATTTATTGTTGTGGTGAGGTTTAGCTCACTAGAGCGTGTGGCTCGCAGTGACTTGGATTTCTTTAGGTGGAGCATGTTCATCAATTCTGAGTTGGACATGGCTTTGTAAGTCAGGCAGAGATCACCTCTCAGTAAGTGATATGCCACTGAGTACAGCCAGAGTTTTTTCAGTCAGGCTGCATAGGACATATGTTTGAGGCCAGTAATCCTCTTGGTGAGGTACTTTTGTGGTCTTTCCAGCTGTTGGAAGTGTCTTGTGAGGTACATCCCAAATGGGGCATTGTACTCTATGATGGGTCTAATGAGTGACGAGTAGAGGGGCACTATAACCTCTTTATTTCTAGATGTGAACCCTTTAGTAATTATATGGGCCACATAGAAGGATGTCCTAACTACTTTGACAATATGATTGACAAAGGAGAGATTACTATCTACCTGGGTCCCCAGATCTCTTATTACCTCTCCTGTATTAAGGGGGCTGCCACCTATGTGGCAATTGGTGGGTGTTTTGTTTTTCCCAAACGGGATGACTATGCATTTTTTGGCATTTAGCTTGAGGCCATGACTTTGACACCAGGTGTCTGTCTCAGTAAGGCCCTTTTGGAGGATGTCCGTGTCAGCCGGAGAGTCAATTATGGCTCCCAGTTTGCAGTCATCGGTGAACTTGGTTAGCCATAGTCCTCCTGTGTTTGCCTGTATTTCCAAGAAGTATATGCTGAACAGTAGGGATCCCAGGACCGAGCCTTGTGGGACACCACTTGTGACTCATTTAGAGTCAGACCTGGAGCCCGCTATTCTTACTGTGTGAGTTCTGTCTGTAAGCCAGTTGGTAACCCATCTCGTGATGTAGGGGTTTATGTTCAGGCTGGTGAGTTTTTCTGTAATACCCGAGTGGGGAATGGTGTCAAAAGCCTTGGTGAGGTCAAGGTAGGCTGTGTGAACCACCTTTCCCTTGTCTATGGCCTTGGTGACTGTCTCAAAGATGTCAACCAGGTCTAGTAGGCATGATCTGCCCTTAACAAAGCTGAACTGGGTTGGGTCAAGTGTTTGGAGGTTCCCAATGTCTTTGTTAATGAGTTCCATGATGATGCGCTCCATAGCCTTGCAGACCAGGCTAGTCAGACTTATGGGGTGATAGTTACCGAGGTCATTTGTGGCCCCTCCTTTGTGGAGAGGAATAATCGTTGCTGTGCACCATTCTATGGGCACATAGCCTGTGGAGAGGCTGAGGTTAAAAAGAGTGTTTAGGTGGGGGGTTAGTTTGTTCTGTAGTTCGTGCAAGATGCAGCCTGGGACACCATCTGGTGCCACTGATGCTGTGTTTTTGGCTTTTGAAAGGGCTGTTTTCACCTGTGTGTCTGTGATTTTTGGGGCACTACACTTTTCCGGTATTGTTGTGGGCCTTTTTGGAGGTGAGAGAGGGGTGAAGTTTGCACTGAATCTGCCAGGATGTTGGCAATATCAGTAGGTTCAGTATATTTTGTGCAATTTTGCACTAGTTCAGTGCATATCTGCGAGTTGCCACTTAGATTCTTAACATAGCTAAAGAAGGCTTTGTGGTTATCTTTTGAATCCTTGGCTATTTTTCTTTCAAAGTTAGCCTTGGATGATTTCATGAGGGACCTCAGTTTCTTACTGATACCGATCAGGGATGTCTTTTCTTCTTGGGATTTGCTTTTTTTCTGAACTAGTTTCCTCCTTCTATTGTATAGCCTGTTTATTGCAGGGGTCCACCAAACTGGTTTCCTTCTCTTAGAGGAGTGAGTCTTGGTTTTGCTAGGGATAGCATGATCCATGCATCCTTGTAGGTGCTCGTAGAGTGCATTTGTAAAGGTTTCTGCATCTTGGGCAGCATTATCCTTTAGTAAGGGGGCTGTGAAACTTACCATCTCTGTCTTAAGTAAGGTGGAGTTTGCTTTAGAAAAGATTTTTACTGTAGTTTCCTTAGTTGGGGGTGGTGGTGGTGTGCGGACATCCAGAGTAATTAGTTTATGGTCTGATCTAACCTGTGACGGGTTGACCTCCGGTGTGGAACACCTGTCGCTCATGTTGGTGTTGACCAGGTTCAACATGTTTTCACCTCTGGTGGGGGAGTTTACCAGCTGATCCAGGGCATTTGAGTTGATGAATTCCAGGAAACACTGGGCCTGGGAATTTGTACTCGAGTAGTTTTCCCAGTGAATGGTAGGGTAATTGAAATAGCCCAATATCAGGGTGTTTTGTAGGGCCGTCATGTTTTCCAGTGTCTCCAGAAAGGTGGAGAGGTGGTCCTGGGTCATGGAGGGTGATCTGTAGCAGGTCACAATTTGCATTGCAGATTTGCCCAATGTTAGTTGCACATGGATGTTCTCAGAGGTATCATGCTGTGCCACTAACCTGGAGGTGTAGATATCCTTGATGAATATGGATACACCCCCTCCTTTTGTGTTTCAGTCCGTGTTCTGTGGCCGAAACATGTGGTATGAGTTGCAGCCCGGTAGTGCTGGGGTGCTCTGTGGATCCTTGATCCAGGTTTCAGTTACTGCACAGATGTCGACATTCTCCATACTGAGGAGTGCTTCGAGCACGTGCACTTTGAGATTTAAACTCCTGGCGTTGAGTAGCATAACCCTCAGTTTTTTGTTAATTGTGCTGTTTACAGATGTGGGTTTGAATTTTGAGCCTTGCCTAAAAAAGGTACTATGGGGGCAGCAAGAGCCTTGGCCAGTATTCAAAAGCCTAGGGGTGACAGGTGCAAGCCGTCTCTTGTGAAGCAACGTGGCTTGTAGAGCATGTCGTCCCAGGCTGACAGACACTGGATCCCCTTTGAATGGCACCAGAAGCTTAGCCAATTGTTGAAATTGATCATTTTTTCTTTATACTGAGCTATCATTCTTGGGGAGGGCAGGATGCTACTCAGGGTCAGGGTCATACCAGCCTGGGCTAGATGATCAGAGAGCTCTTCCATGTCTCTTATCATGTAGTCCAGGGAGGTACGTCTCAGGTCATTCACACCAACATGAGCAATGACAGAGTCATATTTGTACTTGTTCTGGAGTGACCTGAGTGCTTGTGTTATGTGGCGGATTCTGGGTCCCGACAGGCAGCTAACAGTAACCTTCTGCTTGTCCATCCTAGTGAGTGGGACATCAGTGTGCCTGACTATAGAGTCACCTATTACTAGTGTGTTAGGTATGTTATTTAGCCTTAAGGGCTGTGATTGTGCGGCACACTGATTTTGTGTTTTATTTGTTGTCTGGTTTGTGACGGGAAGTGCAGGTTGTTTGGGTGTCTGCTTTAGAGGTCACTGATGCTTTTGCAGGTTTTTATTTAGAGCCTCCAAGTATGATTTTGTGTATTTATGTGCATTTTTTCCAGTGCTGTTTTAGTAAGTCTGTGTGTGGCTGGAGTTGTGGTGCAAGTGTTAACCTTCTCCTTTTGACTGTCTGTTCCATTCTTGGGTGAAGATAGCTTAGCTTGCAGTTTGGCTATATAACTGTATCTCTCGCATATGTTAGTGTTTTGTGCTAGGAGGAGAGGGTTGTCTGTGTACATGAGGCAGTTGTAACATTGCCTCAGGATACCCAGATTCACCAGCTGGACTGGAGAGTGCACCTGAAGTTGCCCTTTGATCATGCCTAAATAGTAGGGTGAACTGCTTAGTCACTTGGTTGGTGAGGGGTGAATAAAGAGCCGTGCCCTGCTGGGCAATCAGTGTCAGGGTATATTAGTGCTTGCTATTAGGTCTGAGCAAGTGCTGGGCTGTAAGATGATTTTTGAGTGCTTAGGTTGAGAGTTAGACTAGTTTCAAGGGAAAAACTGAAGGGGAGACTTAGTGGAACTGGGAATAATTTAACCGTAGCTAACCGGCACTGCCCGGTGCGCAAAACCGTGCAAACGCAGTTTTTATAGCAGGGAAATGAAAGAGCTAGAAATTAGTCTAAAATGGCCAATAAACTACTAACTTCTTCAGGGACAGATAAAGTTGCTCAAAGATCCCATCTCTCACAGGTAAACAGAGAAACTTCCTTCTAGCCAAGTAAGGTATGAGTAACTCAGAAACTAGTATCACAGCCCTGAATTCAGCACTAGCCTGAAAACTGGACTATGCTAGCTTAGAAAGGTGGGAAACAAGGATTTTTTTTTGGCCTTTTTTGGGTTTTTTTTTAAAAGATAAGGCAAAAACAGTAAAAAATACACTTAAAACAACCTTAAATGACTAGAAACGATCAGAAAAGGCTATCGCACTTTAGTGTGTAGCCTACAACAGTTAAACAAATTATTTAAACAAAAGCAACTTTTTAAAAGTGCAGGCAGTCAAATAAGTACAGTATGTGAAAAAACAAGCTTTTAAATCACAATAAACACTGGAAAATCTGTGTTTAGGTGGAAACAGTTAAGTACAGCAAGAAAGTACAGAAAACTGATACTTAAACTGTACATTAACCATGTGGTCAAGTAAGCTGCCCTCCACAACTGTTTTAACATGGGTGTATATAAACTTTAACATGTTTCCATTTTAACAGTATATATTTAAAATGTAATACTTGTTTATATTACCTTAAATAACACATCTAACTGTGTAGGAGAGAGAGAGAGAGAGAGAACTGAAATTTGTTCTACACCACAGTTCATGCACTTAACACTATTGATAATTATTGACACCAGGAGTTCTTTCATTTCAAATGGGATGGAAGGAAAATCCTTCAGTAATGTCTTTGCCTGGCTAACTCATATATGGAATTGTGCACCAGTTTCCATAATGAAACCTCCTTCTCCAACAAATTTAACCCATCCAACACCAAAAAGGGAAAACTTAATCAAAAGAATAAATAAATAAATAATATCTAGCAAGACATTCTGAAGAAAAAAAAATGGCAAAATATTTAACCATAAACCATGATAAATACAGCAAACTTAAAAAATGTATACCACATTCATTGCTTATGTGGGGGGTAACTGGCCACTTGTGGCAGTTATACAACTATGTAGTTAGCATATGTAAGTCAGGGGGTGTGGGGAGTGAAGATGTGTGTGTATGTGTCTCTATACAACCCTACATTATGTTATACATATAAGAGTGGTACCATTAGGTCACTGACGTAGGCAGTTATAGTTATTTGATTTGTTATTATATTCATTTATTATGCAGTACCATGAGTTGTTTTATTTTCTACAGGCAGGCAAGACAGATGAGAACACTGAGATTTTCAGTTGGTATTATTTATAATTTTATTATTTACACTTTGTTGACCGGTTTAGTGCCACTAGGCCAATGGCCTATTTCCAGGGTATACTAACTAGTACTGGTAGCAAATATCTTCCTCATAACTTGGTATCTTCATAGGTTCATAGGTATTGTACTAGGCAATCAGTCTGCAGACCATTACAAACCTAGCCAAGACCCATTCAGAAGTTGTACTAGGCCATCAGTCTGCAGACCATTACATGTCTAGCCACGACCCATTCAGAAGTTCCCTCCAGCCTAAGGACAGCAAGATAGGCCAGGGCAGGGTTTGATGCTGCCCATCGAATTATATAGGTTTATCCTGAGGATGACATGTATAACATGTAGTGAGACTTTATTCCACAGGAGAGGGATACTTTGGGATATGAATATGACATGCCAATATGTGTTATTAATCTGTTAATGAAGGTTTAGTTCCCTTAACCAGGTATTTGAGATACCACTTGTTCTTTCAAAGAATAGGAGGTCAAAAAGAGCTGGACATTTCATGACTGGAATGGCAAGACACAAATCTCAATGGAGGAGTCTGTAAGAGACTAGGGAATGATAAAGGGCTGACAGTCTGTCTTGATTACTAAGATTTTTGAGGCCACTGATCTTTGTAGTCATAAATCAGTCCTCTGAGGTCTCTCATGTTGTGTGATATGTTTAGACAAATACATGCCAAAAGGTGCATTATATTCAATAATGGGTCTGATAAGATATGAGTAATGGGGAAGTATGACTTCTCTGGATATTGAGGAGATACCTTTGGAAATTAGATGAGACAGATAGAATGCTTTCTAGACTGCATGCAGAGACATGATGGTCCAGCAATAAGGAATTATTAACAAGATAGTCTAGATCTCATACAACAGTGGGAGGCAAGCATTTTTTTTTCTTCTTTCTTTGTACAGATCTGTCAGTGAAGACTGAAAAGCTATAACAGAGGAGAGCATGCCCAGTGGAGCTGGCCTCATCACATGGCTTGGAGATACCTGGATATTCACAGTAAAGTTATCCACTGCAGCAGTATACATATGAACATTAAATGGAGGGCTTATTCCTGGCATAGACGTGTTGCATGATGAAATGCATAAGCAGTACCCTCATGCAGTTGCAGATGCTATTGCCTGAGGACTGGCCCCTGGCACAGTCGTTGACCTCTGGTATGGTCATAGTTACTGACATTGTGAAAAAATCCATGATGTCCTTTTAATACATCCAGTGTCATCCATTCATGAAGGAGACCTATACTGTTAAACATCTTCTCTCAGCATGACATCCAGTAAACCACCTATTTAGTATCATCTGAATCAATAATCATCATGCCTGATAGCAAACTATAGCTGGCATACCTTCCTATCTATATTGCAATATATTACGGATATGCATGTGCATTAAGCTATTTCAAAGATGTGTGTTGTAAACATATGTTTTGTGGTTGGCATTTAAAATGTCATCTGTTTGATATATTCATGTATTATTTATTTATTCATTTTACATTTGTTAACTATGGATGTCTTGCTGGGCAAAAAAGCCCCCTTTCACTGGAGGCCCAGGGAGAAAAGTTCCAGTACATGCAATATAGTCAAAATCTTTTAACTTATATAATATCAGCAATGTCAGACAGAATACAATTAAACTAAATTTTGCAATGTCAAAATAGATAAGACAGTAACTATACATAAAGTAGTAAGGCTTCTTTTCCTAATTATATGCTGTGCAGATATAGTTAGATAAATAACTATGCAGTACGATAAATATCACAATACAGAGTATGGAGTTATTTACAAATGCTGGGTAGGAACAGGTTGATTTAATTTTGAGATCTGAATGAAATGAGTGGCAAAAGAAGGTTAAGCCAGACATTGGTAGAAGGTTGGGTGGGTGAAGACAAAGAGATAGTTGGTGATAGAGCAGAGCGAAAAGAGGTTTAGTAAAAGAGGAAGAAAGCAGAATTGCAATACTTATCCTGGAGATCTACAGCTACAGAACCAGGATGTTGGGAGGGCTTCCTTTACATGTGCTTTGAATGCCTGCTGGTCTTTAAGAAGTTTGAGAGCATGCGGGACAGCATTCCAAAGAGGAGTAACAAAGAAAGGAGTCTCCCAATGCACTTTGGGATTTAGTGATGGAGAGGAGGAGTTTGTCTTTAGAGTGAAGAGCTTTGGTAGGGTGGTAGTATCGAAGCATGCTTTTTAGTGCTGGATACTTATCAGGGCTTTGAACTGGCCTTTAGTATGGGATATATATGTATAACTTATATGACATACATGTATGAATGTACATACTGCCATACACATATATTTTAGATAAGTATACACATGTAACACATACTTGAATTCATAAGATATATCTGGAGACAATGCACAACTGAATTATTTCTCTTTATTTAACTAAATGTAGCATAGCTTGTTTTGGTAAAGAAAAAACAGTTTCACTTAACATATGGAAAATGCACCCCACCAATTGGACACTGTTGTAAGTGATCTAAGCACACTTGTTGATAATTCATTATCATTTGAACATCATGTCTCCACAGCTGTTCAAAAAGCTTTTTGTCTGGCCCATCAAATTTCCAAAGGCATCTCCACTAGATCCAAACAAGTCCTAAATCCCCTTTACTCATATCTTATCAGGTCCATTATTGAATGTAACTCACCTTTTGGTATGTATTTATCTAAACACATCTCACAACTTGAGAGACCTCAGAGATTCATAACTAAAAAGATCAGTGGCCTCAGAAATCTTAGTTACCAAGAAAGACTGGCAGCTCTTTATCTCAAAAACAGACTCCTTCATGAGATCTATGTCTAGCCTTTCAGACCATGAATGATCCAAGCCTATTTCATCTCCTATTTCTTCACAGAACTTATGGTACATGGTTAAAGGAACTAAACCTTCATCAGCAGATAAATGATAGATTCATATCCCAATATATCCAACACCTCTGGAATAAACTTCCATTGCATGTCAAGCAGAGAAGCACCCTTGCCATCTTCAGGATAAACCTAGATAATTGGATGAACAGCATGAAATTCTCTCCTGGTCTATCTTGTCTTGTCTTCTTTGAGTTTAGATGAAAATTTTGAATAGGGCTTTTTGCCTATGCTTGAACTAGTCTGCAGACCGATTGCCTAGTACTTACCTATGAACCTAAATGATTTGGGTTTCTAATACCATGACAGGAATCAGCCCCATTCCTAAGACATGCTATGATTAAAATTCTTAAAATTAGTATTACTTCAGTCTTTGATGTTTGCCAAAAGTGTTCTCTGGACCTGCAGTGGACCAGGAATTGCCTCCTGTGGTTCATATTGAGCTAAATATATCAGCAGCATATTTAATTATGCTTGAATTTTCTTTATCAGTCCTATTGCTTCTACTACTGTTGCAACTATCTGAATGTCTATATTCCACATTGCTTTAGTTTCTGCTTACATGTCGCAGCATTCTATAATTTTCTTTCTCTCAGTATGCAAGACTTCATAATCACTAGGAATAGCTATTTCAACGATTAATGCTAATTTTGTCCTTTCTCTTTAACTATTATATTTATATGTTTTCCTGCTTATAATCTCTTAACTGTTGGTACCAGCCATGTTATCAGAACGTTTGAATTTTCAGTAATTCTCTGTGGTGCATTTTTATTGTTTATCAGCCACGTGTGCCATGTTTGGACAATCCACAGTGTAAGAGTCTTGTTACATTACTGTGCCTTTCAATATACAGTCCCTCAGCCATGAGTACATCACAGGCAACAGTAAGATGTGGAACTGCTTCTAGCTCTGTGCTACGGAACCTCCATTTGTCTGTATCTCCCACTTTTTCTATAGAATTTGTGTCTGGTCTCATGTGACTGTATGTCTAAGTACATACAGTGTCATTTGGCATCTTCTCACTTCGTATGTTCTGTCTGAATCCTGTCTTTTTAAGCCTGAATTCTCAGAATGGCAAGGAAAGCCTCATTAAAGAGCTTAATATCATACAGCAGCATAAAAATCAGTGATCTAATAATTAATTTTAAACAAGATCGATTGATATGGTATACCTAGAAATATTTACAGCAAAACAAATATTCAGGAGTGCTAGTGAGACACGCTACCCCTACTGTCTCTGGCAAGTGCTATGGAATGTTTCATGTCCACCTGAGCTGCCACCAGAAAAAGCTAAAAGGACTTTGGTTTAACAACTTGTTTTTACCTCTTGATTATATTAGTTATTATATAACAGTCATAGCTCATTGCACTGTGTACAACGATGCATGTTCTCTTTTAATATTAAATACAGATGTCATGAGGCATGTGTAATTATATGAACAAGGGCATTATCGCATTCATAGCAAGATTTTCTTAATTTTTCCCATCCTTAAAATGAGTTATATGGCTACTACATTTAGTTATCCAAGGAATGCAAAGGGAAAGATAATGTCATTGCTAGTGTTGAAATATAGCTACACATATATGTCAATATTATATTATCGTACAATTAAAATAGTGAACGCTATTTCATTGTACCGATAATATCTAAACAACAAAATATTGAACAAACGGAACAGCAATTTTTTCCCTGGGAAAAAATTGCTGCTCTGTAAAAAAAAAAAAAAAAAAAGTAAACACAAATTTAAGTTGGGGGCTTTGCCCCCCACACCACCCCTACTTAAATATACCAACTCCGAGATCGCACCATAGTGGAGGAAATGGCAATGTAGCGAAGACGGCCCACCAAATTTTTTCAATGGGAAAAAATTTGATGTTCCGTGACTTCGCTATTTTGCCATTTCAACAGTATCAAATTGACTAAATAGCGAATGCTATGAAATCATCCAAGGCTAACTTTGAAAGAAAAATAGCCAAGGATTCAAAAGATAACCACAAAGCCTTCTTTAGCTATGTTAAGAATCTAAGTGGCAACTCGCAGATATGCACTGAACTAGTGCAAAATAGCACAAAATATACTGAACCTACTGATATTGCCAACATCCTGGCAGATAGATTCAGCGCAAACTTCACCCCTCTCTCACCTCCAAAAAGGCCCACAACAATACCAGAAAAGTGTAGTGTCCCAAAAATCACAGACGCACAGATGAAAACAGCCCTTTCAAAAGCCAAAAACACAGCGTCAGTGGCACCAGATGGTGTCCCAGGCTGCATCTTGCAGCGAATGCTATTTAGTCCATTTGATACTGTCATATAGACCCACACATATCGGTAGTTAGAGATCAGTAGTCAGAAAAATCATATACCAACTATGACTGCCATGCCATCCATTCTACTTTAAGTTAGTCAACAAAATGACATCAAAAAAATTGCTAGAAAAAAATTAATTCTGCTACATCCCTGACTATGACAATATACCCTAAGTTACTAAAGCTAGGCACCACTATAGTATGTAAACCCCTGGTGTACACTTATAATCTAACATTAACCATTAAAGATTCCCCCATAGCCTCATACATGCAGTTATACTACCATATTCAAACGTACATACTCCCATCCTCAACTAATGATTACAGTTCAACCCCAAACATATCCACTAGCAAAAATATAAGAAAAAACATTTAGAAACAAATGCTGAAATGCATAGTTAAGTATAACATTCTTTCTGTCAAAAACACAAATGCCACCCTAAATATAGTATCATAGCTGTTATTTGCTCTGCAACTAACCCAATCTTATCAATCATGAAGCAAGGCTTATTAATTGAGGTTATATTTGTAGATCTAAAATGCCCATTTGAAAATGTTAAGCTCTTAATGCTTTTATAAAGGTTTAGCAGCTGTAGTTCCTCATATTAAAGTATTTCACTTGCTCACCAGTTGCATCTCCAACAGGAAATTCAAAGCTATAACACCTTGTGTAACAGAAAGCTATCAACACAGTCTCTAAATATGTACCCCAAGGTTCTGTAGTCACCCACAACCATTGTCAGCATTCATAAATGATCTTCATTAGGATATGCCACAGATTAACTGTACTTTACACTAATAGCATAGTAATAATCAGTACCTACCAATTATCTAATACCATAAACAAAATCTTCTAAAATGACCTTAGCTCTCTCTAGAACTAGTTTACTAACAACAGGTTAACTACCAACACTCAAAAATCAACTATAATATGTCTGGGTCTCCACAAAGACCTGCATCTGCAAAACCATTAACAATAACATATCCAAATGGTATACTTCTGCCGTTCAGAACACAACAAAAGTATCTAGAAATAATATAAGATCAAATTCTTTCCTTTGATTCACATATTATACACAAGAAAAAAAAAACAGCAACCAAAATAAAACTATGGAGAAGTCATTAAGATCAACACCCACAATCAAGAAGAAAACACAAAGCTTATTTACCACTTCCATCTTGTTCATATCAAAGGACTTCATCAGACTTTTCATTTCACATATTGAACATAAAACAAGGAAAAATTAGCAAAACTTGAAGATTGTTACAAAATGGCTCATCCTTAACTACAGAAGCAAGACAAGCTGTAGCTATTAACATACAGCTGCCATGATTAGAATGAATTATCAACAATTGATTTGCCTTCTCCTCAAAATGCATCCATTTTGCAGACAACAGACAACAAAATTCTCAGATTTTTTACATCTACCAAGCAATATAGAATATCACTATATAACATTAGACAAAACTAAGTGGCTGCCAGTAAAGGCTAGTGTAACTTTTTTCTGTACTCACTAACCTTTAACTCCTCAATGACAGCTACCACCCACACTAAGAAATTCTCCAAATAAGAAACCTAAAATATTCTTTGTGAAACCAAGTGAAGAGACATCTGGTCAGATTGCATTAGCTATAGCAGCAAACAAAAAATTATTTGTTAAAATAGCTCCATTAATATGGAATAACATCCTATCAGGAATTAGAAGAACAACTAATGTTATTTAGAAACCAGCTTAAAAGCACCTTAAATAAGAATACAAGTACACCTATTCTTAAGATCCAATCTAAAACAATCTCACCTATGGCTGTACTAAGGAACTGATCCTAACCATATTTATTTTTGCATAATTTGCAACATCAGATGAAATGACAAGTTTATGTGTATTGTAAATCTCATATATACTCTTGAAATAGTCAAACTAATTATGTCAATGATATGACTATAATTTTATAGAAAGCTGTTCCTTGTTCATAAATATGTACCACCTTGTTTGGTACTCTGTGTAATTTTAGACTGAGAAAAACAACGTATGATATCACAGTATTCTCACATTTTATATCTCTGCTGCATTTTGTCTATATATGCATTGTGTACTATAAGCAGTTAATATCAATACTGCTTCATATCAAGTAGAACACGGTGCTAGAGTTGGTTTCCTTGAAGCTATTTTTTATCAGATATTGGCAAAGTTATCTAATGAATTTTAATTCCATATCTTGTAACAGTATATTAATGCTTGATGCATTTGCCCTGTGGGCTTGGTTGTGGCTAAAATCCACAGACAAGCTCACTCACCTAGTTAATAAATAAATAAAATGTTAACTAAAAATACATCACTTGTCAAAGGCTGCATTGATTAATTGTTACTTGTATATAGGGCCTCATAACATTAGGCATTAAATGCTGCATCCTGTAGTTATATGAAACAATGACATCAAAGATTTATTGGTAACCAGTTTTAGAGACACTAAAAGACAACTGAAGTTATTTAAAATGATAGCCGAAGAGAAAACTGCTGCTCACATAAGAAACATTAAAACATTAAAAAATGATCACAACCATTAAAGGTTTTGAGAACTTGAGGTATGCAAAGCAAAACAAAAAAAAAAAACATCAATACAATGCAACATTTCCTTAATTAAAAAAAGACTTGCTCACATATTTTTCCATCTTACAGGAATAGTTTCTTTCTGAATGCTACCAGTGCAAATTACTAGCAATGATTTATACTAGGTAGAGTCAGAAAGTCTTACCGGCAGCTTGCTATCTTATTATAGCATTTTCACATATCTACATAATGTAACTTCCTGTGGTAAAAGTTTGCATAACCTTTCACTGTTGCTTTAAAGTGAAGTGAAACTCAGTTTGCTTTATTTGTGGTCCAGTATGTTACAGTTTTCCCAAACAACTTCCTTAAATAGATTTCCCTTCATGATGGCAACTAATGCCTGTATTTAAATTTGTTGCTTTTGCACTTTTCTCCTTCGGGTGGGAACAACATTGTTTATCAGAAACTTATGATATTCCACTATTACAATAAATTTTTAAAGGAAAAGTTATAGCACTTTCAGTAACTGTGAGAGGTGGGAAACAGATCATGGCCTTGCATGTTACTGAACTTTTTTGAATGAAGCAAAGAAATCTGGAATGGATAAATATTAGTTTTACTCATCTGTTAACTGGGTAAACTCACTAGGCATCATTTCAGGTGTGTCTCAGAAATACTTTCTGATTAACAGACTTGCTCATAGTCACAAAATAGGCAAATGAAGACTAAAAAAAATCAAACCCAGAACTGAAAGAAGAAGCTCATTAGCGTTTTATTTTAGCACCTTTATTAAATTATCACTTAAGACATAGGCAAACATATAGTTATATAAAATAAAACAACCCATATTAACATATTCACAGTTGCAAATACTAAACATCACACATATTCTTTTGTATATTTATGATCAATTCAACATTATATAAATCAATCAATTCTTGCCTTCCTTTAAACCTCACTCCTCTTCCTCCAAAACAATATTCTGCATGATTTGTTCCCACATTTTCCATCTTCTTCTATGTAATTTGCTCCTACCCTTTTCTAAAGATCTTACTTCCAGTTCTTTTATCTCTATTACAATATTCAATACTTCAAATACAGATAGTTTAGACTTTGATTTCCATTTTCTAGTAATTGTTTTTTGACAACTACCAGAATTAACCTTAACAGATCCTGTATCCCAGCTCAAAAAATCATTTCCTTAGTTACACTCATTTGCCACCCAATATTTCTGACAGAGTACTCTATAGGGAATTTTTAAAGTCTACCAACTTGGGTCTACTTCAGAACATTGACAAACCAAAAGACTGAATCCCAAAAGACTGAAAATTCAAAATACTGAACACATTTTTAATGCAGGGAGCAAGCCCCCCTGCACGCCTCATGTGGGGCCTGCCCCCACACACCCTCCGCTAACTATATATATATATATATATATATATATATATATATATATATATATATATATATATATATATATACATACCAACTCCAAGATTGCACAACAGAGGAGAAAGGGCAAATTCCATCATTCAGTATTTTGAAGCTTCAGTCTTTTCGGATTCAGTCTTTTGTTTTTTCAGTCTTCTGAAGTAGACCCACCAACTCATTACACTCCAAAAACATATGTTCCCAGTTACCTCTTTCTTCCCCATCACACCTCCAACATTTGCCATCTGCTTGAGGAAAATTTCTTTACAGTCGGCTTCGGGTATAAAAATACCTATGCAAATACTTCCAAGCAAAAATCCTAAAACTTCTAGAATTTGTTGCATATATGGCAGCCATACATATACCCCCCCCCCATTAGTTTTAATCCTCTGCACTAAACCCTTAGACAAAATATTTGAAGACCTCAGTCTTACACTGCCATTTCTTCAATGTGTTCATTATATTCTTATATGTAAAGTAAGGGGCTTCTACAAAATGTTGTTGTAAAAGCAAAACACATCTCATATTTTACAAAATATTATAAAGTTACAGCTAACCAAAATAGGCCTTACAAATAATATAAAATCACATTTAATAAAGGTATTGATCATGCCTAACTGTAACAGGTCGCTTTAGATCTGCAGATCTGCAACTGTGACCTTTTCATCTCAAGATACAATCATTTTCTTCTGTTTTTCTGTATAACATCTGCCCTTCTCTAAAGAAAATATCAAATATCCTACTGTCTGACAACTGCAGTTTCAGTGAGTAGGATTTTGCCCTATGTTCATCGAAAACCAACTCACTTATATTGTGCTACACATGGTGTTGATTTTTCCCCCACTGATATGCAACAGCAGAACTGGTATGGGGAATGAGAGAAGTCAAGAGCTCTACATGGGGAGATAGGGGCTTACCATGCTTCAAATTTTGTTTTTTCTGTCTTCTTTTTTTATTACTTTCAAGTTATGTTTTATGATGTATGATGGTGTGGAGTCCACAGTATGATTAATTTATTTTATTTTAATTTATTTACTGGGACAGGGCACTGACCATTTGAACTAATTTCAGGCTTAGCCCATGAAAAATCAGTGTAACACAAGTAAGGTTAGAATATCATCATCAACGTTAGCACTTCCAAGAAGTCATAAAATATTTCTTCAGTCCACACACCAAAACTAAATTTTCCAACTAATCAAGCTAAACAGCTTTTTCTAGAAACTAACATTCTACCAACGATTTGCATATGACTGTATTTAGCATCCTGCATTCTGACATGTTCTTGCCTGTATCAGTAGAGCAATGGTGCAAGCTGTCTAGGATCGCCATCCCTCTCCCCCAGGGTGGGCACACCTATCCTCTCTGCCTGTGCCATAAAATACCCAAGCAACTAATCAAAGTCAGGGCACCTGGTTGTATTCAGAGCTTTATCCTTATATACTACCAACACAGGTTAACAAAGGAAGATTTTAGTGATGGAACAGTGTTTGAGGACACACTAGATTTTTTTATACATCTCATATTAGTATATGTTTAGTTATCTTTAATAAAAATGTAAAATGTGAGTGTGTGTGTGTGTGTGTGTGTGTGTGTGTGTGTGTGTGTGTGTGTGTGTGTGTGTGTGTGTGTGTGTGTGCCTGTGTGTGTTGTGCATGTCCTTTCATAATAACTATGTATGTGGTCCCTTTTAGATTTTAGTTTGGATCACTAGTTGGCTTTGCTGAAGCATCTGGGCAAAGATTGCCTTATCATAGCACCCAGGACTATAGCTGCTTAGAAAGCATCTGGTTTGTTTGGAGGCAGCATTGCTTGCTAGGTTAGCTGCAAATTACATCAAGTAAGCACCCCTTTACCCAGTTTTAAACCCCCTCAACTCCTATCCCTTGCAAGTACAGTAAAACCTGCAATCGTGGATGGTCACTTCTTTTCCATCTCTTTTTCCAGCTTGATGGACATGGGCATTCTGAGACAATGTAACAACTGCCTAATGTACAGTGACAACCACTTAATTTTTCAACAGGCAACAGGCAAATACAGTATGTAAGAGATGTAGTTACATATTGTCACTGGAGGCCAGGCTCTCACATACAGAAACAAAATGCAACAAACAAGTTGTTAATGACTCACAGGCACCACTCACCACACCCACTAAGGACTATACAGATAGCCCTACATATGCAGAGGTGCTCACATGTAACCTACCCAAACCTCAAAGGCCTCTCAGGCCCAGACATCAGAAAATCTAAATGCACACAAACAAGACATTTTCCAGCACAACACATAAAGCCACATCTCATTGTGTCTCAACTACCAAGCTCATAAGAGGAAAGAATTCACAACCCAACATTCTGGACATAACTGACTCCATTGTGAGACACACCAATGCCCCCTTACACGACTGAATAAAGAGAAGGTTACAGTTAGTTGCCTGTCAGGGGCTACGATCTGTCAGACCTTGCCAGTATGACTCAATCAATGTCCATGTCCTGAGATGTACCTCCTTGGACTATATAAAGAGAGGCACAGTTGAACGCTCAGAATATGTGTTACAGTTAGGTATGAGCCTAACAATGAGCAACATTCTACTGTCTCTAAGGATGATGCCATAACACAAACAGAAAATGATTGCCTTAGCTACTGCTGTCATTCCAAAGAAGTGCAATATTTTTCAGCCTGGGAGACATGGTCAACAGACCTCACTGCTTTGCCAGGGATGATCTTCACCTGTCACCTGTAGGCTTTTGGATATTGGCAAAAACATTGTCCACCCCTTTAGTGCCTTTTTAGGCATTGCCAAACAGACAAACCTTCCAACATAACAAAAGCTATTCAGGACAACCTAAAGGTGGTATTGCTCAAGAAGAAACTCCACTTCCTAGAAGCTCTCTTCACACTGGAGAATGAAGACATCTGTGCAGTTACTGAAACATGGTTTAAAACCACTGAATGCACTACAGCAGTGCATGGCTGTGGCACCTATCATACATTCCATTCACCCACTGAACGTGAAGAGTAAAAGATGAGATGTACCTATCTACATAAAAGATAAACTCACTTCAAGGTTGGTCAGACAATTTGACATGCTACTCCATGTCCAACTAATTATGGAGAACATCCATTACCATATTCGTGTTAGCTGCAGCTCCCCCTCCATGAACCAGGAAACCCACACATCATACCTAGAGTTACTTGAATCACTCACCATCCAGCCCAATACCATGATCGTGTGTGATTTTAATTGTGGGGGGGGGATACACAACCAATAACATAAATTTCTCAACTTTGTGAATTCAAATACCCTGGAACAGCTGATCTGCACTCCCACTAGGAGAATTAATAGCCTAGATCTGGTACTCATAAACATGTGAAAGCACTGTACCCCCCCCCCATGTGTGAGCACTGTAGCCCCCCATGTGTGATGTCCTTACTGGTAAGATCAAATCACAAAGAGGTCTCCCTAGAAATTAAGGTAAAACTAGACCCCCTCCACTGAACCCCAAAAACTTTAAGGGCTTTTCTAACGCAAACTACCTCCAATTTAATGACAACATAGCTAGCTTCCAAATTCCCCTAAATCCAGAAAACCCAGAAGCTATGAAAAAGCCCTGTATGACCACATAAAAATTCTGCAGAGAAATGGCAGTATTAACTGAAATAAACCCAAATCAAACTGCAAAATCAAGCCACCCTGACCCCTGGTGTTAATAGGTTGTACAACAAAAATAAGAAAATCCGCTCTAGAAGCAAGAGGGAACGTGTACAACTGAAAAGTCCTCTTATTAGTATAAACAAGTGAATCAGGGAACTAGCTAAGTGTCTGAGAGCACACATTGTGATTAAAATAGCATCCAAATCTAAGGATAATCATAAAGCATTTTTCATTTATGTTTGCTAACTTAAGGGCAACACACAAGAATATGTGGAATTAGTTATAGATGGCATCTCCTATATTCAGTCAGAATATACAGCAAATCTGCTGGCCAATAAATTCAGCTGATATTATAGTTCCCCATTACCCCCGTTCTCCCCAAAAATACCCTCTATCACTCCTGTGACAGTTTAGCATCAATGAACAGGTAACCACTGTCTGCTCTCTCCAAAGCTAAAAACAAGGCTTCGATGGGTCCCAATGATATACCAGGTTGCCTCTTAAATAGTATAAATCAGGACCTATTAGGCTCAATAGAATCTCTATTTAGCCACAGCTCCAGGACCAACCTTGTCTCAATAGAGTGGAGAACAGCTACAGTCATTCCCCTGCATAAAGAAGGACCATCAACTCAATTGGGAAATTTAGATCCATAAACTTGACTAGGCTTATTTGTAAGGCCATGGAAAGAATAACCATGGATTTCATAAATAATGACATAGGAAGCCAATAAACACAAGATCTTACCCAATCAGCTTTGTAAAGGACAGGGCATGCCTGCTAAATCTGGTGGACTTCTTTGAGAAGTCACTAAGCCTTGGATGATGTCAAAACAGTACATACTGCCTACCTCAGTCTGGCCAAGGCATTTCATACAATTCCCTATTCATTTATTATAACTAAAGTCACAAAACTGAGCATAAATCCTTACATCACCAGATGGATAGCCAATTGGCTCATGAACAGGTACATGGGTTAAAATGGGTGACTCCATTTCCAGCAAGAGGCCAATTACTAGTAGTGTGAACAGAGTTGAGATCTGGGACCCCTCCAGTTTAGAATATACTAGTCAGACACCAAGGCCAATATGGAGGGCCTCTGGATGACAACATTTGCAGACATCTGCAAGCTGGGGGTGATCTTTGAATACCCCAGTGATATAGATATCCTACAGAAGGTCTAAATCAGGCAAATGATTGGTGTCAGAACTATGGCCTGAAACTAAATGTGAAGAAATGTATTATCATACCCTTTGAAAAGTCAAATACCTCTGCTAACTGCATTAACAGCACACCTCTAAAATGATAATCAGAGGAGAGGGATCTGGGTAGATTGATAAATAGTAGCCTCAACTGTGACCATCACGTGCACAGCAGTGAGGAAGTCCTTCTATGTGACACAACTTATAAGTACAGGTATGGCATCCAGATCCAGGGATATTATAGTCCTGATGGCTGCCTTAATGATGATCACTTATGGTCAACCATCACCCTGGTGATGGGGAATGAAAGGAACAGTTGTCCAGGCAGAAGCTAATTAATGATCAGCAAGCAGAGGAGCAATGTGTTTCCCCTAAAAAAGAAGTTTGCCTTTGTGATTTTAATTTTTGCAAGACAATATTTGCAATGCCAAAAAAAAAAAAATCACCTCATTCAATGTCCTCCCCTTTCAGCCTTTGCTATTATAATCAGCCCTGAAATTGTAGGTTATGTTTGTTTTTTTTTTTGTTTTTATCTAGAATTAATTTTATTCAGTTGTGTCACTCAGACCTGCTATGGTGAATGTTAATAAGAACTCTAAATCTGGATGATCAGTAACCAAAATGTTGCTGATCTAGTGTGTGTGTGTGTGTGTGTGTGTGTGTCTGTGTGCATCTATGTGCGTGTGTGTGTGTGTGTGTGTGTGTGTGTGTGTGTGTGTGTGTGTGTGTGTGTGTGTGTGTGTGTGTGTGTGTGTGTGTGCATGCATGCATGTGTGCGTGTGTGTGTGTGTGTGTGTGTGTGTGTGTGTGTGTGTGTGTGTGTGTGTGTGTGTGTGTGCATATACATGTAGACAGACAAACTAATACTCATACAGGACCTAACTTTTTGAGCAGGGATGATGACCTACCTAGGGACAGGAGAAAGAGAGGGTTAATTTTATGTAACACTAAAACATGTAAGAAAATACAGCTCCAAATGTATTGTGTTTTTAAATGCAGCAAAACAGTAATCATATTTGTGCTACAGACTATAACAAAAACATTCACTCAGAAGATGTCCTGCTCATCTGGTTCCTTTGTTATTATGAGCATAAATAGCTACCAATAAATTTCATAGTAAATGATTTCACCATCTTTAACAAACTGCAGATTCAGCAATAGGACGACATATTTACTGGTATTCTGATACTGTGAATTAATCAAATGACCTTAAAATTTATAAAAAAATATGTCGAAAAAACAAAAGTGTTTTACAGCTTGTATATCCTGGGAGGGGGCCATAAACAGGGATGGAAGTCTTGGTGACAATACTGGGGTATATGCATGCCATGCCTACAAATACCAAGAGTACACACCAGCAAACATTCTCGGGAACAATGGTCTCACATCATTACACATCCTGCACTGGGACAGGGAGATGGATAGGGCATATAAATTGCTGTGGACATGAGTATGACATGCCAATGAGATTCCTCAAGCTTCTCTCAGACTGCAGAAGGGTTTCAGATTAGGTCCAGTTGAGTCAGGAGTGACTCTCAATGTCCAAGATCAAGGACAGACACTACTGGTTTTCTTCATAGGGGACAGAAATATTTATAAAGATATATATATGATCCATTCCAGTTTATGTGAGGCACTTTCCCAAACTGTGCTGCCGTACTAAATTTTAAGATGGTGTACTTGCTTTCATTAATTATCCCTTTGCATTATTTTTTATGTTTGCCTACTTGTTGGCCAGATAAGCCCACTGGACAAATTGCCTCTTTTTAGGGTTGACTCAAGAACACTGTCTGGTTAAGTGACTTTCTCAGATTCAGACTGTAGGCAAAAAATTGTAGAAGGAATCAAAGCCTGTATTTGCACCACAGGAATGAAATGTAATGGTTTTGTGTTGTAAGTACATATTAGCTGATATAAACAGAACTTGCAGTTAGGTACTCCTGTGGTTAAAGTAATAAACATGTTAAGGTGATTTCATAGTCTAATATGTGCCTCAGTCTGTTACTACTCATACCTCAGCTTTAAGAATATCCACAGAATGTCCAGATTTTTGTCTCATATTGTTGGCCTGTTACTCATAAAATTTTGGTTTTCTGACAAATTATTGGCACATCATTGAGGGATAAAGTCAAACATTAATTACAGACATTTGAATTTCAGACCACACCATACAGAAAAGTCATGTAATGTAAAATCTGTTATTCTATCAACTTTCTATGTTTATAAGAGCAGTCTTTAAAAGTGCACCTATTTTGTGGGGTTGTCCCCCATTATTTAAGGCTTTGTCCAGATTGCCTGCTCTAAGAGTTTGAGAGTGCGGTGCTGCTGGTCAGATAAATAATCTTTTGGTATTATCAGAATTGTACTTACATTAGCCATTACCAGTTTTCTAAGTTTCACTGTTCTTACAGTCGACAGGTCTTAAGTATTTACCCTTTCTCTCAGTAATTGCTGAAAACTTACTTTTATGTTAAACACTGCCACTAAGACACATGGGCTAGGCTTCAGATAACATAGTCGGATTGCGTTAAACAAATCTGCATGATGAGCGGTCAGGCACAGGGTGTGGACAATGCAGAGATAGACTTATCACTAATAGTAAGCGAGGAGAAGTAAAGCTTTGCACAGTATATGCTAAGGGCCAAATAATGGCATGCTAGTAAGAAATATTACTAAAATTAGTGGCTTGGTCAAGTTGACCCTTTTGTTGTTGTTGTTGTTGTTTGTCTTTCGGCTTTTCCCGTTAAGGGGTCGCCACAGTGGAACTCCAGTCCGCTAATGATTGGCAGTTGATTTTTATGAAACACTGAGGTGCCAGCTCAATGCTCAACTTTTAACGAAGGCACGCCCATTTACGCATGCATGTCTTTCAAACACTACTCAACCATGGGGAGGATATGCAGATTCCACACAGAAGGCACTCCCAAGCCCAGCTGAGAATCGAACGGGAGAACCTCTTGCTGTGAGATAACAACGCTGCCGCCATACCACCGCGGCAACCAACAAGGTGACCCTTTTGTTACACAACCTAAACCGGGACCCTTAAGCTGCAGCCTATTTATAGTCTGACAGCCTTACACTAATCCCTGTGTCCTACTTGTGGAACATGCCTTGCAACACTAAATTCAAAGATTCTGGGGGACATCTTTACAAAAACAGGGACAGATTTTAAATATTCCTTTTCTAAGCTTCTAAAGTTTCTAGAATAACAGGATTTTGTGTTATCATGTATTTGCTAAAGGATATGAAGATATTATTTAGTTGCTTCAGTCCTCAGTGATTTACCAGAAAACCAACATTTTTATGAGGATCAGACACAGACCAAAAATATGAGGCAAAAGTCTGGACATTCTGGACAGTTGAAAGGTATGCTATGCACCAAGGGAACTGACTATTATGGGCAATTTGCTGAGAAAATCATTTTCTTCTCTGTTCATTACCAGTTTTCTGTTACACAAAACACATTCCATGGACTCCACATGGCGTGATACTGGGTGAGGAAGCGTCACATAAGAGCAGTAAATAATGGGGGCAAAGGACCAAAAATAGGGACACTTAAATATTGCTTTTACAAACTTAGAAAGTTGATAGAATAACAGATTTTACATTAGCACACATTTTCTGAAAGGTATTAATTCTGAAACTCAAATGTCTGTCAATATTTTCTGACTCACTCAATGATTTGCTAACATTTGCTAGAAACCCATAATTTTATGAGAAATTGACCAAAAATATGAAGCAAAAATCTGAACATTCTGCAAAAATCTGTTCAATTAAGAGCATACCTCTTAAGTTCCCAGCATGAGAAATCTGGACAAAGCCAAAAATAATGGGGGGACAAAGGCCCAAAATATGGATACATTTTAAATATTGCTAATATAAACTTAGAAAGTTGCTAGAATAAAAGGTGTTGTGTTAATATGAATTACCTGAAGGATATGATGCTCAAACATCTAATTATTTAGTGACTTCAATGCTTAATGACTTACAAGAAAATCACAAGTTTTATGAGGAACAGACTTAAATGTTGAGTCTTTCGGCTTTTCCCGGTTAGGGGTCGCCACAGCGGAACTCCGGTCCGCTAATGATTGGCAGCAGATTTTTACATACCGAGTTGCCGGCTCTGACGCACAACCTTCAATGAAGGTACGCCCATTCACACATGTCTCCACACAGAAGACGCTCTAGCTGAGAATCGAACAGGACAACGTCTTACTGTGAGGCGACAATGCTACCGCAGCACCACCACACACAACAGACTTAAATATGAGTCAAAAATCTGGACATTCTGTGAAAATCTGAGAAGTATGGTTAAGAGGTATGATCGAGAGAGAGAAAGAGAGAGAGACAGAGTGAGAGTGAGAGACTGTATGTGAGAGATCGGGAGGGAGTGAGAGCAATCATAAGTTAATGCATGTATGAATGAGGAAATGAGTGTGTGTGAGAAATCGGGAGAGAGTGAGAGCGATGTGTGAGTGATTGCATGTATGAATGAGGAAGTGAATGTGTGTGTGTGTGTGTGTGTGTGTGTGTGTGTGTGTGTGTGTGTGTGTGTGTGTGTGTGTGTGTGTGTGTGAGAGATTGGGACAGAGTGAGAGAGATTGAGCAAGATTGTGTGTGTGAGAAAGAGAGTGAAGAGTGACAGCAAGCATGCAATCTCCTAGCAGCGATTAAGATGTTTGTGCATACTTCTCAACCTAGTATGGCAAGAAATCTGGGCAAGGCTATAAATAATATATATGAGTGTGTGCATGTGTGAGTGTGAATGTGTGTGTGTGTGTGTGTGTGTGTGTGTGTGTGTGTGTGTGTGTGTGTGTGTGTGTGTGTGTGTGTGTGTGTGTGTGTCAGAGAGATAGATGAGTGACAGTAATCTCTGGCAGCAGCATCAAGAGGTTTGCATACCTAACAGTCTGCAACACTCATTTTATTTCATTTAAATTTGTTTTGGGGGCAAGTAAACATTTGCTAAAGTAATCCGCTCTGCCATCCAATAGGCACACATCAATATGTACCTGCCCAGCTTATATTTTTCTTCTTGGACTACAACAGGAGCTCCTCTTCTTATCATAGGTTCATAGGTTCATAGGTTGGTACTAGGTTATCAGCCCTAGGGCCTATACAAGCCTATCCATAACAATTCCCTGGCAATTTCTTCCCACACTATTTACTTCCCTGGACCCCTGTCTAGCAGGGCGACTGACATGATCCCTGGGGTGAAGTTCCTGCATATAACTCTCCCACCACCTGCCTTGTTTATATTCTGACTGTGGACCTAACAGAATCTTTTGTTGTCCATGAAACTGCCTGAAGTTTTTGTTTTGGTTCACTCACTGAAGCAGCACTAAGAATGTCGGAAACCATTCAGACTAAACCGGGACATTTCGGCAACTACTTTTGGGATTCCAGGACAGAGACTTCCAAATTGGGACTGTCCTGGAAAAACTGGAGCCGTTGGTCACCTTGGGCTTGGTGTATGCAAATGAGGGAAATCAATGTACTAAAGAGCAGAGTGGGAACACCATGTGATGTAATCAATTTCCCTGAGGTTCTGAGAGCCATAGACTGCACTCACATTGAAACTAAGGGTCCATCTGGGATACTGGGATGGAGGTACATAAACTACAAAGGGCATCACTCCATCAACTGTCAAGTGGTGTGTAATGCAGAGGGTATCATCAACAATGTGTGTGGACCACTTACATTCATAGGTTCGTAGGTTCATAGGTTGGTACTAGGTTATCAGCCCTAGGGCCTATACAAGCCTACCATAACAATTTCCTGGTATTTCTTCCCACAATATTTACTTCCCTGGACCCCTGCCTTGCAGGGTGACTGATGTGATCTCCGGGGTGAATTTCCTATCTCCTATCCAATCGTCAAGGTTCCTTTTGAAGAGGGCCTCTGCTTGACATGTATGGGCAGTCTATTCCAGAGTCTGGGGAGTCTCTGGGTCAGGAACCTATCCCTCCAGCATGTTTTGTTCATTGTTATGACAAGGTTTAGATCCCTGGAGCTTGTGGCTCTGAGAGATTGGGATTTCTTTAAGTATAGCATATCCAACAGCTCTGGGTTTGACATGGCGTTGTATGTTAAGCAGAGATCACCTCTGAGTAAACAATATGCCACAGGGTATAGCTGGAGTTTTTTTAGATGGTCAGCATAGGACATCTGCTTTAGGCCTGTGATTCTTTTAGTGATGTATTTCTGTGGCCTTTCCAGTTGTTGCAGATGTCTTGAGAGGTACATACCAAACGAGGCATTGTATTCTATAATGGGTCTTATGAGGGATGAGTACAGTGGGACAATGACCTCCTTTTTTTTCTGGATGAAAAGCCCTAAAGTGATGAAGTGTGCCACATAGAAGGATTTCCTGACTGCTGTGGTGATATGGTTATCAAAGGTGAGACCACTGTCCACCTGAGTCCCTAAGTCTCTTATCACACTTTCAGTGTTTAGTGTACTGCCACCTATGTGGTAATTCATGGGTAGATGTTTTTTTCCCAAAGGGGATAACTATATATTTCTTGACATTGAGCTTGAACCCATGGCTCTGGCACCAAGCATCTGTTTCCGTAAGGCCCTTTTGTAAAATATCCACATCATTTGGGAATTCAATAATGGCTCCCAGTTTGCAGTCATCTGCGAACTTTGATAGCCAGAGTCCCTTAGTGTTGGCCTATACTTCAGAGAAGTATTTGCCAAACAAGAGCGGTCCCAGGACTGAACCCTGAGGTACTCCACTTGTCACTTGTCTGGAGCTGGATTTGCAATCAGCTACTTTTACAGTGTGGGTTCTGACAGTAAGCCAGTTGGCAACCCATCGAGTGACGTAGGGATTAATTCCCAGCTTAGTAAATTTATCTAAGATTCCAGAGTGAGGGATGGTGTCAAAGGCCTTGGCAAGGTCCAGATAGGCTGTGTGGACTGCCTTTCCCTCATCCACAGCTCTGGAGACTGTTTCCAAGAAGTCAGTCAGGTTCAGGAGACAAGATTGGCCCTTCATGAACCCAAACTGAGTGGGGTCCAGTGTTTGAAGGTTGCCAGTGTCTTTGTTTTATAAGTTCTGTGATAATACATTCCATGGCCTTGCAGATCAGGCTCATTGGACTGATGGGGTAGTAGTTCCCAGGATCCAAGGTGGATCCCCTCCTTGTGGAGTGGGATAACTGTAGCTGTGTGCCACTCGGTGAGCATGAAGCCTGAGGTAAGGCTATGATTAAACATGACACTTAGGTGAGGTGCCAGTTCATTTTGTAGTTCATGTAGTACACAGCCTGGGATGTCATCTGGTCCCATGGATACTGTATTCTTAGCTTTGGATAGTGCATTTTTTACCTGTGTGGCCATTATTACCGGAATTTGGCAATCTTTCACTATTGAGATGGGCCCTTTAGGGGGTGAGGGGGGGTGAAGTTGGCACTGAATCGATCTGCCAGGATATTGGCAATATCCTTGGGATCAGTATATGTAATGTCATTCTGTTGTTGCTCAGAGCAGATCTGAGCATTGCCATTTAGACTCTTGACATAGCTATAGAATGCCTTGTGGTTGTCTTTGGAATCTTTGGCAATTTTATATTCGTAACTAGCTTTGGAGGATTTTATGAGGGATCTCAGCTTCTTACTGAGGCTGGTAAATGATTTTTTTGCATCCTGGGATTTTCCTCTTTTCTGCAACAGTTTCTTCCATTTGTTTTAAAGTTTGTTTATGGCAGGGGACCACGAGATTGGCTTCCTTTTTTGGAGGAGAGCATCTTGGTTCTATTTGGGATGGCACAATTCATGCACGAGTGGATGTGCTCGTACAGTGCCTTAGTGTAGGATTCAGCAGTCAAACTTTCAGTTCCCGTCTGCATGGGTGTCATGAAGTTTGTCACTTCTGACTTGAGTAGCATGAAGTTGGCTTTGGAGAAGTTTTTTTATGGAGGTTTTTTTACTGGGGGGTGGGGGAGGGATGTGGATGTCAAGGATGATTAGCTTATGGTCATACCTGACCAATGAGGGTGTGACCACAGGTGTGGAGCATTGATTTCCCATGTTGGTAATGACCAGGTCTAGGATATTGGAGCCTCTGGTGGGACTATGGATTAGTTGATCCAGGGCATTGGAATTTATGAATTCTAAGAACCATTGGGCAAAAGTGTTGGTGCATGAGTAGTTTTCCCAGTTAATGGCAGGGTAGTTGAAATCATGCAGTATTAGGGCATTTGGTTGTATCATAATATTTTCCAGTATGTTTAGACTCCCATATGTGGCATTCATGTGACCTGTATTGCCATTTTCAAGGGATGATTTCTCCCATCTTCTTTGTTATGCTAAATTTAACCTGGAACCCTAGCTAATAACACCTATCAGACATCAATAAAATGAAGCAGACCAGGGGGACAGTTCTGCATATTCACATATCAGGAATGTGTGTGCTTTGGCTGCTGAAAGTATGCTTTCACTGTCTGGTCATCCGGTGATGATCTGCATTATGATCCTGGCACCTTTGCAAAAATATTTACAGTATGTGTAGTGTTACATAATATGATACTGAGGAGGCAGATACAGCAAGAGGGAGCAATGCAGAACACCATACAGTGTAGACATATCCAGGTGAGGAGTCATTGGAGGTGCTAGCTGTAGGGGATGAATATGCCAGACGGAGGTGGGTGCAGTATTCTGTGGTGTTGTCAAAGAGATAAAGGCTCATACATAGGTTCAGCTCCCAGTTAAGCAATGAAGCAAATACAGTGCACTAAAACTGATGCATGCAAATCAAATACAAGACTGTGCTTCCCTATGCATAAGCTGGTTACACTGTACATCAGACATAGGCAACCCAAGTCGTAATGTATAAAGGGCAGGGCACACATATCACCATCTACACAGATGGGGAAGGAGCAAATGTGTGAATGCAGAAGAAATGTAGGAGTAATTGCGTGGGCTATGGGGGGGGCACAAAGGGAGAGATGCTTCAGAGGTCTGCTGTCTCGGAAGGATGTGTGTAGGGGGTGTCCGTATGTGTGATGCACTGTGGTCATTGGTGGTGAGGCTGTGGGTCTGCTGGGATACAGGGTCAGCAGTAGGTGCAGCACAGGGTGTCAGTGCAGTGGACAGGTCCAGAGCATGCTTGGTATGAGATTGAACATCCCATGCACACACATATACTCATAAGTAGTAGTATTCGATGTACCATACACCTGACTAAATGTTGATGTGCTGCATGGCCATGCTCAATGTCTTTCACCAGATGTACCACTACCATGACTGCCATAACTCTGGGGATGTAATGTAAGTGTAGACATCTTCAGAGCAAATGTTGCAGTGAATGTGCTAGCACTGTATGAGTGTGGTCTACCTCATCTATGATCATAATGATTACCATCCATTGACATACCGGTGTAACAGCACTGCAAATGACACTTCATGCTCAGCAGGTGATCTTAAGAGGACAGCACACATTCTAGTAGGTGGATGAATTTATCAAAGCAATCACACATGCAAGATGTGCCCTCATGAAAGTCACCCTGTAGACCTTGCAACAGCATGACCAACTCTGCCGTGGCTGTGGTGGTACTAGCTGCACATACATTTAGTTGTGGCAATTTACATGCCAAACTCAGTGGTAAGGAGGTGACCATGTCTCCATCAAGATGAAGTACTTGTAGGATTGTAGGATTATGGGAAGCTACTAGGCTAATGGCCCTAGGGCCCTTACAAGCCTAGCCAAGTTTTACCTTTATTTCCATGATCAACACCCATTGCTCCTGCCCAAGAGGGACACAGGTGGGACCTCCAGAGTGAGTTTATGGTTACCCATCCAATCATCCAGATTGCATTTGAAGAGGGCCAATGAGATGTTCTGATTGACATAAAGTGGGAGTCTCTTCCAAAGGTATGTTAACCTCTGGGAGACAAATATGTCCCTCCAGCAGGTTCTACTGATATCACATACCAGGTTTAGGTCCTTAGAGCTAGTTATCCATGTACCATTTGAATTGCGGATGTGCAGCATTTTCCATAAAGCGGGATCAGAGATTGCCTTATATGCAATGCAGAGATTGCTTTGAGTAGTCTGCATGAAACAAAATAAAGTGACAGTGATTTTAGCTGATCTACATAGGACAGATGCTGAAGACCTTGAATTTTCCTTCTGAGGAACATTTGTGGTCTCTCCAATTGTTGCAGGTACTTGGAAAGGTACATACCAAAAGGGGTATTGGACTCAATTATTGGCCTGATGAGGGAAGAGTACAGGGAGGTTATAATGTCTTTTTTTCTGGAGGCAATGCCCTTACTTATGAGATGAGCAATATAGAATGCCCTTCTTACCACTGTAAAAACATGGTGATCAAAATTAAGGTTTTGTCAGTCTGATTGCCCAGGTCTCTCATCACTGAGTGCATACTTATGGTGTTGCTACTGATGTGGTAGTTAGCACGAACACCGCTCTTACCAAAAGGGATGATAATACAGTGTTTTTGCATTGAGTTTAAGCCCATGACTTTAGCACCAATAATTTGTTTGTGTAAGAATCTCTTGTAGGATGTTGACATCATTTGGGGATTCTATGACCGTTCTCAGTTTGCAGTCATCAGAACACTTTGTCAGCCACAGACCTTTAGTTTTTGCTTGTACTGCAGAGAAATAGATTCCAAACAGTAGAGGTCCCAGGACTGATACCTGTGGAACACCAGTTGTTACAGGTCTGCTGCTGGAGATGGATTCTCCTATTTTGACTATATGGGTTTCTCAGTGAGCCAGTTAGTGACCCATATAACGATATAAGGGTTGATACCTAACTGGGTGAGTTTGTCAGTATTGCATGAGTGGGGGATAGTGTCAAAAACCTTGGCTAAGTCTAGGTAGGCTGTATACACAGATTTCCCCTTATCCAGGACCTTAGTAACTGTCTCGAAGACATCCACCAGATTTAACAGGCATGATCTCCCTTTGACAATTCCAAACTGAGTAAGGTCAAGTGTTTGGAGATTACCTATATCTTTGTTGATAAGGTCCATGATGATTTGCTCCATGGCCTAGCAGATAAGGCTAGTCAGGCTAATAGTTCTATAGTTCCCAGAGTCAGTAGAAGCACCACTTTGTGCAAGCAAATAACAGTGGCCATTTTCCATTCAGCTGGGATGAAGCCGGTGCTTAAACTATGATTTAAAAGTGTACCCAATGGTGTTGCTAATTCTTGTTGGAGCCCATGTAGGATGCAGCCTGGGATGTTATCAGGTCCCATAGTTGCTATGTTTTTTATTTATGAATTGGTCTTTAGAGATACAAGGTACAGGACAGGTGGTAGGGGTGTCCAGTAGATCCAAATAGGCAGAGTGGGTGTCCTGATTCATGGACAGGGTGCTGTAGCTGGCAATGACTGGAATAGGTGTCCTACTACCAGTTAATTGTATCTGACCTATCTACAGGTAATTGTACTGTTTAACCAATCTGAAGGTGTATTTATCTTTAATTACACCACCTCCTTTACTTTTCATGATTCAGTTTATGGTCTAAATGTGTGGTAGGAGGTGTAACCCAGTATGGCTGGGGTGCTGTCCACAACCTTGAACCAGGTCTCCATGACTGCACAAATGTCTGTGTTTTCCAAGGTGAGGACTGCTTCCAGTGAGTGCAGTTTCATGTTAAGACTCCTAGCATTTTGCAGCATAAACATGAGGTTGTTTTTAGATGGAGTTTTTACATCAGGAGTTTTGTCCTTGAGACACTACCTAAAAAAGGCACCATGGGAGTGGCAAGACCCTTAGCCAGTAGCCGAAATCCCAGGGATGACAAATGAAGACCATCTCTGGCAAAGCATTGAGGTCTGTTGATCATGTCATCCCAGGCTGACAGATACTGGATCCTCTTAGAATGACACATAGAATAAGCCAATTATTGACGCAAACATTTTCTGTTTGTATTGAGGCATCATCCTAGGTGAAGGTAGAATGCTGCTTAAGACTAGGGACATATCTGCCTAAGACACATAGTCTGAGAGCTCAGTCATGTCTGTCTTCATATAGTCCAGAGAGTTACATCTCAAGTCATTCACACTAACATAGACTATGACGGAGTCATAACAGTACCTGTTGTTGAGAGCCATGAGTGCATGTGTGATATGGTGTATCCTGGCACCTGACAGACAGCTGACTGTGAACTTTTCCTTATCCAGCCTGGTGAGATGGACATCAGTGTGTCTCATGATGGAATCACCTATGACTGGTATGTTTGGTTATGTGTTTTGCCTTAAGGGCTTGACAGGTTAGACACTGGTGCATGAGTTATTATGTGTGTTGTGTTCTGCAGTGGAAGTATTATGTGTAGTGTGCTTTTGTTTGTGTTTGGGAGGTCTCTGGTGTTTAGGTATGTTTCTAATGAGGACCTCCGCATATATAGGTATGTGTGATGTGGGGTTGTGTGGAGTAGGAGGTGAGGTGTTCATGCTGACAACCCACTCATTGTCATATATACTGACTTGTGTGTGAGACAGCATGGATTCATGTTTCTTAATATAATTCTATCTCTCACATAGTTTGTGTGGATTAGGAGTAGTGGTTTGACAGAGAACATGAGGTAGTTGCTACACTGCCTCATGATGACCATGTCAAACAAGATAGATGGTGAAACTGTGGAAAATTGTCCATCCATAGTGTTAGGTAAATTTGTATGGTCAGGAAAAGAGGTCACACTTAGGAATGCTGAGTGGGTAAGATGTGTGTTGGTACCTCTGAAGCTAAGCTTAGTGTTCCACCTGACAGTTGAGCAGGGCCATGAAAAACCTCTGGAGGATCACAAGCAAAGCGCTAAGGAAAATTTAACAAGCAAAATGTTTGTGTCTATAGCCACCAATGGTAATCATTGTTATACTGCAGTGCATGATGGTGCACTGCACACAAACAAGTGCAAACGCAGAGCTTAAATAAAACAAGAAATAACCCTTTTAACTCAAACTAGCCAATAAGGATGGTCTCTCTAAGATCTAGTTCAATCACCCTCGATTAGTTGGGACCCAGACAGCACTCTCCTCCTACAAGGGTACAGAAGGGCCTTCTCCAACAAAGATGGCTTGAATTTGATGCTCAGAAGTTACAAAACAGACCCAGAAACTGCAAACCTGGAACTGGGCTATGCTACAGCTGAACTAATACAGTATACAGTAAAATGTGGCAAAAACAGTTCAGACAATTCAAACAGACAATATAATGCAAATACAAATTAAAAGTACAATATAAAAGCAAAACTAAGCACTTATAGTTAGTTGGAAGCAACAGATGCCTCAGATTTTTCAGTATCTCAGTGAAGAGCTGGTTTTAGTGCTCAAGTGATACCAAACAGTCTAGATTCAGTAAGTATGAATCTGGTCTATGCTATAAAATGCAGAAGTACTAGAAATTCAAAGTGCAGAAAATCACAAAATAGCGAAAAACAGTTTAAATAAAGCAACAGTTCAGCTGAATGGTATTCTCAAAGTGCAATGTACTTTTTTAAAATACTTATTTTCAGCTGGTTTTAGTGTTCAAATTATACCAAACAGTCTAGATTCAGTAAGTATGAATCTAGCCTGTGCTATAAAATGCACAAGTACTAGAAATGCAAAGTGCAGAAAATCGCAGTCACAACAGCAAAAAACATTTTAAATAAAGCAGCAGTTCAGTAGAATACTCCCACAAGGGAATAGGGAGTGCTCTGCTGTGTAACCCTTGTTTTACTGACACTAAAGTTGTAATACCAAGATTCAGGGGCTAGCACTATGAACAGTTGATGCTATATATGTCTGTGGGTGCCAGGTACCTGCTTCTATGGAACTCTGTATATATAGCTCAATATGTTAAAGCATGCTTGGTATCTCATGAGGCTAGTGGTTTCGGTTCCCCTCGGAAGGTTATTTTGACACCATTGTTGGATGGCCTTCACATCTGTTGTACTTTAGTGTGTGTGAATTTTGGTCTCCATGTCATCAGTAGTAATCTCACACAATTGCTTTTCAATCTGCATGGAATGATGATATTAATGCATATTTAAATTCACTATTTAGACAGATTGTTTGAGTGGCTTGGCACACTCAGCCTTTGACTTATGCATTGCATATGCTGTTGTCTATGGGTTACAGACTCTAGTTCTCAGCCTTTGTTTATATAGGCGAGCATCGCACACAATTTTTCAGTAGGTGTTTATTGTACTGAATACTGTACCTATAACACTGTGGTGTAAACATTTCTACAAGATGCATGGTTCTTATTTAATTCTTCACTTGTCTGACACATCATTTCTGTGTGTTTCACTAAAGGCTTTACTTAAATTGCATAAGGAACTCAACAGGTTAGTGGAGTGTCTTTCTTTTTTGCATGTGATAATGGTTGTGGGTTCAGTTTCAACCCTGGTAGTTTATTGTGCTATGAGTGGTACTTTAGGGTCTGTGTTTTTGTTCTCTCAACTATATGACTTGTACTGCGAGTCAAAAGAAATATGAACTCCCCTTTTTTCTTCATACATGTACACTAGTTTAACAAATACAGTTATTTTGTACTTCATTGCACCCTTCTATGTACTTGCAAAATTAACAACATACATTCAACCTTATCCTTTTGAACTGAATGTGATGACTGTGGGTTCAAATCCTCTAGAGTTTATTTAATGCTGCATCATAAATATTGTGGAGGGTGTGCGTTGCTTGTTTATTCACTTATAGTACATGTGATATAGTCAGAGAAAGGATATGTCTTAGCTGCATTTTTCAATGTATCTGTACATCTCTGTCACCCACCTTTTTTCTTTCTATCATTCCTATTATATACATTTATTTTTTTAATTTGTTTCTTTCCATTTCTTTTGTGGTTATATGCAGCAGCTTTCTGACCTGCACACATTCCACCATCAAGGTCTGCCGGCCCACCACCTTTGGCAGCTATACCACTACTACCAACACCCTTAACATCAGCATCACAGGCTACCACTGTCACCACCACACTTCCAGCTAGACCTGCATCATGCATTGCCACCAGCCAAGCTCCAGAATGTGCTGCTGTACAACCTGCCACCAGCCAAGCTCCAGAATGTGGTGCTGTACAACCCGCCACTAGCCAAGCTCCAGAATGTGCTGCTGTACAACCTGCCACCAGCCAAGCTCCAGAATGTGCTGCTGTACAACCTGCCACTAGCCAAGCTCCAGAATGTGCTGCTGTACAGCCTGCCACCAGCCAAGCTCCAGATTTTGCTGCTGTACAACCTGCCACCAGCCAAGCTCCAGAATGTGTTGCTGTACAACCTGCCACCAGCCAAGCTCCAGAATGTGCTGCTGTACAGCCTGCCACCAGCCAAGCTCCAGAATGTGCTGCTGTACAACCTGCCACCAGCCAAGTTCCAGAATGTGCTGCTGTACAACCTGCCACCAGCCAAGCTTCAGAATGTGCTGCTGTACAATCAGCCACCAGCCAAGCTCCAGAATGTGCTGCTGTACAACCTGCCACCAGCCAAGCTCCAGAATGTGCTGTTGTACAGCCTGCCACCAGCCAAGCTCCAGAATGTGCTATTGTACAACCAAAATAAAACTATGGAGAAGTCATTAAGATCAACACCCACAATCAAGAAGAAAACACAAAGCTTATTTACCACTTCCATCTTGTTCATATCAAAGGACTTCATCAGACTTTTCATTTCACATATTGAACATAAAACAAGGAAAAATTAGCAAAACTTGAAGATTGTTACAAAATGGCTCATCCTTAACTACAGAAGCAAGACAAGCTGTAGCTATTAACATACAGCTGCCATGATTAGAATGAATTATCAACAATTGATTTGCCTTCTCCTCAAAATGCATCCATTTTGCAGACAACAGACAACAAAATTCTCAGATTTTTTACATCTACCAAGCAATATAGAATATCACTATATAACATTAGACAAAACTAAGTGGCTGCCAGTAAAGGCTAGTGTAACTTTTTTCTGTACTCACTAACCTTTAACTCCTCAATGACAGCTACCACCCACACTAAGAAATTCTCCAAATAAGAAACCTAAAATATTCTTTGTGAAACCAAGTGAAGAGACATCTGGTCAGATTGCATTAGCTATAGCAGCAAACAAAAATTATTTGTTAAAATAGCTCCATTAATATGGAATAACATCCTATCAGGAATTAGAAGAACAACTAATGTTATTTAGAAACCAGCTTAAAAGCACCTTAAATAAGAATACAAGTACACCTATTCTTAAGATCCAATCTAAAACAATCTCACCTATGGCTGTACTAAGGAACTGATCCTAACCATATTTATTTTTGCATAATTTGCAACATCAGATGAAATGACAAGTTTATGTGTATTGTAAATCTCATATATACTCTTGAAATAGTCAAACTAATTATGTCAATGATATGACTATAATTTTATAGAAAGCTGTTCCTTGTTCATAAATATGTACCACCTTGTTTGGTACTCTGTGTAATTTTAGACTGAGAAAAACAACGTATGATATCACAGTATTCTCACATTTTATATCTCTGCTGCATTTTGTCTATATATGCATTGTGTACTATAAGCAGTTAATATCAATACTGCTTCATATCAAGTAGAACACGGTGCTAGAGTTGGTTTCCTTGAAGCTATTTTTTATCAGATATTGGCAAAGTTATCTAATGAATTTTAATTCCATATCTTGTAACAGTATATTAATGCTTGATGCATTTGCCCTGTGGGCTTGGTTGTGGCTAAAATCCACAGACAAGCTCACTCACCTAGTTAATAAATAAATAAAATGTTAACTAAAAATACATCACTTGTCAAAGGCTGCATTGATTAATTGTTACTTGTATATAGGGCCTCATAACATTAGGCATTAAATGCTGCATCCTGTAGTTATATGAAACAATGACATCAAAGATTTATTGGTAACCAGTTTTAGAGACACTAAAAGACAACTGAAGTTATTTAAAATGATAGCCGAAGAGAAAACTGCTGCTCACATAAGAAACATTAAAACATTAAAAAATGATCACAACCATTAAAGGTTTTGAGAACTTGAGGTATGCAAAGCAAAACAAAAAAAAAAAACATCAATACAATGCAACATTTCCTTAATTAAAAAAAGACTTGCTCACATATTTTTCCATCTTACAGGAATAGTTTCTTTCTGAATGCTACCAGTGCAAATTACTAGCAATGATTTATACTAGGTAGAGTCAGAAAGTCTTACCGCAGCTTGCTATCTTATTATAGCATTTTCACATATCTACATAATGTAACTTCCTGTGGTAAAAGTTTGCATAACCTTTCACTGTTGCTTTAAAGTGAAGTGAAACTCAGTTTGCTTTATTTGTGGTCCAGTATGTTACAGTTTTCCCAAACAACTTCCTTAAATAGATTTCCCTTCATGATGGCAACTAATGCCTGTATTTAAATTTGTTGCTTTTGCACTTTTCTCCTTCGGGTGGGAACAACATTGTTTATCAGAAACTTATGATATTCCACTATTACAATAAATTTTTAAAGGAAAAGTTATAGCACTTTCAGTAACTGTGAGAGGTGGGAAACAGATCATGGCCTTGCATGTTACTGAACTTTTTTGAATGAAGCAAAGAAATCTGGAATGGATAAATATTAGTTTTACTCATCTGTTAACTGGGTAAACTCACTAGGCATCATTTCAGGTGTGTCTCAGAAATACTTTCTGATTAACAGACTTGCTCATAGTCACAAAATAGGCAAATGAAGACTAAAAAAAATCAAACCCAGAACTGAAAGAAGAAGCTCATTAGCATTTTATTTTAGCACCTTTGTTAAATTATCACTTAAGACATAGGCAAACATATAGTTATATAAAATAAAACAACCCATATTAACATATTCACAGTTGCAAATACTAAACATCACACACATTCTTTTGTATATTTATGATCAATTCAACATTATATAAATCAATCAATTCTTGCCTTCCTTTAAACCTCACTCCTCTTCCTCCAAAACAATATTCTGCATGATTTGTTCCCACATTTTCCATCTTCTTCTATGTAATTTGCTCCTACCCTTTTCTAAAGATCTTACTTCCAGTTCTTTTATCTCTATTACAATATTCAATACTTCAAATACAGATAGTTTAGACTTTGATTTCCATTTTCTAGTAATTGTTTTTTGACAACTACCAGAATTAACCTTAACAGATCCTGTATCCCAGCTCAAAAAATCATTTCCTTAGTTACACTCATTTGCCACCCAATATTTCTGACAGAGTACTCTATAGGGAATTTTTAAAGTCTACCAACTTGGGTCTACTTCAGAACATTGACAAACCAAAAGACTGAATCCCAAAAGACTGAAAATTCAAAATACTGAACACATTTTTAATGCAGGGAGCAAGCCCCCCTGCACGCCTCATGTGGGGCCTGCCCCCACACACCCTCCGCTAACTAGATATATATATATATATATATATATATATATATATATATATATATATATATATATATATACCAACTCCAAGATTGCACAACAGAGGAGAAAGGGCAAATTCCATCATTCAGTATTTTGAAGCTTCAGTCTTTTCGGATTCAGTCTTTTGTTTTTTCAGTCTTCTGAAGTAGACCCACCAACTCATTACACTACAAAAACATATGTTCCCAGTTACCTCTTTCTTCCCCATCACACCTCCAACATTTGCCATCTGCTTGAGGAAAATTTCTTTACAGTCGGCTTGGGTATAAAAATACCTATGCAAATACTTCCAAGCAAAAATCCTAAAACTTCTAGAATTTGTTGCATATATGGCAGCCATACATATACCCCCCCCCCCCCATTAGTTTTAATCCTCTGCACTAAACCCTTAGACAAAATATTTGAAGACCTTAGTCTTACACTGCCATTTCTTCAATGTGTTCATTATATTCTTATATGTAAAGTAAGGGGCTTCTACAAAATGTTGTTGTAAAAGCAAAACACATCTCATATTTTACAAAATATTATAAAGTTACAGCTAACCAAAATAGGCCTTACAAATAATATAAAATCACATTTAATAAAGGTATTGATCATGCCTAACTGTAACAGGTCGCTTTAGATCTGCAGATCTGCAACTGTGACCTTTTCATCTCAAGATACAATCATTTTCTTCTGTTTTTCTGTATAACATCTGCCCTTCTCTAAAGAAAATATCAAATATCCTACTGTCTGACAACTGCAGTTTCAGTGAGTAGGATTTTGCCCTATGTTCATCGAAAACCAACTCACTTATATTGTGCTACACATGGTGTTGATTTTTCCCCCACTGATATGCAACAGCAGAACTGATATGGGGAATGAGAGAAGTCAAGAGCTCTACATGGGGAGATAGGGGCTTACCATGCTTCAAATTTTGTTTTTTCTGTCTTCTTTTTTTATTACTTTCAAGTTATGTTTTATGATGTATGATGGTGTGGAGTCCACAGTATGATTAATTTATTTTATTTTAATTTATTTACTGGGACAGGGCACTGACCATTTGAACTAATTTCAGGCTTAGCCCATGAAAAATCAGTGTAACACAAGTAAGGTTAGAATATCATCATCAACGTTAGCACTTCCAAGAAGTCATAAAATATTTCTTCAGTCCACACACCAAAACTAAATTTTCCAACTAATCAAGCTAAACAGCTTTTCTAGAAACTAACATTCTACCAATGATTTGCATATGACTGTATTTAGCATCCTGCATTCTGACATGTTCTTGCCTGTATCAGTAGAGCAATGGTGCAAGCTGTCTAGGATCGCCATCCCTCTCCCCCAGGGTGGGCACACCTATCCTCTCTGCCTGTGCCATAAAATACCCAAGCAACTAATCAAAGTCAGGGCACCTGGTTGTATTCAGAGCTTTATCCTTATATACTACCAACACAGGTTAACAAAGGAAGATTTTAGTGATGGAACAGTGTTTGAGGACACACTAGATTTTTTTATACATCTCATATTAGTATATGTTTAGTTATCTTTAATAAAAATGTAAAATGTGAGTGTGTGTGTGTGTGTGTGTGTGTGTGTGTGTGTGTGTGTGTGTGTGTGTGTGTGTGTGTGTGTGTGTGTGTGTGTGCCTGTGTGTGTTGTGCATGTCCTTTCATAATAACTATGTATGTGGTCCCTTTTAGATTTTAGTTTGGATCACTAGTTGGCTTTGCTGAAGCATCTGGGCAAAGATTGCCTTATCATAGCACCCAGGACTATAGCTGCTTAGAAAGCATCTGGTTTGTTTGGAGGCAGCATTGCTTGCTAGGTTAGCTGCAAATTACATCAAGTAAGCACCCCTTTACCCAGTTTTAAACCCCCTCAACTCCTATCCCTTGCAAGTACAGTAAAACCTGCAATCGTGGATGGTCACTTCTTTTCCATCTCTTTTTCCAGCTTGATGGACATGGACATTCTGAGACAATGTAACAACTGCCTAATGTACAGTGACAACCACTTAATTTTTCAACAGGCAACAGGCAAATACAGTATGTAAGAGATGTAGTTACATATTGTCACTGGAGGCCAGGCTCTCACATACAGAAACAAAATGCAACAAACAAGTTGTTAATGACTCACAGGCACCACTCACCACACCCACTAAGGACTATACAGATAGCCCTACATATGCAGAGGTGCTCACATGTAACCTACCCAAACCTCAAAGGCCTCTCAGGCCCAGACATCAGAAAATCTAAATGCACACAAACAAGACATTTTCCAGCACAACACATAAAGCCACATCTCATTGTGTCTCAACTACCAAGCTCATAAGAGGAAAGAATTCACAACCCAACATTCTGGACATAACTGACTCCATTGTGAGACACACCAATGCCCCCTTACAAGACTGAATAAAGAGAAGGTTACAGTTAGTTGCCTGTCAGGGGCTACGATCTGTCAGACCTTGCCAGTATGACTCAATCAATGTCCATGTCCTGAGATGTACCTCCTTGGACTATATAAAGAGAGGCACAGTTGAACGCTCAGAATATGCGTTACAGTTAGGTATGAGCCTAACAATGAGCAACATTCTACTGTCTCTAAGGATGATGCCATAACACAAACAGAAAATGATTGCCTTAGCTACTGCTGTCATTCCAAAGAAGTGCAATATTTTTCAGCCTGGGAGACATGGTCAACAGACCTCACTGCTTTGCCAGGGATGATCTTCACCTGTCACCTGTAGGCTTTTGGATATTGGCAAAAACATTGTCCACCCCTTTAGTGCCTTTTTAGGCATTGCCAAACAGACAAACCTTCCAACATAACAAAAGCTATTCAGGACAACCTAAAGGTGGTATTGCTCAAGAAGAAACTCCACTTCCTAGAAGCTCTCTTCACACTGGAGAATGAAGACATCTGTGCAGTTACTGAAACATGGTTTAAAACCACTGAATGCACTACAGCAGTGCATGGCTGTGGCACCTATCATACATTCCATTCACCCACTGAACGTGAAGAGTAAAAGATGAGATGTACCTATCTACATAAAAGATAAACTCACTTCAAGGTTGGTCAGACAATTTGACATACTACTCCATGTCCAACTAATTATGGAGAACATCCATTACCATATTCGTGTTAGCTGCAGCTCCCCCTCCATGAACCAGGAAACCCACACATCATACCTAGAGTTACTTGAATCACTCACCATCCAGCCCAATACCATGATCGTGTGTGATTTTAATTGTGGGGGGGGGATACACAACCAATAACATAAATTTCTCGACTTTGTGAATTCAAATACCCTGGAACAGCTGATCTGCACTCCCACTAGGAGAATTAATAGCCTAGATCTGGTACTCATAAACATGTGAAAGCACTGTACCCCCCCCCCCCATGTGTGAGCACTGTAGCCCCCCATGTGTGATGTCCTTACTGGTAAGATCAAATCACAAAGAGGTCTCCCTAGAAATTAAGGTAAAACTAGACCCCCTCCACTGAACCCCAAAAACTTTAAGGGCTTTTCTAACGCAAACTACCTCCAATTTAATGACAACATAGCTAGCTTCCAAATTCCCCTAAATCCAGAAAACCCAGAAGCTATGAAAAAGCCCTGTATGACCACATAAAAATTCTGCAGAGAAATGGCAGTATTAACTGAAATAAACCCAAATCAAACTGCAAAATCAAGCCACCCTGACCCCTGGTGTTAATAGGTTGTACAACAAAAATAAGAAAATCCGCTCTAGAAGCAAGAGGGAACGTGTACAACTGAAAAGTCCTCTTATTAGTATAAACAAGTGAATCAGGGAACTAGCCAAGTGTCTGAGAGCACACATTGTGATTAAAATAGCATCCAAATCTAAGGATAATCATAAAGCATTTTTCATTTATGTTTGCTAACTTAAGGGCAACACACAAGAATATGTGGAATTAGTTATAGATGGCATCTCCTATATTCAGTCAGAATATACAGCAAATCTGCTGGCCAATAAATTCAGCTGATATTATAGTTCCCCATTACCCCCGTTCTCCCCCAAAAATACCCTCTATCACTCCTGTGACAGTTTAGCATCAATGAACAGGTAACCACTGTCTGCTCTCTCCAAAGCTAAAAACAAGGCTTCGATGGGTCCCAATGATATACCAGGTTGCCTCTTAAATAGTATAAATCAGGACCTATTAGGCTCAATAGAATCTCTATTTAGCCACAGCTCCAGGACCAACCTTGTCTCAATAGAGTGGAGAACAGCTACAGTCATTCCCCTGCATAAAGAAGGACCATCAACTCAATTGGGAAATTTAGATCCATAAACTTGACTAGGCTTATTTGTAAGGCCATGGAAAGAATAACCATGGATTTCATAAATAATGACATAGGAAGCCAATAAACACAAGATCTTACCCAATCAGCTTTGTAAAGGACAGGGCATGCCTGCTAAATCTGGTGGACTTCTTTGAGAAGTCACTAAGCCTTGGATGATGTCAAAACAGTACATACTGCCTACCTCAGTCTGGCCAAGGCATTTCATACAATTCCCTATTCATTTATTATAACTAAAGTCACAAAACTGAGCATAAATCCTTACATCACCAGATGGATAGCCAATTGGCTCATGAACAGGTACATGGGTTAAAATGGGTGACTCCATTTCCAGCAAGAGGCCAATTACTAGTAGTGTGAACAGAGTTGAGATCTGGGACCCCTCCAGTTTGGAATATACTAGTCAGACACCAAGGCCAATATGGAGGGCCTCTGGATGACAACATTTGCAGACATCTGCAAGCTGGGGGTGATCTTTGAATACCCCAGTGATATAGATATCCTACAGAAGGTCTAAATCAGGCAAATGATTGGTGTCAGAACTATGGCCTGAAACTAAATGTGAAGAAATGTATTATCATACCCTTTGAAAAGTCAAATACCTCTGCTAACTGCATTAACAGCACACCTCTAAAATGATAATCAGAGGAGAGGGATCTGGGTAGATTGATAAATAGTAGCCTCAACTGTGACCATCACGTGCACAGCAGTGAGGAAGTCCTTCTATGTGACACAACTTATAAGTACAGGTATGGCATCCAGATCCAGGGATATTATAGTCCTGATGGCTGCCTTAATGATGATCACTTATGGTCAACCATCACCCTGGTGATGGGGAATGAAAGGAACAGTTGTCCAGGCAGAAGCTAATTAATGATCAGCAAGCAGAGGAGCAATGTGTTTCCCCTAAAAAAGAAGTTTGCCTTTGTGATTTTAATTTTTGCAAGACAATATTTGCAATGCCAAAAAAAAAAAATCACCTAATTCAATGTCCTCCCCTTTCAGCCTTTGCTATTATAATCAGCCCTGAAATTGTAGGTTATGTTTGTTTTTTTTTTTTATTTTTATCTAGAATTAATTTTATTCAGTTGTGTCACTCAGACCTGCTATGGTGAATGTTAATAAGAACTCTAAATCTGGATGATCAGTAACCAAAATGTTGCTGATCTAGTGTGTGTGTGTGTGTGTGTGTGTGTGTGTGTGTGTGTGTGTGTGTGTGTGTGTGTGTGTGTGTCTGTGTGTGTGTGTGTGTGTGTGTGTGTGTGTGTGTGTGTGTGTGTGTGTGTGTGTGTGTGTGTGTGTGTGTGTGTGTGTGTGTGTGCATGCATGTGTGTGTGTGGGTGTGTGTGTGTGTGTGTGTGTGTGTGTGTGTGTGTGTGTGTGTGTGTGTGTGCATATACATGTAGACAGACAAACTAATACTCATACAGGACCTAACTTTTTGAGCAGGGATGATGACCTACCTAGGGACAGGAGAAAGAGAGGGTTAATTTTATGTAACACTAAAACATGTAAGAAAATACAGCTCCAAATGTATTGTGTTTTTAAATGCAGCAAAACAGTAATCATATTTGTGCTACAGACTATAACAAAAACATTCACTCAGAAGATGTCCTGCTCATCTGGTTCCTTTGTTATTATGAGCATAAATAGCTACCAATAAATTTCATAGTAAATGATTTCACCATCTTTAACAAACTGCAGATTCAGCAATAGGACGACATATTTACTGGTATTCTGATACTGTGAATTAATCAAATGACCTTAAAATTTATAAAAAAATATGTCGAAAAAACAAAAGTGTTTTACAGCTTGTATATCCTGGGAGGGGGCCATAAACAGGGATGGAAGTCTTGGTGACAATACTGGGGTATATGCATGCCATGCCTACAAATACCAAGAGTACACACCAGCAAACATTCTCGGGAACAATGGTCTCACATCATTACACATCCTGCACTGGGACAGGGGAGATGGATAGGGCATATAAATTGCTGTGGACATGAGTATGACATGCCAATGAGATTCCTCAAGCTTCTCTCAGACTGCAGAAGGGTTTCAGATTAGGTCCAGTTGAGTCAGGAGTGACTCTCAATGTCCAAGATCAAGGACAGACACTACTGGTTTTCTTCATAGGGGACAGAAATATTTATAAAGATATATATATGATCCATTCCAGTTTATGTGAGGCACTTTCCCAAACTGTGCTGCCGTACTAAATTTTAAGATGGTGTACTTGCTTTCATTAATTATCCCTTTGCATTATTTTTTATGTTTGCCTACTTGTTGGCCAGATAAGCCCACTGGACAAATTGCCTCTTTTTAGGGTTGACTCAAGAACACTGTCTGGTTAAGTGACTTTCTCAGATTCAGACTGTAGGCAAAAAATTGTAGAAGGAATCAAAGCCTGTATTTGCACCACAGGAATGAAATGTAATGGTTTTGTGTTGTAAGTACATATTAGCTGATATAAACAGAACTTGCAGTTAGGTACTCCTGTGGTTAAAGTAATAAACATGTTAAGGTGATTTCATAGTCTAATATGTGCCTCAGTCTGTTACTACTCATACCTCAGCTTTAAGAATATCCACAGAATGTCCAGATTTTTGTCTCATATTGTTGGCCTGTTACTCATAAAATTTTGGTTTTCTGACAAATTATTGGCACATCATTGAGGGATAAAGTCAAACATTAATTACAGACATTTGAATTTCAGACCACACCATACAGAAAAGTCATGTAATGTAAAATCTGTTATTCTATCAACTTTCTATGTTTATAAGAGCAGTCTTTAAAAAGTGCACCTATTTTGTGGGGGTTGTCCCCCCCCCCCCATTATTTAAGGCTTTGTCCAGATTGCCTGCTCTAAGAGTTTGAGAGGTACGGTGCTGCTGGTCAGATAAATAATCTTTTGGTATTATCAGAATTGTACTTACATTAGCCATTACCAGTTTTCTAAGTTTCACTGTTCTTACAGTCGACAGGTCTTAAGTATTTACCCTTTCTCTCAGTAATTGCTGAAAACTTACTTTTATGTTAAACACTGCCACTAAGACACATGGGCTAGGCTTCAGATAACATAGTCGGATTGCGTTAAACAAATCTGCATGATGAGCGGTCAGGCACAGGGTGTGGACAATGCAGAGATAGACTTATCACTAATAGTAAGCGAGGAGAAGTAAAGCTTTGCACAGTATATGCTAAGGGCCAAATAATGGCATGCTAGTAAGAAATATTACTAAAATTAGTGGCTTGGTCAAGTTGACCCTTTTGTTGTTGTTGTTGTTGTTTGTCTTTCGGCTTTTCCCGTTAAGGGGTCGCCACAGTGGAACTCCAGTCCGCTAATGATTGGCAGTTGATTTTTATGAAACACTGAGGTGCCAGCTCAATGCTCAACTTTTAACGAAGGCACGCCCATTTACGCATGCATGTCTTTCAAACACTACTCAACCATGGGGAGGATATGCAGATTCCACACAGAAGGCACTCCCAAGCCCAGCTGAGAATCGAACGGGAGAACCTCTTGCTGTGAGATAACAACGCTGCCGCCATACCACCGCGGCAACCAACAAGGTGACCCTTTTGTTACACAACCTAAACCGGGACCCTTAAGCTGCAGCCTATTTATAGTCTGACAGCCTTACACTAATCCCTGTGTCCTACTTGTGGAACATGCCTTGCAACACTAAATTCAAAGATTCTGGGGGACATCTTTACAAAAACAGGGACAGATTTTAAATATTCCTTTTCTAAGCTTCTAAAGTTTCTAGAATAACAGGATTTTGTGTTATCATGTATTTGCTAAAGGATATGAAGATATTATTTAGTTGCTTCAGTCCTCAGTGATTTACCAGAAAACCAACATTTTTATGAGGATCAGACACAGACCAAAAATATGAGGCAAAAGTCTGGACATTCTGGACAGTTGAAAGGTATGCTATGCACCAAGGGAACTGACTATTATGGGCAATTTGCTGAGAAAATCATTTTCTTCTCTGTTCATTACCAGTTTTTCTGTTACACAAAACACATTCCATGGACTCCACATGGCGTGATACTGGGTGAGGAAGCGTCACATAAGAGCAGTAAATAATGGGGGCAAAGGACCAAAAATAGGGACACTTAAATATTGCTTTTACAAACTTAGAAAGTTGATAGAATAACAGATTTTACATTAGCACACATTTTCTGAAAGGTATTAATTCTGAAACTCAAATGTCTATCAATATTTTCTGACTCACTCAATGATTTGCTAACATTTGCTAGAAACCCATAATTTTATGAGAAATTGACCAAAAATATGAAGCAAAAATCTGAACATTCTGCAAAAATCTGTTCAATTAAGAGCATACCTCTTAAGTTCCCAGCATGAGAAATCTGGACAAAGCCAAAAATAATGGGGGGACAAAGGCCCAAAATATGGATACATTTTAAATATTGCTAATATAAACTTAGAAAGTTGCTAGAATAAAAGGTGTTGTGTTAATATGAATTACCTGAAGGATATGATGCTCAAACATCTAATTATTTAGTGACTTCAATGCTTAATGACTTACAAGAAAATCACAAGTTTTATGAGGAACAGACTTAAATGTTGAGTCTTTCGGCTTTTCCCGGTTAGGGGTCGCCACAGCGGAACTCCGGTCCGCTAATGATTGGCAGCAGATTTTTACATACCGAGTTGCCGGCTCTGACGCACAACCTTCAATGAAGGTACGCCCATTCACGCATGTCTCCACACAGAAGACGCTCTAGCTGAGAATCGAACAGGACAACGTCTTACTGTGAGGCGACAACGCTACCGCAGCACCACCACACACAACAGACTTAAATATGAGTCAAAAATCTGGACATTCTGTGAAAATCTGAGAAGTATGGTTAAGAGGTATGATCGAGAGAGAAAGAGAAAGAGAGAGAGACAGAGTGAGAGTGAGAGACTGTATGTGAGAGATCGGGAGGGAGTGAGAGCAATCATAAGTTAATGCATGTATGAATGAGGAAATGAGTGTGTGTGAGAAATCGGGAGAGAGTGAGAGCGATGTGTGAGTGATTGCATGTATGAATGAGGAAGTGAATGTGTGTGTGTGTGTGTGTGTGTGTGTGTGTGTGTGTGTGTGTGTGTGTGTGTGTGTGTGTGTGTGAGAGATTGGGACAGAGTGAGAGAGATTGAGCAAGATTGTGTGTGTGAGAAAGAGAGTGAAGAGTGACAGCAAGCATGCAATCTCCTAGCAGCGATTAAGATGTTTGTGCATACTTCTCAACCTAGTATGGCAAGAAATCTGGGCAAGGCTATAAATAATATATATGAGTGTGTGCATGTGTGAGTGTGAATGTGTGTGTGTGTGTGTGTGTGTGTGTGTGTGTGTGTGTGTGTGTGTGTGTGTGTGTGTGTGTGTGAGAGATTGGGACAGAGTGAGAGAGATTGAGCAAGATTGTGTGTGTGAGAGAGAGAGTGAAGAGTGACAGCAAGCATGCAATCTCCTAGCAGCGATTAAGATGTTTGTGCATACTTCTCAACCTAGTATGGCAAGAAATCTGGGCAAGGCTATAAATAATATATATGAGTGTGTGCATGTGTGAGTGTGAATGTGTGTGTGTGTGTGTGTGTGTGTGTGTGTGTGTGTGTGTGTGTGTGTGTGTGTGTGTGTGTGTGTGTGTGTGTGTGTGTGTGTGTGTGAGAGATTGGGACAGAGTGAGAGAGATTGAGCAAGATTGTGTGTGTGAGAGAGAGAGTGAAGAGTGACAGCAAGCATGCAATCTCCTAGCAGCGATTAAGATGTTTGTGCATACTTCTCAACCTAGTATGGCAAGAAATCTGGGCAAGGCTATAAATAATATATATGAGTGTGTGCATGTGTGAGTGTGAATGTGTGTGTGTGTGTGTGTGTGTGTGTGTGTGTGTGTGTGTGTGTGTGTGTGTGTGTGTGTGTGTGTGTGTGTGTGTATGTGTGTGTCACAGAGAGAGAGATGAGTGAGAGTAATCTCTGGCAGCAGCATCAAGAGGTTTGCATACCTAACAGTCTGCAACACTCATTTTATTTCATTTAAATTTGTTTTGGGGGCAAGTAAACATTTGCTAAAGTAATCCGCTCTGCCATCCAATAGGCACACATCAATATGTACCTGCCCAGCTTATATTTTTCTTCTTGGACTACAACAGGAGCTCCTCTTCTTATCATAGGTTCATAGGTTAATAGGTTGGTACTAGGTTATCAGCCTTAGGGCCTATACAAGCCTATCCATAACAATTCCCTGGCAATTTCTTCCCACACTATTTACTTCCCTGGACCCCTGTCTAGCAGGGCGACTGACATGATCCCTGGGGTGAAGTTCCTGCATATAACTCTCCCACCACCTGCCTTGTTTATATTCTGACTGTGGACCTAACAGAATCTTTTGTTGTCCATGAAACTGCCTGAAGTTTTTGTTTTGGTTCACTCACTGAAGCAGCACTAAGAATGTCGGAAACCATTCAGACTAAACCGGGACATTTCGGCAACTACTTTTGGGATTCCAGGACAGAGACTTCCAAATTGGGACTGTCCTGGAAAAACTGGAGCCGTTGGTCACCTTGGGCTTGGTGTATGCAAATGAGGGAAATCAATGTACTAAAGAGCAGAGTGGGAACACCATGTGATGTAATCAATTTCCCTGAGGTTCTGAGAGCCATAGACTGCACTCACATTGAAACTAAGGGTCCATCTGGGATACTGGGATGGAGGTACATAAACTACAAAGGGCATCACTCCATCAACTGTCAAGTGGTGTGTAATGCAGAGGGTATCATCAACAATGTGTGTGTGGACCACTTACATTCATAGGTTCGTAGGTTCATAGGTTGGTACTAGGTTATCAGCCCTAGGGCCTATACAAGCCTACCCATAACAATTTCCTGGTATTTCTTCCCACAATATTTACTTCCCTGGACCCCTGCCTTGCAGGGTGACTGATGTGATCTCCGGGGTGAATTTCCTATCTCCTATCCAATCGTCAAGGTTCCTTTTGAAGAGGGCCTCTGCTTGACATGTATGGGCAGTCTATTCCAGAGTCTGGGGAGTCTCTGGGTCAGGAACCTATCCCTCCAGCATGTTTTGTTCATTGTTATGACAAGGTTTAGATCCCTGGAGCTTGTGGCTCTGAGAGATTGGGATTTCTTTAAGTATAGCATATCCAACAGCTCTGGGTTTGACATGGCGTTGTATGTTAAGCAGAGATCGCCTCTGAGTAAACAATATGCCACAGGGTATAGCTGGAGTTTTTTTAGATGGTCAGCATAGGACATCTGCTTTAGGCCTGTGATTCTTTTAGTGATGTATTTCTGTGGCCTTTCCAGTTGTTGCAGATGTCTTGAGAGGTACATACCAAACGAGGCATTGTATTCTATAATGGGTCTTATGAGGGATGAGTACAGTGGGACAATGACCTCCTTTTTTTTCTGGATGAAAAGCCCTAAAGTGATGAAGTGTGCCACATAGAAGGATTTCCTGACTGCTGTGGTGATATGGTTATCAAAGGTGAGACCACTGTCCACCTGAGTCCCTAAGTCTCTTATCACACTTTCAGTGTTTAGTGTACTGCCACCTATGTGGTAATTCATGGGTAGATGTTTTTTTCCCAAAGGGGATAACTATATATTTCTTGACATTGAGCTTGAACCCATGGCTCTGGCACCAAGCATCTGTTTCCGTAAGGCCCTTTTGTAAAATATCCACATCATTTGGGAATTCAATAATGGCTCCCAGTTTGCAGTCATCTGCGAACTTTGATAGCCAGAGTCCCTTAGTGTTGGCCTATACTTCAGAGAAGTATTTGCCAAACAAGAGCGGTCCCAGGACTGAACTCTGAGGTACTCCACTTGTCACTTGTCTGGAGCTGGATTTGCAATCAGCTACTTTTACAGTGTGGGTTCTGACAGTAAGCCAGTTGGCAACCCATCGAGTGACGTAGGGATTAATTCCCAGCTTAGTAAATTTATCTAAGATTCCAGAGTGGGGGATGGTGTCAAAGGCCTTGGCAAGGTCCAGATAGGCTGTGTGGACTGCCTTTCCCTCATCCACAGCTCTGGAGACTGTTTCCAAGAAGTCAGTCAGGTTCAGGAGACAAGATTGGCCCTTCATGAACCCAAACTGAGTGGGGTCCAGTGTTTGAAGGTTGCCAGTGTCTTTGTTTTATAAGTTCTGTGATAATACATTCCATGGCCTTGCAGATCAGGCTCATTGGACTGATGGGGTAGTAGTTCCCAGGATCCAAGGTGGATCCCTCCTTGTGGAGTGGGATAACTGTAGCTGTGTGCCACTCGGTGAGCATGAAGCCTGAGGTAAGGCTATGATTAAACATGACACTTAGGTGAGGTGCCAGTTCATTTTGTAGTTCATGTAGTACACAGCCTGGGATGTCATCTGGTCCCATGGATACTGTATTCTTAGCTTTGGATAGTGCATTTTTTACCTGTGTGGCCATTATTACCGGAATTTGGCAATCTTTCACTATTGAGATGGGCCCTTTAGGGGGTGAGGGGGGGTGAAGTTGGCACTGAATCGATCTGCCAGGATATTGGCAATATCCTTGGGATCAGTATATGTAATGTCATTCTGTTGTTGCTCAGAGCAGATCTGAGCATTGCCATTTAGACTCTTGACATAGCTATAGAATGCCTTGTGGTTGTCTTTGGAATCTTTGGCAATTTTATATTCGTAACTAGCTTTGGAGGATTTTATGAGGGATCTCAGCTTCTTACTGAGGCTGGTAAATGATTTTTTTGCATCCTGGGATTTTCCTCTTTTCTGCAACAGTTTCTTCCATTTGTTTTAAAGTTTGTTTATGGCAGGGGACCACGAGATTGGCTTCCTTTTTTGGAGGAGAGCATCTTGGTTCTATTTGGGATGGCACAATTCATGCACGAGTGGATGTGCTCGTACAGTGCCTTAGTGTAGGATTCAGCAGTCAAACTTTCAGTTCCCGTCTGCATGGGTGTCATGAAGTTTGTCACTTCTGACTTGAGTAGCATGAAGTTGGCTTTGGAGAAGTTTTTTTATGGAGGTTTTTTTACTGGGGGGTGGGGGAGGGATGTGGATGTCAAGGATGATTAGCTTATGGTCATACCTGACCAATGAGGGTGTGACCACAGGTGTGGAGCATTGATTTCCCATGTTGGTAATGACCAGGTCTAGGATATTGGAGCCTCTGGTGGGACTATGGATTAGTTGATCCAGGGCATTGGAATTTATGAATTCTAAGAACCATTGGGCAAAAGTGTTGGTGCATGAGTAGTTTTCCCAGTTAATGGCAGGGTAGTTGAAATCATGCAGTATTAGGGCGTTTGGTTGTATCATAATATTTTCCAGTATGTTTAGACTCCCATATGTGGCATTCATGTGACCTGTATTGCCATTTTCAAGGGATGATTTCTCCCATCTTCTTTGTTATGCTAAATTTAACCTGGAACCCTAGCTAATAACACCTATCAGACATCAATAAAATGAAGCAGACCAGGGGGACAGTTCTGCATATTCACATATCAGGAATGTGTGTGCTTTGGCTGCTGAAAGTATGCTTTCACTGTCTGGTCATCCAGTGATGATCTGCATTATGATCCTGGCACCTTTGCAAAAATATTTACAGTATGTGTAGTGTTACATAATATGATACTGAGGAGGCAGATACAGCAAGAGGGAGCAATGCAGAACACCATACAGTGTAGACATATCCAGGTGAGGAGTCATTGGAGGTGCTAGCTGTAGGGGATGAATATGCCAGACGGAGGTGGGTGCAGTATTCTGTGGTGTTGTCAAAGAGATAAAGGCTCATACATAGGTTCAGCTCCCAGTTAAGCTTAATGAAGCAAATACAGTGCACTAAAACTGATGCATGCAAATCAAATACAAGACTGTGCTTCCCTATGCATAAGCTGGTTACACTGTACATCAGACATAGGCAACCCAAGTCGTAATGTATAAAGGGCAGGGCACACATATCACCATCTACACAGATGGGGAAGGAGCAAATGTGTGAATGCAGAAGAAATGTAGGAGTAATTGCGTGGGCTATGGGGGGGGCACAAAGGGAGAGATGCTTCAGAGGTCTGCTGTCTCCGGAAGGATGTGTGTAGGGGGTGTCCGTATGTGTGATGCACTGTGGTCATTGGTGGTGAGGCTGTGGGTCTGCTGGGATACAGGGTCAGCAGTAGGTGCAGCACAGGGTGTCAGTGCAGTGGACAGGTCCAGAGCATGCTTGGTATGAGATTGAACATCCCATGCACACACATATACTCATAAGTAGTAGTATTCGATGTACCATACACCTGACTAAATGTTGATGTGCTGCATGGCCATGCTCAATGTCTTTCACCAGATGTACCACTACCATGACTGCCATAACTCTGGGGATGTAATGTAAGTGTAGACATCTTCAGAGCAAATGTTGCAGTGAATGTGCTAGCACTGTATGAGTGTGGTCTACCTCATCTATGATCATAATGATTACCATCCATTGACATACCGGTGTAACAGCACTGCAAATGACACTTCATGCTCAGCAGGTGATCTTGAGAGGACAGCACACATTCTAGTAGGTGGATGAATTTATCAAAGCAATCACACATGCAAGATGTGCCCTCATGAAAGTCACCCTGTAGACCTTGCAACAGCATGACCAACTCTGCCGTGGCTGTGGTGGTACTAGCTGCACATACATTTAGTTGTGGCAATTTACATGCCAAACTCAGTGGTAAGGAGGTGACCATGTCTCCATCAAGATGAAGTACTTGTAGGATTGTAGGATTATGGGAAGCTACTAGGCTAATGGCCCTAGGGCCCTTACAAGCCTAGCCAAGTTTTACCTTTATTTCCATGATCAACACCCATTGCTCCTGCCCAAGAGGGACACAGGTGGGACCTCCAGAGTGAGTTTATGGTTACCCATCCAATCATCCAGATTGCATTTGAAGAGGGCCAATGAGATGTTCTGATTGACATAAAGTGGGAGTCTCTTCCAAAGGTATGTTAACCTCTGGGAGACAAATATGTCCCTCCAGCAGGTTCTACTGATATCACATACCAGGTTTAGGTCCTTAGAGCTAGTTATCCATGTACCATTTGAATTGCGGATGTGCAGCATTTTCCATAAAGCGGGATCAGAGATTGCCTTATATGCAATGCAGAGATTGCTTTGAGTAGTCTGCATGAAACAAAATAAAGTGACAGTGATTTTAGCTGATCTACATAGGACAGATGCTGAAGACCTTGAATTTTCCTTCTGAGGAACATTTGTGGTCTCTCCAATTGTTGCAGGTACTTGGAAAGGTACATACCAAAAGGGGTATTGGACTCAATTATTGGCCTGATGAGGGAAGAGTACAGGGAGGTTATAATGTCTTTTTTTCTGGAGGCAATGCCCTTACTTATGAGATGAGCAATATAGAATGCCCTTCTTACCACTGTAAAAACATGGTGATCAAAATTAAGGTTTTGTCAGTCTGATTGCCCAGGTCTCTCATCACTGAGTGCATACTTATGGTGTTGCTACTGATGTGGTAGTTAGCACGAACACCGCTCTTACCAAAAGGGATGATAATACAGTGTTTTTGCATTGAGTTTAAGCCCATGACTTTAGCACCAATAATTTGTTTGTGTAAGAATCTCTTGTAGGATGTTGACATCATTTGGGGATTCTATGACCGTTCTCAGTTTGCAGTCATCAGAACACTTTGTCAGCCACAGACCTTTAGTTTTTGCTTGTACTGCAGAGAAATAGATTCCAAACAGTAGAGGTCCCAGGACTGATACCTGTGGAACACCAGTTGTTACAGGTCTGCTGCTGGAGATGGATTCTCCTATTTTGACTATATGGGTTTCTCAGTGAGCCAGTTAGTGACCCATATAACGATATAAGGGTTGATACCTAACTGGGTGAGTTTGTCAGTATTGCATGAGTGGGGGATAGTGTCAAAAACCTTGGCTAAGTCTAGGTAGGCTGTATACACAGATTTCCCCTTATCCAGGACCTTAGTAACTGTCTCGAAGACATCCACCAGATTTAACAGGCATGATCTCCCTTTGACAATTCCAAACTGAGTAAGGTCAAGTGTTTGGAGATTACCTATATCTTTGTTGATAAGGTCCATAATGATTTGCTCCATGGCCTAGCAGATAAGGCTAGTCAGGCTAATAGTTCTATAGTTCCCAGAGTCAGTAGAAGCACCACTTTGTGCAAGCAAATAACAGTGGCCATTTTCCATTCAGCTGGGATGAAGCCGGTGCTTAAACTATGATTTAAAAGTGTACCCAATGGTGTTGCTAATTCTTGTTGGAGCCCATGTAGGATGCAGCCTGGGATGTTATCAGGTCCCATAGTTGCTATGTTTTTTATTTATGAATTGGTCTTTAGAGATACAAGGTACAGGACAGGTGGTAGGGGTGTCCAGTAGATCCAAATAGGCAGAGTGGGTGTCCTGATTCATGGACAGGGTGCTGTAGCTGGCAATGACTGGAATAGGTGTCCTACTACCAGTTAATTGTATCTGACCTATCTACAGGTAATTGTACTGTTTAACCAATCTGAAGGTGTATTTATCTTTAATTACACCACCTCCTTTACTTTTCATGATTCAGTTTATGGTCTAAATGTGTGGTAGGAGGTGTAACCCAGTATGGCTGGGGTGCTGTCCACAACCTTGAACCAGGTCTCCATGACTGCACAAATGTCTGTGTTTTCCAAGGTGAGGACTGCTTCCAGTGAGTGCAGTTTCATGTTAAGACTCCTAGCATTTTGCAGCATAAACATGAGGTTGTTTTTAGATGGAGTTTTACAGCAGGAGTTTTGTCCTTGAGACACTACCTAAAAAAGGCACCATGGGAGTGGCAAGACCCTTAGCCAGTAGCCGAAATCCCAGGGATGACAAATGAAGACCATCTCTGGCAAAGCATTGAGGTCTGTTGATCATGTCATCCCAGGCTGACAGATACTGGATCCTCTTAGAATGACACATAGAATAAGCCAATTATTGACGCAAACATTTTCTGTTTGTATTGAGGCATCATCCTAGGTGAAGGTAGAATGCTGCTTAAGACTAGGGACATATCTGCCTAAGACACATAGTCTGAGAGCTCAGTCATGTCTGTCTTCATATAGTCCAGAGAGTTACATCTCAAGTCATTCACACTAACATAGACTATGACGGAGTCATAACAGTACCTGTTGTTGAGAGCCATGAGTGCATGTGTGATATGGTGTATCCTGGCACCTGACAGACAGCTGACTGTGAACTTTTCCTTATCCAGCCTGGTGAGATGGACATCAGTGTGTCTCATGATGGAATCACCTATGACTGGTATGTTTGGTTATGTGTTTTGCCTTAAGGGCTTGACAGGTGAGACACTGGTGCATGAGTTATTATGTGTGTTGTGTTCTGCAGTGGAAGTATTATGTGTAGTGTGCTTTTGTTTGTGTTTGGGAGGTCTCTGGTGTTTAGGTATGTTTCTAATGAGGACCTCCGCATATATAGGTATGTGTGATGTGGGGTTGTGTGGAGTAGGAGGTGAGGTGTTCATGCTGACAACCCACTCATTGTCATATATACTGACTTGTGTGTGAGACAGCATGGATTCATGTTTCTTAATATAATTCTATCTCTCACATAGTTTGTGTGGATTAGGAGTAGTGGTTTGACAGAGAACATGAGGTAGTTGCTACACTGCCTCATGATGACCATGTCAAACAAGATAGATGGTGAAACTGTGGAAAATTGTCCATCCATAGTGTTAGGTAAATTTGTATGGTCAGGAAAAGAGGTCACACTTAGGAATGCTGAGTGGGTAAGATGTGTGTTGGTACCTCTGAAGCTAAGCTTAGTGTTCCACCTGACAGTTGAGCAGGGCCATGAAAAACCTCTGGAGGATCACAAGCAAAGCGCTAAGGGAAAATTTAACAAGCAAAATGTTTGTGTCTATAGCCACCAATGGTAATCATTGTTATACTGCAGTGCATGATGGTGCACTGCACACAAACAAGTGCAAACGCAGAGCTTAAATAAAACAAGAAATAACCCTTTTAACTCAAACTAGCCAATAAGGATGGTCTCTCTAAGATCTAGTTCAATCACCCTCGATTAGTTGGGACCCAGACAGCACTCTCCTCCTACAAGGGTACAGAAGGGCCTTCTCCAACAAAGATGGCTTGAATTTGATGCTCAGAAGTTACAAAACAGACCCAGAAACTGCAAACCTGGAACTGGGCTATGCTACAGCTGAACTAATACAGTATACAGTAAAATGTGGCAAAAACAGTTCAGACAATTCAAACAGACAATATAATGCAAATACAAATTAAAAGTACAATATAAAAGCAAAACTAAGCACTTATAGTTAGTTGGAAGCAACAGATGCCTCAGATTTTTCAGTATCTCAGTGAAGAGCTGGTTTTAGTGCTCAAGTGATACCAAACAGTCTAGATTCAGTAAGTATGAATCTGGTCTATGCTATAAAATGCAGAAGTACTAGAAATTCAAAGTGCAGAAAATCACAAAATAGCAAAAAACAGTTTAAATAAAGCAACAGTTCAGCTGAATGGTATTCTCAAAGTGCAATGTACTTTTTTAAAATACTTATTTTCAGCTGGTTTTAGTGTTCAAATTATACCAAACAGTCTAGATTCAGTAAGTATGAATCTAGCCGGTGCTATAAAATGCACAAGTACTAGAAATGCAAAGTGCAGAAAATCGCAGTCACAACAGCAAAAAACATTTTAAATAAAGCAGCAGTTCAGTAGAATACTCCCACAAGGGAATAGGGAGTGCTCTGCTGTGTAACCCTTGTTTTACTGACACTAAAGTTGTAATACCAAGATTCAGGGGCTAGCACTATGAACAGTTGATGCTATATATGTCTGTGGGTGCCAGGTACCTGCTTCTATGGAACTCTGTATATATAGCTCAATATGTTAAAGCATGCTTGGTATCTCATGAGGCTAGTGGTTTCGGTTCCCCTTGGAAGGTTATTTTGACACCATTGTTGGATGGCCTTCACATCTGTTGTACTTTAGTGTGTGTGAATTTTGGTCTCCATGTCATCAGTAGTAATCTCACACAATTGCTTTTTCAATCTGCATGGAATGATGATATTAATGCATATTTAAATTCACTATTTAGACAGATTGTTTGAGTGGCTTGGCACACTCAGCCTTTGACTTATGCATTGCATATGCTGTTGTCTATGGGTTACAGACTCTAGTTCTCAGCCTTTGTTTATACAGGCGAGCATCGCACACAATTTTTCAGTAGGTGTTTATTGTACTGAATACTGTACCTATAACACTGTGGTGTAAACATTTCTACAAGATGCATGGTTCTTATTTAATTCTTCACTTGTCTGACACATCATTTATGTGTGTTTCACTAAAGGCTTTACTTAAATTGCATAAGGAACTCAACAGGTTAGTGGAGTGTCTTTCTTTTTTGCATGTGATAATGGTTGTGGGTTCAGTTTCAACCCTGGTAGTTTATTGTGCTATGAGTGGTACTTTAGGGTCTGTGTTTTTGTTCTCTCAACTATATGACTTGTACTGCGAGTCAAAAGAAATATGAACTCCCCTTTTTTCTTCATACATGTACACTAGTTTAACAAATACAGTTATTTTGTACTTCATTGCACCCTTCTATGTACTTGCAAAATTAACAACATACATTCAACCTTATCCTTTTGAACTGAATGTGATGACTGTGGGTTCAAATCCTCTAGAGTTTATTTAATGCTGCATCATAAATATTGTGGAGGGTGTGCGTTGCTTGTTTATTCACTTATAGTACATGTGATATAGTCAGAGAAAGGATATGTCTTAGCTGCATTTTTCAATGTATCTGTACATCTCTGTCACCCACCTTTTTTCTTTCTATCATTCCTATTATATACATTTATTTTTTTAATTTGTTTCTTTCCATTTCTTTTGTGGTTATATGCAGCAGCTTTCTGACCTGCACACATTCCACCATCAAGGTCTGCCGGCCCACCACCTTTGGCAGCTATACCACTACTACCAACACCCTTAACATCAGCATCACAGGCTACCACTGTCACCACCACACTTCCAGCTAGACCTGCATCATGCATTGCCACCAGCCAAGCTCCAGAATGTGCTGCTGTACAACCTGCCACCAGCCAAGCTCCAGAATGTGGTGCTGTACAACCCGCCACCAGCCAAGCTCCAGAATGTGCTGCTGTACAACCTGCCACCAGCCAAGCTCCAGAATGTGCTGCTGTACAACCTGCCACTAGCCAAGCTCCAGAATGTGCTGCTGTACAGCCTGCCACCAGCCAAGCTCCAGATTTTGCTGCTGTACAACCTGCCACCAGCCAAGCTCCAGAATGTGTTGCTGTACAACCTGCCACCAGCCAAGCTCCAGAATGTGCTGCTGTACAGCCTGCCACCAGCCAAGCTCCAGAATGTGCTGCTGTACAACCTGCCACCAGCCAAGTTCCAGAATGTGCTGCTGTACAACCTGCCACCAGCCAAGCTTCAGAATGTGCTGCTGTACAATCAGCCACCAGCCAAGCTCCAGAATGTGCTGCTGTACAACCTGCCACCAGCCAAGCTCCAGAATGTGCTGTTGTACAGCCTGCCACCAGCCAAGCTCCAGAATGTGCTATTGTACAACCTTCCACCAGCCAAGCTCCAGAATGTGCTGCTGTACAATCTGCCACCAGCCAAACTCCAGAATGTGCTGCTGTACAACCTGCCACTAGCCAAGCTCCAGAATGTGCTGCTGTACAACCTGCCACCAGCCAAGCTCCAGAACGTGCTGCTGTACAACCTGCCACCAGCCAAGCTCCAGAATGTGCTGCTGTACAACCTGCCACCAGCCAAGCTCCAGAATGTGCTGCTGTACAACCTGCCACCAGCCAAGCTCTGGAATGTGCTGCTGCACAACCTGCCACCAGTCATGTTCCAGAATGTGCTGCTGTATAACCTGCCACCAGCCAAGTTCCAGAATGTGCTTCTGTACAACCTGCCAGTACCAATGACAGTTGGAGGTGGCACTTATGTCACCCAGTGGCAGCTGTAAGAAATAGCTGGAGGGCTTATTGACAGGTAGCTGGCTGCCTTCATCAGCTATTTAGAGACCCTCTTCTGGTGATTAGTTGAGTCATGTCCCTGCTCTGGGTCTACCATCCAATCCAGTAGTGAGGGACTCCAAGTTGGTGACTAAGCTACTATTGGGTCATTGCAGACATGGAGTGCAGCTGTGCAACCCATCCTATCCCCAATTCTGGTGTTCCACTGCCCTTTGTGCCAATATCCACTCCTGTTTGTTGTCCAATCCTCACATCACCATTGCCTTTCCCTGTGTATATCATGCCTCCTTGTCCATTGCCTTACCCTTCCCTCATTGTGCCAGGACTTTCCCCGTCAGTCTCCTCTGTCTTTTATGTTTGTTTATTTGCCCCTTTTACTATCATAACCCTCTTACATTCCTCTTACATCCCTTACTACCTTTCCAAATATACCTTTTCTTCATATACATAAAATGGGTACCTGACCCACAAACAAAAGAAATGATTTCCCTCTTTCCTCCTCCTCCATCCTACTCATTCCCTATTTTTTTTTGCATTATATTCTATCCTCTACCTACTTTCCCTTTTTATTCAGTTTTCTATATTCCCATTTTCAACCTTCATTATCATCAAACACTAGATCAGCACATGTGCATTATAGACCTTTAATGGCTCCACATCGCTTCTTCTTGCTGGTACAGTGCATGCAGCATTACACAGAGCCACATTCAGGTTACGGGCAGTACTAGCTAGAAGAGCTATTGGTTCTTTTTCCACTGTGATACCAACACAGTAATGTGCTTTCTTTCCAAAATCCCTGTGCAGAGATGAGTGGAATATTTTATGAGCTGTAGTCTGCGTGCTGTTCCCCTTCCCCAGTATTCATTCCTAATGTGCATTGGGCCTCTTCCTGCAACAAGGTAAACAGCGATGGGCTGACCACGCCTGTGCCCACCTTCTCTTTGAATCCCAGGGAAGAATCTAAACCATAGGTTCAAGCATATACCTAATCTAAAAAATGAAAATAAAAAGCATCAGATGGGTAGATGTAAAAGCAGCAGTTTTTATTGTAAATTGTTAAGTAGTTTTGCCTCTTATAAAAATGTAATTTCTTCAGATAATTCAGAACCGAAAACTAATTATTTACATATGCCCACAACCACTTAGTATCAATAATTTTCAACTAATGTATGAAACAGTAAAAATTTCAACTAATCTACCAATTAAGGACTAAGAAGGCATTTCTTTAGGACTGCTTTAAAGTTTACATGTGCATGAAGCCCAAGAAAAACAAAACAAGTTTAAAAAAAAACTTGCCAACTTTATTCTTTAAAATCCAACCAGTTACTTAAATCATCCCCATGTGCATCCAAAGAAATCATATCCAGAACATAAAACAAAAATCTTTAAACATTTGTAAACATGATGGAGTGTTTATGAAGTGCATTCCTTTTGTCCTTTTCATGAATTGCGTGTGTTCATAAATTCTCTTGTTCAAAGACCTCTTAGTTCTATCTATACAGAAGTCTCAAATATAAAGCAACTTGCCAAATAAACCACACTAGTAGATGTGCAATTAAAATAACCAGATGCTTTATAACTCTTGCTGCATTCTCATAAAAGAAAGGTGTATTAGCTATAAAAGTACATTCTTTACATTCGTTGCAAGACAATGTCCTATTAACTAACCTGCTCTAAAATTCAATATTGCTGCCTTTGTGCTCTAACAAAACCTTTCATTAAAATGCTTTTTATTCCCAAAAATTTGATAATCTCCCACAATCACATTCAAGCACGTATTTTCCACTTCAATTATCAGATTAGAGCAAATAGTCTCTGCAATAGCCATAAAGTTAAGGGTATATATAAAAGCACAATTTATACAAATAATGTTGTCCCTTTTGCCTTTCACATTCTAGTAGTGTGCATTGCATAAAGTCTGGGTTTGAAAATGAAAGACTACCACACAGAACCTCATTTTAACCTCTGTCAATAAATCTGATAGGTAAAGTTTTGCTTTAAACTTTGCTATAAAAGTGTGTACTATGCACAGATGTGGGTTCCAGGTGTTCAGTTGTGAACTTAGAATGTCGCATTTCTTTATATAAAGAAAGTCTGAGACACACACTTCCCAAATGCGCAGATTTTTGCCAAATATGTTTGGTCAGTTTGTGGTTTTCTGGCAAATGATTGAAGACTGAAGTCAACAAATATTGACAGCCATTTGAGTTTCAAACTTCATACCCTTCAGAGAATGCAATGTTAATGCAAAACCTGCTATTCTAGCAACTAAGTTTGTGAGAGCAATAATTAAAATCTGCCCTGATTTTGAGTGCTTGTCCCACTGTTATTTTTGGCTTTGTCCAGATTTCTTGTGTAAGGAGGTTGAGAGGGAGTCAGACAGTATTATATCAAAACAAGAAACTGCAGTGAGACAGACAAAAATGATGATGAATTCAAATAAAAGTATCTATGAAAATGTTGACTTGAAAGGACATAGCAAACATGAACAAATGAATGTAGATCAACGTAGATAATTATAAGGAGATGCACCAAGCAACAAGTTCCACAGTGACAAAGTAGGCTATTATTTATTTATTTATTTATTTATTTATTTAAATTTGTTGACCGGGAGTGTCCGACTGGACGTAGGTCCATTTTCAGCAGAAGCCCGGGGAGAAAAGCTCCACAGTAAAATAAACAGACAGTAGTTACATTGGATTACATAGCGATTAACAATTTATACTACACAAGACTACAGTGTTAAGATAAGAAACACTAACTTCCAAATATGCACACGTACATATAGGTTCATAGGTTCAGTCCATATGACAACGTTAACCATACAATGCTTTGCAGGAAGGCCTAATGGGGTAAAACATTTTGAAAATTGTTTTATTAACATGCATGATGTACACAAGACGTTAAGCAGAAGCGTGTAGCTGCAGTTCGACAGAGTCACAGAGCATGGCGAGAGACAAGACTGACGGGTCATGCTCCACAGTTTGTTTCTCCTTCTTTTGGAATATATTTTAGATACATTCCTCCCATTGTAAATACATCTTTCTTCAAACTCATTTCATCTCACCTCAGAGGTAGTCAGACATATCTCCTGCAGAGTATGGAGTAAGGTGATCATTTACAAGTTCCTCACCTAGGTTTCTTAGCCAGTGCAGCCAAAACTGCACGCTGTGCTAAATCTTGGTGTGACCATCCTGTTATAGTGGAGAGGAACCTAGACGTCCAGTGGATAAGTAGGGGAGAACCATCAGCTTTCTGCTACCCCCATTAACCTCTGTTCTTGTTTTAAAGTGTACATTGAACTGAGAGAAAAAAACAATCATGGATGAGTACATTGTAGCCAGCTGTGGCAGCTAAATCAAACTTCACAGTCTCTTGGCTAGACAGAAGAAGCACCCAATGTGATGAGAATTAGGAAAAGCATTTTTGAGAATGGAATCCACTACACGTTTGAAATTTGTAATGATGAGGTTGGGCTGCAAGTTAATGTTTGCACCTATAGTATGCTCAAATAGGATTTTGAGCACCAGATCATACCCTTTATTGACTTCAAAGTCATAATTGCAAGAGTGAGTGAGAGAGATAGAGCAGCTTCTACCTGAGTCAAATGCATACACAGTTGTGGATTGAGTATAGCTGCTTACAGAAGCAAAAACTTAGGAAGGTGCCATCCATTACCACCACTGGCAATTGCTCCAGGGCAAACAGAGTGTCGAACAGTAGCAGTAAGACATTGCCATCACCTTTATCCTCACTCTGCTCACCGATTCATAAATGGAAACTTGCCTTGTGTAGTGGGAAATGCTGTAGCTTAATGTGATTCAGTGTACCAATGTAAACTAGGTGTCCCCTTCCCATCCTTATCCTAATACAGCCAATGCAAATGATCTCTATGACAGCAGTACCTCTGCAACCACCTGTGCTACATTTAGCAAAGTCTCCAGCTTCAGTTTAGAGGGCACATCTGTTGTAGATTATGCACTTTGGCATTGCTTTTGTAAAACGACCACCACTGCAGGAGTAGTAGTGTTAGGTGCATGACTCTGGATACCTGATTTCAACCATTTTGAACCTCTACTACCCTTAATTGTAATGACATATCCTCAATACTTCCTTAAGGGAACAACACCAGTACATCTTGACATTCAATGATTTCTGTCTTAGAGTATGGGTAGCCATCTATGAGTAGGCAATACTTGCTTTTCTCTAAGGGGCTTCACTGACCAGGACTATCGATGAATCTACAGTGGCTGTGGAGACCAGTGTTAAGGAAACCATGTTGGCAGCTACGGCACCAGGAGATCTCGATAATGGAGAATGTAGTGCAGGAGCACGTCCTAAGACTTTGCAAGGTAAACGACATTTTTTGGAAATGCTTCCAGCTCCAGTGAGAAAGAAAGGGACCTGGAAAAGGTCCTTGAGCGAGGACAGGGATGTGGACAAAAGAAGGAGAACACTGAACTGACTACTATTGTGGACACTGGTATTGTTTATAATTTATCTTCTTACATTTTAACTGAAGATGAGTTGAAGGTTTTAAACAAAGGTTTAACCTTTGTACCTAGTAAAACCTGTATATATAATGAGATTGTCATGGATTTGATGTTTTTTTGCCGCAACATTGCTTTAAAAATGATGTTTGGTGAAAGCAACAAGGGTAGTACAATTTTGAGAAAACCTAGCAATTTTGTTCCACCTTTAACACCGGCCCTCAATCTTTTTATTAATGGCTGTGAACGTGATTTAATGAGATATTTTCAGGAGGGTGAGTTTAGTAAGTTTTATAATCTGACTCCAGCGCAGAGATCAGCTTTAACGTGATTTAAGTGAAAATAAGGAATTGACCATAAAGATGGCTGATAAAGGAGGAGCGGTGGTGGTATTGGACACCACTTGGTACAACAAAAAACTAGTTGAAATGTTGTCAGATGGCGGTACATATATTCTGATTAATCCCCTGGGAGTTAAACAGGTTGTTGACAGAGTACATAATCGTTTACAGTTGTTGTTAAATGAGATGCGGATAACTGAAGAAACTTTTAAGTTTCTATGGATAGATAAAGCGGTCACACCCATTTTTAAGGCACTACCCAAGATACATAAGTCCTTGGTTAACCCATCCCTAAGACCTATAGTGTCAGGTAGGGGTTGGGTTACTGAGAACATCTCCATTTGGTTGGAGCATACACTTAGACCTTATGTAGGAAGGATGGGTAATATTCTGATAGACACGGGACATTTTTTGAAGATCTTGGGTGAAGTGAATAGTATGGAGAACAGTGGTAGATTTTTGATGGTGACTTTAGATGTCCATAGTTTGTTCACTGTTATTAATAACAATTATGGTGTCACTTCTGTAGGGGAACTTCTGAAGAATTTAGGTGAGACAGATGATAAAATAAATTTGATTAAGGATTTATTGGTGCTGGTTTTAGAGAACAATGTGTTCATGGGAGTGAACTCTGTATATAGACAGGCACAGGGGGTAGCTATGGGCACCCCCTGTGTGAATACATACGCGAATCTGGTTCTCTCACATTGGGAGAAGTCTTTTGTCTTATATAATGACAGATGGAAAGGATATATCAGAATGTATGTGCGTTTTGTAGATGATATTTTTATTTTGTGGGATGGGGAAGCAGGTTCATTGAATGAATTTGTGGAATATATACACTCCACGACCACATTCTTCAGATTTACTATTAACACCTCCTATACCTCCATTGATTTTTTTGGATGTATGTATAGAGCAGGAGGAGGAAGGTTTTTCGTCCAGTTTACACATGAAAGAATGTTGGAAGAATACCTTACTGTCTTATGACAGCATGCATCCCCGGTTTACATATCCCAACATTGTGCAGGGACAAGTTAGTAGGGCATCCAGGATTTGTATGGCAGATGCACGATATGAGGAAGAGATTATTAAACTTAGGGGATGTTTCCAACAAAGGGGCTATGAAGGAGGCTTGGTTAATAAGATAATGGACAACAGCAAGGGATTTAGACAGAATAGATATAAACTCTGGCTTAAACGGACCCAAGGGGATTCATCCATTTCCAGAGAAAATGTTTCATTACAAGGAGGTGTACAACTGATGTTTACCTATAGTAGCAACATCGGAGACATTTGCAATATAGTACAAAGGAATTGGAATATATTGACCAGTGATGATGGCCTCAAAGGTATTGTGGGCAATAACTCGAGTTTCAGGTATAGGAGGAACAAAAACCTGAAAGATTTGCTATGTAAGGAAAGATCAATCACCACTGGTAACTCAGCAATGACAACAGTAGGGACTATACCGTGTGGGATATGTAAAGCATGTGGCTGTATCAACAAGGAGACTTGCTTTAGACATCCAGTAACTGATAGGGTTTTTCTTTTAAAAGGGAGGGCTACATGCAGAACTACGGATATAGTGTATTTAGCGGAATGCTGTTTGTGCCCCTGTTTTTATGTAGGGAAAACCAATAATATGTTGAAAGTGAGGATTTTGCAGCATCTGTCCAGTATCAGAAATGGTGATATGCGCAATGCCCTGAGCAGGCATGTGAAAGATTATCTCACACATAGATTCAAGTTTAGGGCAATAGTGAATGTAAGACTAAATAACAGGGGAGGGGACGTTAAGCACCTAACAGAGTTAGCTGAGTCCAGGTGGATCATTGAGTTAATGGCACATAGGAAACCAGGATTAAATGAGGTAATACCTATGAAGCCCGCCCTTCAGAATAGGCAGGTCTTTTACTGAATGCTATTGGTCCATGTTTCTTTTAAAATGTTCAGTTATGTTGAGAGCTTTATCTGATGAAGGGTTGTATCCCGAAAGCGCTCATCGTGTGTTTGTATCACAATTTTAATAAAGATTTTAGAGGAATAGCAGTGTCCTGCCGTGTTTTGTTTGGATTACCCTTCAGAGAATGCAATGTTAATGCAAAACCTGCTATTCTAGCAACTAAGTTTGTGAAAGCAATAATTAAAATCTGCCCTGATTTTGAGTGCTTGTCCCACTGTTATTTTTGGCTTTGTCCAGATTTCTTGTGTAAGGAGGTTGAGAGGGAGTCAGACAGTATTATATCAAAACAAGAAACTGCAGTGAGACAGACAAAAATGATGATGAATTCAAATAAAAGTATCTATGAAAATGTTGACTTGAAAGGACATAGCAAACATGAACAAATGAATGTAGATCAATGTAGATAATTATAAGGAGATGCACCAAGCAACAAGTTCCACAGTGACAAAGTAGGCTATTATTTATTTATTTATTTAAATTTGTTGACCGGGAGTGTCCGACTGGACGTAGGTCCATTTTCAGCAGAAGCCCGGGGAGAAAAGCTCCACAGTAAAATAAACAGACAGTAGTTACATTGGATTACATAGCGATTAACAATTTATACTACACAAGACTACAGTGTTAAGATAAGAAACACTAACTTCCAAATATGCACACGTACATATGACAACGTTAACCATACAATGCTTTGCAGGAAGGCCTAATGGGGTAAAACATTTTGAAAATTGTTTTATTAACATGCATGATGTACACAAGATGTTAAGCAGAAGCGTGTAGCTGCAGTTCGACAGAGTCACAGAGCATGGCGAGAGACAAGACTGACGGGTCATGCTCCACAGTTTGTTTCTCCTTCTTTTGGAATATATTTTAGATACATTCCTCCCATTGTAAGTACATCTTTCTTCAAACTCATTTCATCTCACCTGAGAGGTAGTCAGACATATCTCCTGCAGAGTATGGAGTAAGGTGATCATTTACAAGTTCCTCACCTAGGTTTCTTAGCTAGTGCAGCCAAAACTGCACGCTGTGCTAAATCTTGGTGTGACCATCCTGTTATAGTGGAGAGGAACCTAGACGTCCAGTGGATAAGTAGGGGAGAACCATCAGCTTTCTGCTACCCCCATTAACCTCTGTTCTTGTTTTAAAGTGTACATTGAACTGAGAGAAAAAAACAATCATGGATGAGTACATTGTAGCCAGCTGTGGCAGCTAAATCAAACTTCACAGTCTCTTGGCTAGACAGAAGAAGCGCCCAATGTGATGAGAATTAGGAAAAGCATTTTTGAGAATGGAATCCACTGCACGTTTGAAATTTGTAATGATGAGGTTGGGCTGCAAGTTAATGTTTGCACCTATAGTACACTCAAATAGCATTTTGAGCACCAGATCATACCCTTTATTGACTTCAAAGTCATAATTGCAAGAGTGAGAGATAGAGAGAGAGAGAGATAGAGCAGCTTCTACCTGAGTCAAATGCATACATAGTTGTGGATTGAGTATAGCTGCTTACAGAAGCAAAAACTTAGGAAGGTGCCATCCATTACCACCACTGGCAATTGTTCCAGGGCAAACAGAGTGTCGGACAGTAGCAGTAAGACATGGCCATCACCCTTATCCTCACTCTGCTGACTGATTCATAAATGGAAACTTGCCTTGTGTAGTGGGAAATGCTGTAGCTTAATGCGATTCAGTGTACCAATGTAAACTAGGTGTCCCCTTCCCATCCTTATCCTAATACAGCCAATGCAAATGATCTCTATGACAGCAGTACCTCTGCAACTACCTGTGCTACATTTAGCAAAGTCTCCAGCTTCAGTTTAGAGGGCACATCTGTTGTAGATTATGCACTTTGGCATTGCTTTTGTAAAACGACCACCACTGCAGGAGTAGTAGTGTTGGGTGCATGACTCTGGATACCTGATTTCAACCATTTTGAACCTCTACTACCCTTAATTGTAATGACATATCCTCAATACTTCCTTAAGGGAACAACACCAGTACATCTTGACATTCAATGATTTCTGTCTTAGAGTATGGGTAGCCATCTATGAGTAGGCAATACTTGCTTTTCTCTAAGGGGCTTACATGGCACCCCTCCCCCTTTTTCCTGATATCTGCATAAAGTTGTCTGTTGATATAATATATTTTAAACTAGATACCACCCTGCCTGCCAATTGACAAGATTTTCCTTTTGGGCACCCATTGATTCCCTAGTGTCGATCGACAGGGGTGAGAGCAACCTGGTAGGACTATCATACAGGCGTAAATGATAGTTGCTTGTGCCCTCAGAGTATAAGATGGTATTTTTTTTTTCATGAATAGTCTAACCCTCCACCACCACCCAGGCTGCTTTATCCCTCTATTCTACAAGTGCAGGCAGGTGTAATGCCTGCTTGGGCATCTCTGTGGTCCACGTTGGCTTCTGTATTATGTTTCCTTGCTGCATTTATACTATTCAAATATTCTGTTTTCTGGAGCTGTGACGTGTGTTAATATTTACAATGTTGCTTGATGATATATGTGTTATTGTATTTGCCATAAGGAAATGAAGTGTGTCTGCATTTACACTGCACTAATATGTATGAGGTCAATTTTGTATATCGTTATGCATAACACAAAACCTGCAGTATGTTCTATGGAGTCTGGCATTTACTAGCTTTCTGTATTCTGGCTTCATAGTTCTGTGATTCACTGTGATGTCTTCTGACTTTCCAATGGACAGCATAAAAATCTCTTAAGACTCATTTATTTCAACTAGCTTATCAATGGGCCTACTAACATTTTAACTTTGATTCATCCTAAACATTCAGTAAGCAATTTATCTCAAGTGACATGTGCATGTGTACTTCTTTAGTTACTATCTTTCATGTATATTGAATGTTTTATTTTCTAATGCCTAATTTTATACACTTGTATAATCCTGAACATGCATCCCATCAAGCTCTTTAATTATGGAGCCACCATGCCTCAGAAAAAGAGCATGGTGGCTTTGTTCAGAACTCAGTCTTAGACTTTCTTAGACTTCCTGGTTTGAGGTTTCATTCTCACTTTCTGTCTCTTTCTGTAAGGAGTTGTGTATTTTCTCCCATGTCTACAGAAACTTTCTACAGCTATTCTGGTTTCTCCAACATCCAAAAAATGTTGGCTGACTAGATATGTTAAGTTGCCCATATAATGTGGTGTATTTATCCTTGCTAGTGGAATCTAAGTTGCTTCGAAAAATGAGTCTACGAAGGACCAGTTTACTTACCCATTAAAAAAAAAACCATGTTAAGAATTAATGAAAAAAGGTATATTAATCTACATCATATACTCCAATGGCCTTCTTGTTACTTTAACTGATCTAACCAAGGACAATTAGAGAACACGGGTATAACATGGTTAGGCTTGAAAAGGCCCTAGGGCCATTAGCCTAGTAACCTCCTATGAACGTATGATCCTAACACTCCTAGGACCCAAATGTCTATGAATTCATTTTGCAGCTTTATAGTCCATATTATCAAAAATGACATCAGAATCTCAACCTTTGGCAAACATCCTGTCTCCCCATCCTTCATAGGTCTATTTTTATCTTCTTTGTATTCATCTATAAACTAGTCTGCCTGGGTAGCTGTTTGTTCTAAACTGTCAAGATACATTCAGCAATACCCTCTCCTTAACCAAAAACAGCATGGATTCTGGACATGTTTCAGTACAATGACAGTACTTTGAAGCCTAACAGATGACATTCTCTTCAGCATGGGCAATGTTGACTATACAGGAGAAATATTTGTTGACTTTAAAAAAAGTCTTTGACCTAATCAACCACCAACTCTTCCTTCTACATATTCAGAACATTGGCATTAGTGACACATCCATCATTTGGTTCCAAGATTTCTTTTCAAATAGATTCTTCAATATTAAATTAAGCTTTTTCTTCTCTCAGCCCACACCTCTTTTAGGGGGAGTACATCAAGGTTCTATCATAGCTCCCCTGTTTTTCAGTAACAAATTACCTTATGACCTTCCTACTCTGGTACTCATCCTCTGCACTGACAGCATGGCACTCTTTAGGTCCAGCAACAACGACTCTGCAATCAAAACACAACTACAAAAAGACCTTAAGTCCCTAAATTCCTTGCTTGTTAACCACAAACTAATACTTAACACTACAAAATCAAAAAACATGCCATTTGTCACCACTCAAAGATATATAAAGTCACCAAAGTCATTCAATATCACAACCCTTTGTGGCACACATATAGAAACATCCAACTCCTATAAATAGTTCGGTCTGTAGCTAGAACAGTCACTAGCATTTCATACTCATATTGAGAAATCAAGGGCAAAAGTTAACTCACTTCTCTTCTAGACCATGAAAATATTTTTCTACCTATCCAAAATAGCCAGGGCTGCTATAGGCAAAATAATCCTTTTTCGCTCATTTCAAATATAAATTATCAGTACTAGCCATAGCCTCTAAGAAAACCTTCTCCATACTACAGACTACCAAAAACAAAATCTATCACTTCATCACTAGCTCTCCCTCTCATGAGTACCACTGTCTCACCTACAAAAAAGCCAAATGGATTCCAGTGTAGTAAAGAGCAGACCTACTACTAGGCTTTCCCATCTTCACACCTATCCAGCCTAACTCATTCCCACCACTAAATGCCAAACATTAAACACACACTACAGCTGCAGAAGCTTCTTCCAACCAACTCTGACTGCAACCACCACAAAGCAGGCTACACTCCACTAATCACTCTTTCTCTGTTCTTCCTCCTAAAATCTCCCTTCCGCCACCTAAAGGAACTACAACACCCCTTCTCTGTCTTCAGAGCTAAACTTAAAACTATTCCTCCACATCAAATCAACCTACACTTGCACACAGCAGGATACATTACATAAGGGCCTCATACAGCAGGATACATTACATAAGGGCCTCACAGCCTCGCACAGCAGGATACATTACATAAGGGTCTCACAGCCTTACACAGCAGGATACATTACATAAGGGCCTCTCAGCCTCACACAGCAGGATACATTACATGAGGGCCTCACAGCCTCACACAGCAGGATACATTACATAAGGGCCTCTCAATCTCACACAGCAGGATATATTACTAAGGGCCTGTTAGCCTCAGACTGCAAGGATACATTACATAAGGGCCTCTCATCCTTGAGCCTTACTCTTTCTCAACTATTACCACCACTGATCATGGAGCTAATATAACAGAAATTGTCTTAAGTCTGCTAAATTCTAAAATGTCTGTTACACCTCTTGTTCCTTTGTATAGTCTACAGAAGTCCTCTTTCCTGGTCATTAGTGTCACATGAAAAGATAATTAAGCCATAGCTGGGGGAAGATCAACATAGCCCTGTGATGGCACATTTAACATTCTTTGATTGGCGACCTCCCATGCAAGTTAATGTCACATTAAATCTATCACTTCTAGGTGAAAGATTTGTTAACCCCTCAAATAAAGTCTCCTGTAGTCCAAACCTCACTATGTTTTGGTGATGTAGGGCCACTGGTGCCAAGAGATGCCTCTGTTGGTGGTTTCCTAACATTTGATGCTGTTGTAAACATTTACATAACTCATTAAATGTATGCAAAAAAACAAGTTACAATGACTCATTTGTCCCTAATTCTGTAGTATGTAGATATTTTAGGGGAACTAAGATGTGTGGGAAGTGTCTGCAGTGTGGGTCCATAGATGAGTCACGTTTCTTTAAACATCCAGACACAGGCCATATATGGGAACTATGTAATGACAGTACCTGTAACTCTAAAAATATGGTTTATGTGGCACACTGTTTGGTCTGTTTTAATTTCCATGTTGGAAAACCAACAGGACCCTCAGGGTGCGTATAAGAGATCATGCATATTGTCTTTCAAGTAAGCAGGAATATAGCACTTTAGCTAGACACACTCTGCAAAAGGGCGCCGACCACATCTTTCGATTTCAAGTATTGCATATACAATTGGAGAATATTAGATTGGGCAATATAATAAATTTGACTGAGCAGGCTGAGGTTAAATGGATACTAAGGCAGAGGACTCAATGAGAGTGTTTCTCTCAAGCCTCATCTCAGAGCTAGAACACTCAGGTAGTTAATTGTTTATAAATTTTATATATTTTATAGTTTTTAGATACAGTTCTGTTAGGGTAGCTAATTGTTTAGCCTGTTGGCTTTTTAGTATTTGTCTTGCTGTATATATTTTGTATATGTATTATTTCCAGTAATATAGTAGTTTTAGTAATATTTGGTATGTCATATGAGAGTTTGCATTACATCTTAGTCTTATTGGATGCCCATTATTAGTGATTGTTAATTGATTTTATTGAACCAATTAGGTAACAGGATGCATATAAAGAGTTGAAAGCACTTGTATGAGTATGTCTGAAGAAGCGGATGTGGTGTCCGCAAAAGCGCTCACATTTTATTAATAAATTTGTTTTTTTATTTATTTGGACTTTGGAATTCTTCATATTGTGGAAGTCTAAGCTGATACAAGGTGGTCATGCTCCTTCTAACTTGGTTTTTTGCATACATTAAGTGGACTGGGCTCAGTGACTGTTTTTCCATAACTCATTAAATGATCATATACCTGTATGCTTGTCACTAGTGTGCTGCAAATGCTTACCCTCTACACACACACACACACACACACACACACACACACACACACACACACACACACACACACACACACACACACACACACACACACACACACACACACACACACAAACACACATAATGCTCTTCAGCTTTGAAGACTGTGCCACATTGCTACATATTATACCATTTCTTAAAGCTTTATAATATAATCTTAAATTCTAGATTGTCTTCATCCCAGGGACCTGGGTGTCCAGCTTTACCTCCACAAGCTGGGACCACCTGTATTAAAACTTGGACTCTAATTTCCCACAAGTCAGGAAACAACCCAGCTCCCACAAGGAGTGAAATAGAGTGTTTGTGTTTTGGTACCTACACTCCATTTCCACAGCTACTTTATGTGAAACCTGCACTCATAAGCAAACACAAGTCCAGTTCAGTTACAGAGTGTACACTACTTGGCAGGCACATGCATGCTTGGGACAAATGCCCCTCCCCCAAATGTTCACAATGACTGACAACTTCTGCTGACTGTCAGTCTACCCAGTGGGCCTCACATCCTCTTTCCCCACAGAATTGGTTAGGGGCTATCATCACCAATCACAAATTCAGACTAGTGTGGTGCTATCTGGTAAAAAAAAAAAAAAAAATCAATCAATTACACTCATCATCTAGTCTAATCATTACGATACACACTCCTCATTTTCACACAAATGCCCACAAAATACACTAGAATTGTTCACTACTCCACATGCAGTATCATAGATACAAAGAATACACATACATACACATGCAAGCTCTCCAGATCTCCATCAGGGAGAAAAAACATACATACCTAGCTCCTGAGATCAAACTGATCTTGAGGCATGTACCACTTTTAACACCAAGGTCCACAAAAGCCCTTTCTCACTGAACTTCCATATAGGCTTCACTCAGTTTCCACACATTCACACACACCACTCCCTACTTACACACTCTTATCGATGGTTACTTAGCATCTTGCATTCACACAACCACTCACACACCATTAGAACTGGACTACACACAAAAACACAAATCAAACCCCTAATCTCCAATTAAAAATGTTCACAAGAGCACTTTCACTGCTAGAACTGGACAACACACACACACACACACACACACACACACACACACACACACACACACACACACACACCTACAAACACATACATACACACACTCAGAATTGACATCCACCCTGTACAGAGAATAACACTTCCTATATAAGATATATTGTACATTCTCACATCTTACTTTACCCTCACTCAAGCATGTCACTATGCATATACCACAAGCTGAGTGTCTTAAGTAGGCACACAAAGTCACTATATTAGACAGATCCTCCAACCTCCCTCTAGTACATTCTTCCCATAAATATGTATGCTTACCACATTTAACCAGAGCATATTCCAACAAGCTAGCACTATGGGGCTACAACAGAGGATGACACCAAGTGAAATGGAATGAGCCAATCCCCCCATCCCTTCCCCCAGCTGATCCTGTCCAACACTCAGACCACTTATTAAACCCCAATCTTCTGGGTTATTGTTGTGGTTTCGTCAGTCTGAGCCATAGAGCTGCTTAGGTCAAGAAAAAACTGTTAATCATCTACAATGACTTTTTATGACTTCATGAACTTTAAATAGTTGTTTCTTTATAGATACGGAGTAAGACATAATGAGAGTGATGGACATATATAAAGTAAAAGTACTGATGATTAGTGGGCTACAGAGCCCAGCACACACTGCCACTGTCAGGAGATTATCATACACAACATTTTTTTACACTTTTACCTCTTATTTCCCAATGATCATATCCCCCCACCCATTCCCAATTTACACTTTTTTCCTCATCTTCCTGTCATTCAAGGTCACACGGCAAGGGATATGAGAGGCATATATCAAGCTCCATCATTCTGCAGGGGGTCAGGAAATTTTTGTGCTACTAACCCTTCTACCTGTTTGCTGATAGGCATTTTGCAATGCCTACTTCTCTAGGGTCTGACATAGTTGTGCAATTATGTATATACATGGTGCCTAGCTATTGAGTGATGTTGTCTTCGGTAGGCTCACACAACCATTGTCCAGCTTCTTACAAGTAGCATACGCCATCACTCTGACCCAGAGGTGGTTGTCCAGCTGTGAGATACATATCATGCCTCCTCCTCCTGCAATGGGTGAGCCGATGTTACCTGTTCACTACCACCTTCCCTAGATAGGTCCTCCAGTGTCAGTGTCACTAAATGAATTAAGGTCATCTAGTCTTTAGTCAGGGCTTTTTTGTATTTTTGCTATAGCGTTAGGAGAACATCACATATGGTTTAATGCCTCTAGGGATACGAACATGCTAATGGCTAAAGAAAAAAGTGCATTGTTAAATGGAATATATGCATATACTCAACATTAAAGCTCACATCATTATACATAACAGGAATATGTTCCTGTGACTCCATAATGCCTGGATGGATATAGACTGCAGCTATGGAGTGAGGAAGGTGCATGAAGTGGCAGAACAAAACCATAGTACAGTAATATGATACATGCATGGGCAAGTTGGTGGGGGGGGGGGGTCCTGTGAAAATTCTAAAGACTGAGACTGAGACCTTTGGAATAGCAAGACTGAATTTGCAAATTGGAGAAATATATACAAAGGCTGAGTATTCCCTTGGAGTATTCCCCTACTTCAAGACACAAGTAATTTCAGAGACAGTAAGTAAGTAGCCAAGGTGTAGAGTACACCCCCCCATGTTAGGGGTGCAAGGGGTAAAGCCTCTCTGCAAAAATGTTTTATTGATATTATAGCAAGTTTCAGTATTCACTACTTTTGAAGGACCTTTACAATTTATTTTTTGAAATTGCTGAGTTGACATAGATGGAGATCACCCTTCTTACAGAGAACTTATTAGGGGGCTATGATGATGTGTTTGGGCAGGGGGATATGAAGAGATGTGTAATGCAGATGACAGTCAGCAGTACAAGGAACAGTGCAATGCCTGTCTGCTGGATGTTTAAGACAAACAGTAACAGTGATCTTAAATGGTTTGCAGAAACAAAATGTTGGAGCCTTATGACATTCAGCATGTGTAAGTATGTACATAGCACATGCTACCATCATGCATTGCTCACAGTATACAAGATAGCCAACTAAATGAGGAAGTGAACAGGGTCATATCACATGACTCCATACTAATCCTTAGTGCATGAATGGATATAAGATTTAGTCAGAGTATAGTAAGTCTCCCATCAATTAGCAGGATCATAGGTATACAAGAAAAAGGTGTTGTGTACAACAAAAAAATTCATTATCCAATAATGTACACATCTTGACTTATTAATGACATGCCTACACGTTTGTATCAGTAAGGGTTCTTCATTGTGCACAATCTCTTTGCTTGTCACTGTCTGGTTGCACTCTGTTGTAAATTCATATACATACTGGCAGGAACACCTTGGCTTAGCCCATGTTTATACATAGCCATTTGTGTCTTCCTGCTGAGTTCTGTTTGCTGCATTCTGCAGTCCTTCAGCCATCTTTTGGATAGGAATGTATGTAAAAAGGCTATAGAAAGTGTAGTTTACATCATATCTTATTTTGATGGCCCAAATTCTCCATAAATATAATTCTTACCAACTCATTTACAGAGGGATACAGATTTATGAAGTATACACTTAAACAGTTTAATAGGAATAGCAAGAATCAGAGTGTGTGAGAAAAATAAATATATCAACTACAGGCAAATTTAAGGCCCTGATAAAGTCAGTAAAGTACAGCAGTGTCACCAATCAGTAACGTACAGAGGTGCCACCCATCAGTAATGTACAGCAGTGTCACTCATCAGTAATGTACAGCAGTGCCACCCATCAGTAATGTACAGCAGTGCCACCCATCAGTAAAGTACAGCAGTGTCACCCATCAGTAATGTACAATGGTGTCACCCATCAGTAATGTACAGCAGTGCCACCCATCAGTAATGTACAGCAGTGTCACTCATCTGTAATATACAGCAGTGTCACCCATCAGTAATGTACAGCAGTGCCACCTGTCAGTAATGTACAGCAGTGTCACCCATCAGTAAAGTACAGCAGTGCCACCCATCAGTAATGTACAGCAGTGCCACCTGTCAGTAATGTACAGCAGTCTCACCTGTCAGTAATGTACAGCAGTGTCACCCATCAGTAATGTACAGCAGTGCCACCTGTCAGTAATGTACGGCAGTGTCACCCATCAGTAAAGTACAGCAGTGCCACCTGTCAGTAATGTACAGCAATGTCACCCATCAGTAATGTACAGCAGTGTCACCCATCAGTAATGTACAGCAGTGCCACCTGTCAGTAATGTACAGCAGTCTCACCCATCAGTAATGTACAGCAGTGCCACCCATCAGTAATGTACAGCAGTGTCACCTGTCAGTAATGTACAGCAGTGTCACCTGTCAGTAATGTACAGCAGTGTCACCCATCAGTAATGTACAGCGGTGTCACCCATCAGTAATGTACAGCAGTGCCACCCATCAGTAATGTACAGCAGTGTCACTCATCTGTAATTTACAGCAGTGTCGCCCATCAGTAATGTACAGCAGTGTCACCCATCAGTAATGTACAGCAGTGTCACCCATCAGTAATGTACAGCAGTCTCACCCGTCAGTAATGTATAGCAGTGCCACCCATCAGTAATGTACAGCAGTGTCACCCATCAGTAATGTATAGCAGTGTCACCCATCAGTAATGTACAGTGGTGTCACCCATCAGTAATATACAGCAGTGCCACCCATCAGTAATGTACAGCAGTGTCACTCATCAGTAATGTATAGCAGTGTCACCTATTAGTAATGTACAGCAGTGTCACTCATCAGTAATTTACATCAGTGTCACTCATCAGTAATTTACAGCAGTGTCACTCATCTGTAATTTACAGCAGTGTCGCCCTTCAGTAATGTACAGCAGTGACACCTGTCAGTGATGTACAGCAGTGCCACCTGTCAGTAATGTACAGCAGTGTCACCCATCAGTAATGTACAGAAGTGTCACCTATCAGTAAAGTACAGCCATGTCACTCGTCTGTAATGTACAGCAGTGTCATCCATCAGTAATGTACAGCAGTAACACCTTGTTAAATAATTCTCCAAATAATTTTTCCCATGTTGAACAACTATAAGAAATTCAGTTTTTCTTGTATGAATGAATGCTCTCTCTGAACCAGGACAGTATGCGCCATGTCTCCAGGCTGACATTCTATATGCTTTCTTTGTGCACAAGTTTCTGTAGCAGTTGTCTGCTTTCAAGGGATGAAAGGGTCACTCATTTTGGAAGGCAGAAATGCAGGGCATTTATTATACAGCCTCATCCATCTTGTCTGCAGCAGCTTGTTTTGCATATAGCACTTTCATAGCTCTCAAATTCTTAGCACAAAAAGTGTGGACAAAGCCAAAAATAAATGGGGGGGGGGGTGACAAGGACCAAAAAATAGGGGCAAATTTTAAGTATTGCACTTATGAACTTAGAAAGTTGCTAGAATAAAATGCCTTGTATTACAATGCATTTTCTGAAGGATATGAAGCCTGAAACTTAAATGCCTGTTACTATTTAGTGAATTCAATCCTCACTGATTTGCCACAAAAATTTAGAAAGCCACAAATTTTGTGAGGAAAAGACCAAAAATATGACACAAAAATCTGGACAGTTGAAAGGTATGGGTGCTTTGGCTGGTCACATGTGCACTGTGTGTTATCTAGAAGAAAGTAGCTTTAACTGCAAAACTATTATTTCCAGAAAATACATTATGTGGCAGGCACTTTTATTGAATAGAACTCTATAGCTCACTCTCTTTCTCTCTTTATTAGTAGAAATGATGGTAAAAGAGTAAGGAAAGGATATGGGAGTGTCAATTATACAGCTACTGGACCATCGAGAGAACAGCAAGATGGCAACAGCAACAAACAGAATGCACAGGGTGTTTCCTTAACAGATTAAACTTTAGAAGCAAAGAAATAGCACTTTTGCTGTGTTTCATCTAGGTCAAGCCAGACCTTGAGTATGGTATATAGTTTGGGGATCCATACACGGAATGGGGTTCATCAGGCTACTAGAAGAAGTCCAAAGGAATGTCAGCAGAAAGGTGAATATCATGAAGGGGAATTGAGATGATGTGACTAGATGCTAGACAAATTGGAAGTCTTGTCACTAGAGACAAGCAGAGACAGAAGATCCATGGCACGGGTATACAAAATCATGTCATGAAAGTGTAAAGAAGTAATCCTAAACAGAAGAAAGAGAAGGAGAGAGGAACAGGCAGCAGACTACAAGTACTAAATGCTGCCTAGGTATTTGGAAGTACTTCTTTAAAAAGTAGGCTGTAAAAACATGGAATAACATCTAAAAATTGGTTTTACAGAAGGAATCCACACAGGTATTCTAAAAGGCATGAATCATGTGGATAAAGAATAAAGGTGAAGGCTGGAGAGAGAGGAGAAGGAATGCTGACTGTACTTCAAAGGCAGATTGGATTGGTTTACTAGCTCCTACAAGTAAATGCAGTGCAAAAATGCCACATTTTACCACTTAGCATTACAAAACTATGCAAATATTCTCTTATAATTATTCTTATTAGCAATATTCCAGAAATAAGAAAACAAGGAAAACAAGGTAAAAGAGCAGTAAACAAAATGAGCAACTACACCAAAACAAAATGTCTATGAATATCTATAAAATCCTCTAGTTTCAGTTTTAATGGGCATAAAGTCTGGATACTTTTGTGGGTAAAGTTTATTTGCATTTTGTGTTCATTTAATTGCATATGTCTGAACTGTAGGCCTTATCTATCTTTTACTGGTCATTTTTTTCTCTTACCTTATGTGCCCCTGAATCTATTTATCTGTCCCACTGCTCCCACTCTTGAGTTATCTGAATCAAAAAGGTAGTCAAATATTTACTTTTTCTGCTTGCCTGTACAGTTACACACACACACACACACACACACACACACACACACACACACACACACACACACACACACACACACATGGTTTCTCTGAATACATCCCCAGTTTCTACATTTCTACATTTTAACCCTTGTTTACCAGTCAGAAAATGTGCTTTGTAGGTTAAGCGCAGGATCCAAAAGATTGTATTATATGCTTGGAATCAGTATTAGTTGATGCACAGTATACTTTTATAATATTTAAGGCCCAATTCTAAAGGCTTGCTGTCAGAGTAAGTGACAACGTATAATGAGAGCAGGCTAAGAGCAGGTCTTTTGAAATCAGCCGCTCCAAGGCTGAGTCTGAAAAAGGTCCATGGATATCAGTGCTCTACCCCAGAAAACAAATACAAATAAATAAATAAATATATAACTCTGGCCGCCTGGTGTAAGCCTGTTTATAGATAGGCCTTACACAGAAGTAAGTCACTTACACTGAGAGCAAGTCTTTTGGAATCTGGTCCTTACTGTTAATAGTTTTTAAACCAATACATCATAATGAACATAGATTAAAATATATTAAAAGTACCAGGGTTTTCATTGTCTGAGCTTCTGGGTGTATTCAGTGCAATACCTTCAGCATTACTTGAATTCTTTTGGTACAACTGCATTTCTATTCATGAATAAAGAGGCATTATTTAAAACAGGGACCAATCATAGGGACAATTTATTTTATTTTATTTATTTATTTCACATTTGTTGACCGGGCTGGTCCAACTGGATATATGTCCATTTTCAGCAGAGGTCCGGGGAGAAAAGCTCCAATGAACACAGATATTATTTTACATGACTGATTCTAAAATATAGGTTCATCACACATTTTTAGCAATTATTTACATTTCTTTACATTGCTGGTTGAATTATCTTTATACATGAAATGATTTGGGAAATAATGCAGGAAGATGTTTTTAATGACATGAGGTTAATATATGAAAACACACTCTCTTTAAAGGTTAACAGAGGAGCACCTACTTGGTACAGAAAGAGTACCATGTACATCATCATACATGCCACTTTACTTTGCATGACTTTGTTTACATTAGGTGTGGGCAATTATCTAGTTTACATGATCTCAAACATGCAGCTGGTTTGGGTATGTGGATTACAAAGTAGAGGAAACATTTTGAAACATTTTTTTACAGAAAAGCAGTAATATGTATTTCTGTCTTGTATGCCTCTAGCTGATATCTGTTGCATCTAATTGAATATATCTCCCAAGGCCAATCCATACATTTGAAATGCTTAACACTTAATTATTACAACTATATACAGAGGGTGGCAAAAATGGTAAAATACTTTGTAGTAGACTTACAGTGCAACAAGCAAACAAATCACTTTTGAAAAAAAAATTGTAATGCAAAGTATTACATGTGCCAACATTTCCTGAAATGTGTTACTGTATATGTAACTGACTTCAGAATCAATGGTGATACTTTACAAAAACAACATAATGTTTTTTAAATCAGATTGTGGATAGGTAACTAGGGGCCATTCAGAAATAATTTATACAAAAGATGGACCTTTGAAATTTAAAACTGTTTATACTGTATGTTAAGTTGAGAAGCCCTTTGATAAAACTGTGAGAACTTTTCAGTATGGTCATTGTGCCCAGTATGGATACATTAGAAACACTTTAATTTATTCATCCTACCACTTAATAAAATGGATGAGCTATGAGATTCCACAACTACAGTTCTGAAATTGAAGCCAATTTTTTTTTTAAATTGTATAACACTGATAACATTTACATCCAAGTCTGGAGAATAAATAAGGAATATAAGATATATGTAAACAATACCTTAGACTTCTGTATTAAGGATAAAATTATCACTCACAATATTCAATTTTAAAATTTATAGAGTGAGCAGTGGATATCCTGATAGCCCTTTGCTTCAAATGAAAAGTGAAATGGTAATTCGGTAAGTTTCATTAATTAACTTAATGTGGTTCACATTCTTATGAGAAAATCATGCAATTAATTAATTGCTTAATTGTTTAAGTCAGTTTATAGTCATATTTGCTATTGTTACATAATCTTGCTTAATTTAAATGGCTTCTTTTATAACTTTCTAAGAAAGGTTTACAAGACATTGTAATAAAATGTCCTCAACCTTTTAAATAAAAATCTGAATATTGTGCAGATTAAAGTTATATTTTAATTTCTTTAATTTGTGTGTACTGCTGTTATTTTTGTTTGCTTCTATATTTATATTTACAATTTCTTTAAATATAGTTGCATGCGACTGTAGTATTGGCTCTTACCTTTACACACACACGCAAGCACGCATGCACGCGCACGCACGCGTACACACACACACACACACACACACACACACACACACACACACACACACACACACACACACACACACATGCTTTCTCACCTAATGACTTATCTGAATAAATTAGTTGTCTTTTGTCTCCATAAACCTATCCAAACCCCCAACAGACAAATAAACCCATATATGCATACATACACAAATGTACACATGTGCATGCAAGCATGCATACACACATTCACATGAACTCGCACACCTATACACACTCACACACACACACACACACACACACACACACACACACACACACACACACACACACACACATACACGCACACACACACATATTTCTCTGGAAAACAAAGGTCAAAGACTTATTTGCTAACCTTCCTTTAACTTTTTTCTAAACACATAACCAGAATGAGGTCAAGGATACACTCTGTGATATATTTAACTGTATAAGCTCTTCCCTAAAGCATTGCCACTTGAAAGCATGCATTAGTGACTGATCTGTAAGACTGCCTAGTCTATGCATCATACACTGTAGTCAGAAAACATACTGCTGTGGTTATGTGAAGTCAGGATTTTTTGTTTACCTCTAATATTTTTTTTTTCTTCCCTCCAAGTATTTGCATGAGCTCATTCATTTAATCTACCATCAGTCTGAGTTCCTCTCATAATCCAAGAAAGAAACAAACCAGCAAACAAATAAATAATAAAATAAAAATATCTCTTCAAACTGCTATCCCCTTATTTCATTCATTCCTTCCTTTTGCCCAAGTAGTTACCCCAATCATTCTCATTTGATCTTTTCACTGTTCCAGCTTTCATTACTGCAGATTGTACTGTAACGCACTGCCTTTTATACCCAATTTCTACTAGATTGCAAATTAAATACTGGCCTTTACATCTGCAATAGCATCCTGAGTTATAATAAGTATCATCAATGAATGCACAATGTGGGTACATTCCACACCAATCTCTTATAAGAGTCATGTGATTAAGGTGTGACTGGATGACTTTCTTCACTTTCATGTGATGCTTTGGCACAGTATAACTGACAATATGCATCAAATGGTTAAAGCTAATCCTGCAGACTTGGGTTTGATTCCTTCATGTTTCACTGACATCCTGTGTGAATCTGAGTTAGATACTCAGCTAGACTCTACTCCTCAAATACGTCTGAAAGAGAAGCTCTTCCAGCTAGTAGAAATTCTACAGTTAAATAAATGCAAAATAAATCAGTCAATAAATAAAACACTTTAAAATAATACCAGTTATAGCTTTCTGCAATTTTCGAGCCATCGTTTTTCAAATTAATCAGCATGTATTATCTTTTGTCTACTTAAGACTTAACTGAAAGGTTCAGATTCCGCTTGAAACATCCTTTTTGGTAAAATGGTTACCTTAAACATCTGAAATATCTATCTATCTATCTATCTATCTATCTATCTATCTATCTATCTATCTATCTATCTATCTATCTATCTATCGATCTATCTGTCTATCTTTTATTTAGTATCTATATATATATATAAATATATATATATATATATATATATATATATATATATATATATATATATATATATATATATATATATATATATATATATATATATATATATATTTATCTATATATCTATCTGTCTATCTTTTATTTTGGTGCTACCATCTAAGATCAGTCTGGAATAGCTGTCAATTTGAAAAAAGAGGAAAAAACTAAGCCATTGTGGCATAATTGTCCCAAATTAAATAAGAAAATAAGAAAACATTCCAGCACATACTAAATAAAGCAATATTATTTATTTAACATCTTTGAAATCCATTCCATTGTTTAATTATATATTTTCGTTTAGTTGTAGCTGTCAATAATATTTTACATGTTGATCCCCTTACAGGTATACCAGGTCAGAGTTGAAAAGGCCTGCTGTAACTATAAATTTATATGATATCTGAAAAGGTAATTCCTAATACTGCATAATCCACCATGTGATATGGTAAGCCTTTCCCAAACATAGGTTCATAGGTTCATAGGTTCATACTAGGCTATCTGCCCTGGGGCAATTATAAGCCTAGCCCGATTCTGTATGGCTTACGCCACCCCTTGATTTGAGTATACTGTGCCCTTTTTAAGGTTTAGTTTACTGTGCCTCTGTCTAATAGTGACACGGGAGTAATCCCCGGGACAAACCTATGATCCCCCATCCACTTATCGAGATTCTTCTTGAAGAGATTCAGTGAGGTGCTCTGCCTCACATGAACTGGAATTCTATTCCAGAGTGAAGGGAGCCTCTGGGTTATGAACCTGTCCCTCCAGCAAGTTCTATTTATTTCTGTGCTGAGGTTCAAGTCCCTCGAGCGTGTGGCTCTAAGGGATTTAGATTTACTGAGGTGGAGCATGCATTAATTCTGGATTTGACATAGCTTTGTTTGTCAGGCATAGATCGCCTTGAAGTAGGCGGTATGCAACTGAGTAGAGCTGGAGTTTTTTTAACCGAGCAGTATATGGCATCTGTTTGAGACCCTTGATCCTCTTTGTGAGATACTTTTGGGGTCTTTCTAATTGCTGCAGGTGTCGGGTAAGGTACATCCCAAAAGGGGCATTGTATTCTATGATGGGCCTGATGAGGGATGAATAAAGGGGCACGATTACCTCTCTTGATCTAGATGTGAAACCCTTCGTGATGAGGTGGGCTATGTAGAAGGTCTTTCTAACCACTTTGGCAATGTGGTTTTCAAAGGAGAGATTGCTATCAACTTGGGTCCCCAGGTCCCTAATAACTTTCTCTGTACTTAATGGGTTTCTGCCTATGTGGTAATTTGTGGGCACATTGTTTTTGCCAAAGGGTATGACTATACATTTTTTGGCATTTAGCTTTAAACCATGGCGCTGGCACCAGTTATCTGTCTCTGTGAGACCTTTTTGAAGGATGTTTGTGTCAGCTGGAGAGTTGATTATGGCACCCAGTTTGCAGTCGCCTGCGAACTTGGTGAGCCATAGTCCTCCCACGTTTGCCTGTACCTCGGAAAAGTATATACCGAACAAAAGTGGTCCCAGGACAGAACCCTGTGGGATGCCACTTGTGACCGGTGTTGAGTCTGACAAGGCTCTAGCAACTCTCACTCTGTGGGTTCTGTCTTTGAGCCAGTTCGTGAGCCATCTTGTGACATAGGGGTTTATATTTAAGCTGGATAGCTTAACTATGATGCCCGAGTGGGGTATTGTGTCAAATGCCTTTGCAAGGTCCAGATAGGCTGTGTGGACTACCTTCCCTTCATCTATGGCTTTGGTGACTGTTTCAAAGAAGTCAACCAGGTTCAAAAGGCAGGATCTGCCCTTGACAAAGCCAAACTGGGTAGGATCTAGTGTCTGTAGGTCCCCATTGTCTTTGTTTATTAGCTCCATGATGATCCTCTCCATAGCCTTGCAGACTAAGCTAGTCAGGCTTATGGGGGGATAGTTTCCAGGGTCCGTAGAGGCTCCACCTTTGTGGAGTGGGACCACTGTTGCTGTACGCCATTCTGTGGGCACATAACCTGTTGTGAGGCTGAGATTGTATAGCTGTTTTATTTGAGGGATTAGTTCCTCTTGTAGTTCATGTAGGACGCAACCTGGGATGCCATCTGGTCCCATGGAAGCAGTGTTTTTTGCTTTGGAGAGGGCAGCCTTCACCTGAGCATCTGAGATGTTTGGGAGGCAGCCCTCTGCCGGGATAGATACTTGCTCTTTTTGGGGGGGGGGGGTTTGCACTGAACCTGTCTGCCAGGATATTGGCGATGTTTGTGGGTTCAGTGTATTTTTTGTCGTTTAGAATCAACTCAGAATAAGTCTGAGAGTTGCATCCCAGGTTTCTAACATAACTGAAAAAAGCCTTATGATTGTCTTTGGTGTCCTGTGCAATTTTTCTCTCGAAGCTGGCCTTGGAGGATTTTATGAGGGATCGTAATTTTTTGCTAGTACTGATCAGAGATGCCTTCCCTATTAGGGATTTTGCTCTATCATGTAGTAGCTTCCTACTTCTGTTGTACAGTTTATTTATGGCAGGGGTCCACCAGACTGGACGCCTGCCTTTGGATGATTGGTTCTTGGTTTTGTTTGGGATATCATGATCCATGCATTCCTGGAGATGTCCGTAGAATGCATTTATATAGGATTCTGCAGTTTGGGCTGTGGTTTCCACTGGCCCTGGGGCCTTGAAGGATTCCACTTCGGTTTTGAGAAGTGAGAGGTTCACTTTTGAGAAGTTTTTCACTGTGGTTTTCTGGGCTGGGGGTGGGGTCGGGATGTGGACATCCAGTGAAATTAATTTATGGTCTGATCTTACCAATGAGGGATATACTTCTGGTGTGGAGCATAGAGTCCCCATGTTGGTAATGATCAGGTCTAATATGTTGTCCCCTCTTGTGGGAGTGGTGACTAGTTGTTCCATAGCATTTGAGTTTATAATTTCCAGGAATCTTTGGGCTAAGGTGCTGGGGCTTGAGTAGTGCTTCCAGTCAATGTTTGGGTAGTTGAAGTCGCCAAATATAATGGTGCTCGGAGAGATCTTCATGTTTTCCAATGTTTTCAGGAAAGCCGAATGGGATTCCTGACTTTGAGAGGGTGGTCTGTAGGATGCTATAAACTGAAAAGCAGTCTTGCCCACTGTTAGTTGCACATGGATGGTCTCCGATACTTTGTGCAATGCCACTAACCTGGAGGTGTGGATATCCTTGATAAATATGGAAACTCCCCCTCCTTTTGTGGTTCGGTCCGGGTTTTGGGGCCGAAAAGCATGATATGAGGTATAGCCTGGTAGTGCTGGGGTGCTCTCTGGAGCCTTGAACCAGGTTTCTGTCACTGCACAGATATCGATGTTCTCCATACTGAGGAGAGCTTCGAGTGCGTGCATCTTGAGGTTAAGACTTCTGGCATTTAGCAGCATTACCCTTAGTTTCTTGTTCCTTGTGCTGTCTATGGGGTGGGTTTGACTTTTGAGCCTTGCCTAAAAAAGGCACTATGGGGGTGGCAAAAGCCTTTGCCAATATCCGAAAGCCCAGTGGTGACAGGTGCAAGCCGTCCCTAGCGAAGCAATGTGACTTGTCGAGCATGTCATCCCAGGCTGACAGACACTGGATCCCCTTTGAATGACACCAAAATTTTAGCCAATTGTTAAAATCGACCATTTTGTCTTTGTACTGTGGCATCATTCTAGGTGAGGGTAAGATGCTGCTCAAGGTCAGGGTCATACCAGCCTGGGCTACATGATCAGAGAGCTCCTCTATGTCTCGTTTCATGTAGTCCAGGGAGGTACATCTCAGGTCATTCACACCAGCATGTACAATGACTGAGTCATATTTGTATTTGCTTTGGAGTGACCTGAGTGCTTGCGTTATGTGGCGGATCCTAGCGCCCGACAGGCAGCTCACTGTGACCTTCTCTTTATTCAGCCTGGTGAGCAGGACGTCAGTGTGTCTGACAATAGAGTCACCTATAACAAGAGTATCAGGTGTGTTATTCAGCCTTAAGGGCTGTGGCTGCTTGGCACACTGACTTTGTGGGTTATGTGTTGTGTGTGTTTTGTTTTGAGGTAGCGTTTGCTTGGATGTCTGCTTTGGAGGTCTCTGTTGCTTAGGTAGATTTTTATTTAGAGCCTCGAGTATGTTTTTGTGTATTTATGTGTTTGGTTGCTGATGTGGTGGGACTATGTGATACTGGAATTGTGTTGTGTGAGGTTACCTTCTCCTCCTGACTGGTTACACCAGTTTTGAGATGAGAGAGCTCAGCCTCCAGTTTGGCTAAATAGTTGCATCTCTCACATATATTTGAACCTGTTTGGAGGAGGAGAGGGTTGTCCGTGTACATGAGACAGTTGTAACATTGCCTCAAAATTCCCAGATTCACCAGCTGGACTGGAGAGGAAACCATTGACTGACCTTTGGACATGCTAGAGTAATAGGGAAACTGAATTTAAGATGGACCAATAGAGGACAGGGTAATCGTAGAGAGTATAAGAGTAAGTAGTGCTTATGGTTTAATAGTGCTAACTTGTAGGATTACTTCAAACCCTTTATGGGGAGAAACTCAGGTTTTATCAAAATGTTCATAGGTTCATAAGTTCATAGGCTGGTACTAGGCTATCAGCCCTAGGGCCTATGCAAGCCTAGCCATAACAATTCCCTGGCTATTTCTTCCCACACTATTTACTTCCCTAGACCCCTGTCTAGCAGGGCGACTGACATAATCCCTGGGGTGAATTTTCTTTCTCCCATCCAATCGTCAAGGTTCCTTTTGAAGAGGGCCAAAGAGGCACTCTGCTTGACATGTATGGGCAATCTATTCCAGAGTCTGGGGAGTCTCTGGGTCAGGAACCTATCTCTCCAGCATGTTTTGTTTATTGTGATGAAAAGGTTTATATCCCTGGAGCGTGTGGCTCTGAGGGATTGGGATTTCTTTAAGTGTAGCATGTCCAACAGCTCTGGGTTTGACATGGCCTTGTATGTTAAGCAAAGACTGCCTCTGAGTAGACGATATGTGACAGAGTATAGCTGGAGTTTTTTAGGGCGGTCAGCGTAGGGAATCTGCTTTATGCCTGTGATTCTTTTAGTGAGGTATTTCTGCGGCCTTTCCAGTTGCTGCAGATGTCTTGAGAGGTACATACCAAATGGGGCATTGTATTCTATAATGGGTCTAATGAGGGATGAGTACAGTGGGACAATGACCTCCTTTTTTCTGGATGAAAAGCCCTTAGAGATGAGGTGTGCCACATAGAAGGATTTCCTGACTGTTGTGGCGATGTGGTTATCGAAGGTGAGACCACTGCCCACCTATGTCCCTAAGTCTCGTATCACACTTTCGGTGTTTAGTGTACTACCACCTATGTGGTAATTCATGGATACATGTTTTTTCCCAAAGGGGATAACTATACATTTCTTGGCATTGAGCTTGAGCCCATGGCTCTGGCACCAAGCATCGTTTCTGTAAGGCCCTTTTGTAGAGTATCCACATAATTTGGGGATTCAATAATGGCTCCCAGTTTGCAGTCATCTGCGAACTTTGTTAGCCAGAGTCCCTTAGTGTTGGCCTGTACTTCAAAGAAGTAGATGCCAAACAAGAGCGGTCCCAGGACTGAACCCTGAGGTACTCCACTTGTCACTTGTCTGGAGCTGGATTTGGAGTCGGCTACTTTTGCAGTGTGGGTTCTATCAGTAAGCCAGTTACCAACCCATTGGGTGACATAGGGATTAATGCCCAGCTTAGTAAGTTTATCTATGATTCCAGAGTGGGGGATGATGTCAAAGGCCTTGGCAGGGTCTAGATAGGCTGTTTGGACCACCTTACCCTTGTCCATGGCTCTGAAGACTGATTCGAAAAAGTCAATCAGGTTCAGGAGACAAGATCGGCCCTTCACAAACCCAAACTGGGTGGGGTTCAGTGTTTTAAGGTTGCCAATGTCTTTGTTTATAAGTTCCATGATAATGCGCTCCATGGCCTTGCAGATAAGGCTTGTCAGACTGATGGGATGGTAGTTTCTGGGATCCAAGGTGGATCACCCCTTGTGGGGTGGGATAACTGTAGCTGTGCACCACTCAGTGGGCATGAAACCTGAGGTGAGGCTATGATTAAATATGACACTTAGGTGAGGTGCCAGTTCATTTTGTAGTTCATGTAGTACACAGCCCGGGATGTCATCTGGTCCCATGGATGCTGTATTCTTAGCTTTGGAGAGTGCATTTTTACCTGTGTGGCCATTATTACCGGAATCTGGCAATCTTCCGGTATTGAGATGGGCCATTTAGGGGGTGAGGGGGGGTGAAGTTGGCACTGAATCGATCTGCCAGGATATTGGCAATATCCTTGGGATCAGTATATTTAATGACATTCTGTTTTAGCTCAGAGCAGATCTGAGCATTGCCATTTAGGTTCTTGACATAGTTATAGAATGCCTTGTGGTTGTCTTTGGAATCTTTGGCAATTTTATTTTCGTAACTAGCTTTGGAGGATTTTTTGAGGGATCTCAGTTTCTTACTGAGGCTGGTAAGGGAGCTTTTTGCATCCTGGGATTTTCCTCTTTTCTGCAACAGTTTCTTCCTTTTGTTGTAAAGTTTGTTTATGGCAGGGGACCACGAGATTGGCTTCCTTTTTTTGGATGAGAGTATCTTGGTTCTATTTGGGATGGCACGATTCATGCATGAGTGGATGTGCTCGTACAGTGCCTTAGTGTAGGATTTAGCAGTTGAACTTTCAGTTCCTGTCTACATGGGTGTCATGAAGTTTGTCACTTCTAACTTGAGTAGCATGAAGTTGGCTTTGGAGAAGTTTTTTATGGAGGTTTTCTTACTGAAGGGTGGGGGTGGGATGTGGATGTTAAGGGTGATTAGCTTATGGTCAGACCTGACTAACGAGGGGGTGACCATAGGTGTGGAGCATCGATTTCCCATGTTGGTAATAACCAGGTCTAGGATACGGGAGCCCCTGGTGGGACTATGGATTAGTTGATCCAGGGTGTTGGAATTTATGAATTCCAAGAACTGTTGGGCAAAGGTGTTGGTACATGAGTAGTTTTCCCAGTTAATGGCAGGGTAGTTAAAATCACCAAGTATTAGGGTGTTTGGTTCTATCTTAATATTTTCCAGTATGTTTAGAAAGGTGTAGTGAGAATCTTGGGGTATGGTGGAGGATCTGTTGCAAGCTACAGTTTGGATTGCAGTCTTACCTAGTGTTAGTTGCACCTGGAGAATTTCATACGCATTGTGTTGGGCAAATAGCCTGGTGGTGTGAATATCCTTGGTGAATATTGACATTCCTCCACCTTTAGTGTTTCGGTCCTGGTTTGGTGGCCGAAAAGTGTGGTAAGAGTTGTAGCCTGGTATTGCAGAGGTGCTTTCTGGAGCCTTGAACCAGGTCTCAGTTACTGCACAGATATCGATGTTCTCCATTTTTAGGAGTGCCTCGAGAGAGTGCATTTTGAGGTTTAGACTTCTAGCATTGAGTAGCATTACCTTCAGATTTTGCATGCTTGTACCTGTTACGGTGGTGGTTTTGTCCTTTGAACTTTGCCTAAAAAAGGCACTATAGGGGTGGCAAGAGCCTTAGCCAGTAACCTGAATCTCAGGGGCGACAGGTGCAGACCATCTCTGGCAAAGCATCATGGTCTGTCAATCATGTCATCCCAGGCAGACAGATACTGGATCCACTTTGAATGACACCAGAAACTTATCCAATTATTGAAGTCAATCATTTTGTCCTTATATTGTGGTATCATTCTGGGCGAAGGCAGAATGCTACTCAGGGCTAGGGTCATACCTGCCTGGGCCACATGATCCGAGAGCTCTTCCATGTCTCTTTTCATGTAGTCCAGGGAGGTACATCTCAAGTCATTCACTCCAACATGGACAATGACAGAGTCATATTTGTACTTGTGGAGTGACTTGAGTGCATGCGTTATGTGGTGGATCCTGGTACCCGACAGGTAGCTGACTGTAATTTTCTCCTTGTTCAACCTGGTGAGAGGGACATCAGTGTGCCGGACTATAGAGTCACCTATGACTAAAGTGTTAGGTACATTGTCTTGCCTTAGGGGCTGTTGCTGGGTGGCACACTGGTGTTGTGAAGTATGTGACACTTTGGTTGTGATTGGTGTTTGTTTGCATTTCAGCTTCAGAGGTCCTTTTTGTTTGGGCAGGTTACAGTTAAGGGCCTCTGCATATGTGGATTTAGTGTTGCTATACGTGGGTGTTGGTGGTGTGGGTTTAGAAGGGCTATGTGTTGCTTGAGGTGTACTGTGGGTGTTAACCTTCTCCTCTTGACTGTCTAGCACAATCTTGGGTGGAGAGAGCTTTGCTTCCATTTTGGCTATGTAAGTGCATCTCTCACAGGTTGTAGTGTTGGGTAGTAGGAAGAGAGGGTTGTCTGTGTACATGAGGCAATTGCCGCATTGCCCCGGTATGCCCAGATTCAACAGGTGGACAGGAGAAATCACCGGACGCTGACCCTTGGACATGCCTGGTTTGGTGATTTTTTTTTTTGTAAAGTACAGGAGCTGTTTTCCCTTACCTTAGCAAGGTACTTTGCAATTATAGGCTGTTTAGTGCCTACTATTAATTTCTCCTTATTAACAAGGAGAGTTGAGTGCTTGTATCAGTTTAAGGCTTCCTAGTGCTTTCCAGCAGGTATTAGAGAAAGTGCTAGTCACAGGGATGTTTAAAGGTAAGATGAAAAAAAAATGCACACTGCAGTGTGCACTAGAGACGTTAGATGTGAAAGTAGGTAACTTAAGTTTTACCTGTTTAAAAAGTTAAGGTTTAGTGGAGAGTTACTATTTTTAAAACAGCAAGATGGGTTGAAAGGGGTAGTCACTTGTGTATTCTGGTACTATGGAATACAGTAGGATGGCCAATAAATTTAAATAGTTGAAGGGGAAGGATTTCAAAAATGATGATTTTGTGATTACTCACACAAGCCAATGAAAGTAGAGAGGAAATGAGATATATGGTCAAATTAACATAAGAGGCAGGCAACTAAAAAGACAGTGGTATTTAACAAGACAACTGTAACTGGGAAAAAAATTCTGCCTGACTCAGAAGAGAGAGAGAGCCATGGTCTCTTCTGAAGTTTTAATATGCTGTTAAAGCAGAATGCAAGTAAAACACAAGGTAAAGAAAACAAACCACAGTATTCAAAATATAGAAAGGCAATAAAGTAATAAAAAAATAAAAGCAAACTAACCTTTCCTTCACAGCAAAGTGTAGCAGAGTCTGGATGAGCCTTTCTGGTAAAACACAACTTTGTTACTATCAGAGAACAATGTGCAAGGTTTGAAACCATCTGCATTATATTGTTGGAATGAGTTCCCACTGTAAGTTTGAGCTCCAGTGTCACAATTCCCAAAACAGCAGAAAACCAAATGCTATTGGAGTAATATACACAAACAACAAAATTGTTGTATCTCATCAAATTCCCCCTTTTCCAAGGTACAGTGATCTTGAAGTTAATATATGTAAGTGGGGGTGGAGAGGAGCTTCCCTCCTACAATCAACACTTTAAATGTTTAAAAGTAACTTTCATGCTTTGCTGTTATAGCCTGAACAATTGAACTTTTTTATTTTTTTAGAGTTTTTGGCTCATATTGTAGAGGCTTGAAATTCCAATAGGGCACCTGTTGGAAGACCTACAGACAAATGACGTACTCCACACTTAACAGTTAAAATTCAATATGAATTTGCTGAATGAGTCATACAGCTGGCATCATAGTTGCTCTGTCTAATAGTCCATGTAAAAGAAAGGGGAAATCAGCTGACAGATACTAGGATTATGGCATTGTTTACTATTAACACTGCAGTGATATTTACATTTGTTCAGATTTCTTTATTTTTGCTTTTAACCTGACAAATCTAATGTGTGGACCTTGTGTGCAACTGTGACCAGGTGATGAAAGCTTCAATAATGACAAATCAGCATGGGAACATCATGTAAATTAAATGACAATAAAACAGGCCTAAAACCACTACAGAGCAATCATGACATACAATGTAAATAAACTCAAGCTCAAAATACACAGTCATTTGAATTTTCTCTTATAAGTAATATCTTATAAGTCTGTGAAAAAAATACATGGAATATTCAAGACACAGTAGAGGCAGGATTAGGTAAATAGTACATATAGATGCCAAAAACGGATTCTGTACTGGCAGCCAATGTTAAATTCTTCGAGCATCAGCTGCTGAAAGAAGAAGACACCATGAAACATAATGCTGATCAGAGTTTTCCAAAGGAAAGCATTGTTTGTGCAATTTCTAAGTTTGCACCAGCAATGATTCATTTCTTCTGGGAGATTTGGTGTAGCTGTGGAGGTGGTATATATAATTTGGGGTGGTGTGGGGCACTTGCACCCTGCAAAAATTATTAATGTTAAATTTTTTGTTTATTTTGGACATTATTGTTGTCATTTCCAGTCCTCAGGGTTGTTCAGTTTAGCAATTCATAGTAGAACCACTGAAAAGTTCCTGGAATGCAGCTGAGGTGGTCATACAAATGCTGAAGAAAGAGCAAAATCACACTCAGAGTGTATCATTGTTGGTGTACAAACAGAATCCACAATAACAGTATTTTTTTCGGAGGACCTTCATAAGAGAGTTCTGCATCATGGAGCTGAACTTGTCAAGTTTTATTCTCATCCACTTTAATGAAGAGTAGGTTACAATCTGTTTCATCATCTTATGCTTGGAAAGAGTATAACTAAAAATTGATCACTTAATCCATCTTCATAAGGTGCTGCCAGGGCACTGCAAATATAGTCCACCACCTAGTCTCAGTCTCCAATGACCCACTGAGTTTTGGCAACTGTTTCAGGTTACATAAATGTCTCTATATATTTCCTTTGCTGGCTGCATTATTAGTGGTTGTTGTGATACCTGTCCATTTAATGAAAAGTTCCTAAACTCATATTTATCCCCCTCTGCATTTTTACATCACAGAGACATTTGTGGAATATATGCACACAGTTGCATTATGTACCTGGTGTCTGGTGTTGGACTTTAGCCTTTTTTCATTAGGATTTTGACATTTCCATACTGTGTTTGGATTTAGTGTTTTATGTTGTTAGCTACTTTTCCTGTAGTGTCCAGTGCAGTATGTTTACTATTTTACCTGGCAATTTACACTTTGGACTTTTAATTCACTTCCTGCTTTCACTTATCTGCAACATGCTTTCACTTGGCTGTCTTCCACTTTCTAATATATTCAGGGCATTGTGCCAGTTTCTGCAAAGCAGCTGCATTTTTCTCTTTGAATCCAATCCTCAGAACAAAAAAAAAGCATAATAATACTTAAACAATGAAAAAGAAAGCATAATACCAAAGGAAAGAGGCAATATTACTTTGAAAGGAACAATACTGCACATTAGAAAATATGTCATTTTACATTAAAGTAGCCTTATATTAGCCTAGGCCTGAAATCAGTCCAATGAGATATGTGTCCTCCTGGAAAATAAACTTAAATAATATGAATTAAAGTCTTAAAAATAACAGAACTGAAATTAAAATGATCCTGAAAACAGCCTGCACCTGTATCACAGATGGTTAAAGCCCTGGGTGTGTCCATGATAACCTGTACTTATTTATTGTCATGAGGAGGTGGAAGAGGCTGCTGGGAAGGGAGGGAAAGAGGGACAAAGCAGCCAACGCCATCATAATGGAAGCTTGTCAGCTGGTCAACAGCCCTTTCAGTAAGCGTCTATCGATCTAAGAAATTTGAGTGTTGGGACTTTCACCTACAGAGGAGTTTCTGTTTTTTCCATTGTTGTCTGATATTGAAGTAGGTATATATAGGTTTAGGGGGTGTGGAGATCCCCCCCCCCATATAACTCTGAAATGTTTTGGTGTTTTTTTTTGATCAGCGGGTACTTGATGAAAGAGTTGTCAATCAATGATGAATCCATAGCCTCCAAAGTGTGGGCTTGAGTGATGTCTGTCATGCACAGCAGTCAGGGCCTTTGCACATGTAGATGCATGCATGCTTCTCCCTAAGTGGCAGGTATAGTGGTCATCACAGCAGCTCAGGGGGGAGTTAGATAATTGTGAGACACCTTGCAAATGTTGGCCTGCTTATAGCACCCATGTCTTGCCTCCAAAGAGAGTAAATGTTAAGGCTCCTATGCCAATCTGGATATAAATGCTCCACTTCTCTGGAGGAAATAGCGCTAGTTCTCAAACTGAGGACAAAAGAATGCATTGATGGGGTGATGGGGCCAGGGGACTGAAGCAATTATGGGTTTAAAATATCTTGAAAAAGAATCCCACCTACAGACATAATTTAACTACCCCACCAACATCAAACCATTCTGTTGACCATGGCAGCCACAAAAATAAAACTTGAAACAAATAAAAGCATTAAACCATTCACAAATCAAATGTTTTTATGAAATACTGCCTATATTCTCTCCTTCCAAAAATTACAATCCACTGTCAGAACTTTTTATTTTCCAAAATCTAACATATATCATCACACAAGAATTTCCCACATTAGTCACATGACATCCTTTTTTGCCCCATCTTTTTGACTGTCAGAGCTTCCTCCAAATGCTTCTCAACCAGCAGCAAAACATTATATGCTGACTATAACACTCCCATCCTACTTAGAAAATTACCAGTATTTTCTGCACTGTAATGTCACCAAAACCTAAAATCCACCTAACCACCTGCTGGGACCCAATGAAAAAAATGTGCTTTTAAATAAAAAAATAAAACTAATTGACAGCCCTGAGTGTACCTATGCTGGCTGTAACCCAAACAGCAAAAGGAAAAGCTCTCTGCAAAAATGTAAGTAGAGACTTGACCACACCTTCTACAAATTAAAAAATTCTCCACAATAAAAGAGATATTATAAAATATGTTAAGACTAAAAATAAATAAATAAATAATGGACTACCCACTTCAACACCAGTCAAAATAATTGTAACAAAATGCAATAAATAGGAAAAATATACATATAAATCCTCAACTACCAGAAACAAATAACCATTCAAAATTCCATAAAATAAAAAGGTAAAAATAGTAATCAATCAAAAATCCACTCCACGAAATAAGAGAAGAAAAAAAGAAACAATCATTTCACTCTGTGAACCTATGAACCACTGATCTGATAATTCATAAACAATCATGCTGTTTTACAGTAACAGACAGAAAATAAAAAATTTCAGTCCCAAAAAATACCAATAACTACAAGAAGAATAAAGTAAAATCTTCAAAGTAAAAAAAAAAAATAGGGCAAATGGATGTTGTATATATATCTATCTAATATATATATATATATATATATATATATATATATATATATATATATATATATATATTTTTTTTTTAACTGCTGCAGTATGGTGTTTGTAATCTCACATTTCATTGCTACAGCTGCACTCATACTACCAATCACGTGGCAACATATACCACCATTTGTATTGTAACTGCTGCTAAATACAGATTCCCAATGCATTCATTTAGGACCCACTCATTTGAATCCTATGTATCTGTATTTCAGGGTGTGAAGACTGTGCACAGAACACAATTGGAGGATTAGTTGTGAGCTGCTATTGTACACTTTTCATTTGTCTTTTTATCTGTTGTTTAGGCTTTCTATTCCTGAGATTTGTAGGCTGAATAGCTTCTATGAAATCGTGATCAAAATCATGAGGTTTTTACAGTTCAGATATATTTTAAGTTACTTTCTGGGGGGGTTATTTCCATGGCATGTTCCTCTGTGAAGAACAAATGTTATAGAGAAAACAGTTCAAGTCAAGGAACTTGAGATGTTTAAACATCTTAAGAAAATTTTCAGCCACAAGGTAAATCAAAACTTTGGTGGTTCCCAGATATAGTCTTCATAGTGAAACTCAATGAACATAAATGTAGTGTTTTTGACATAAATATCATTTTAAGCAATTTTGTCAGAATTATTCAAGGAAAACTTCATAAATTATAGGAAGTCTATGACAGAATGTTAATGCTGGTTTCAGTTTCTGAAAATATTGGCATCGTAACTGCCATTCTCCCTCAACTTCCCCTGGACATGGAGTTGTGAAAGACAAAACTTTATAATAATAAAACAGAACATGGCATGCAAATTACTAAAACAGGTCATTGTCACAACTTCTTACGTAAGCTTCATGTGAAAGATCACTTTTCATTCTTATTAAAAATAAGGAAATGGGATTCAAGCTGAAATTGCTTGTTTAAATAATGGTTTATTAAGTTAAAACAAGAGATGAGTGCTTTCACCCTTGTCAGAGCTTCATCAGATTTAAGTTATAACAAATAATATATACTTTCCTATTTTCCATACAAATAGCCGTGTAAATTAAAATGAAGGCTTTACAATGAGGGCACTTAAAGGGATCGCATTCAGTGACAGTGATTTGAACAGTGCTACATCGAAGTTTGTGATTGGTGCTGTTAACTCCTTTTCTAAGTAATTCTAACATCACTGGCTGTTGTGCAGCTATAATGTCAAATAACAATGTAGGTATCAGGTTGTCCATTTTTATTATAATAATATAATATATAATGAAACAAAGACCAAAGCACTGGTAAAATGATTTACCTTTATTCCATATAATAGAAGCAATCATTTTACTATTGTCATCCTTAAGCTGCTTTGTAGAAAAATGAATCTTAAAATATTTTTTTCATGAGAGAAAGAAAGGATAAACAGATTAGGGGGAGAAGACAATGGGTCAGTAACAAAACAACAGGGAATGAACAACGAGAACAAATGGAGGAAACCTAACACCTTTTGGCCTCTTTTTCATCCTACTATGTGGACATATGAAGAAAACTGTGAGGATGGTATACATAGAATTCTACCTAAACCTTGCAAGAGGAAATTTTATAACATCACACAGGAAGAGCTGCCAGCTCTAAAGTCACTGACCGAAGATAAAACAAGAAGGATTATAAAAGCAGATGGGGGGGGGGGGCATCTTCATCACAGACACTAAGATATACAATCAAAAAATTAAACAGATGATAGAGAAACAGAATTTGTACAACATAGTGGATAGTAACCAAGTTCAAAAAGCTTACAAGGTGATTGACATCAAACTGGCTAAGCTTAACTCAGAAAGACTTCTTGGCAATGATTTGCTCAGCTTTCTGGCAGCCCTCATCCTAGGATACCTCAATTTTTTGGTATCCCAAAGCCTCACAAAAATGTTGAAAATCCTCCTTATTGCCCAGTGGTAGCAGGATGTGGTTCAACTATTGAGCCGTTACCCATTTATACTGCATTTAAGAATAAAGAGCTCGCTAGGACTATTCCCTTCTTCATTTTGGACTCACTCAATTTCTTGAAAAAAAAAAATCAAAGAAAAATGCAAATAGAGACAATACTAGCCGTGACTGATGTGGAAACCTTATACGCTGTTCTTGCCATAACACCTGCTTTGAATCTATGAAGGAGTACATGGGCAGGAGGCCAACACCAACTATCGATAGAATAATGCTGTTGAGAATATGCTAGACATTATACTCATTGACAACTACTTTCACTTCATTCAGAAATGTTACAAACAAGCAAGGAAGGTAGCCATGGGAGCTGTTATGGCCCCCAGCTTAACCAATATTGCCTTGGCCAGATGGAAAGAGAACCCTGTCTTTCTTTATCACATGGGAAGGCTCCTTGGACAAGCTGCACATCTTCTGCATTGAAAACACCACAGAATTTTTTTACTTCACCAGCCACAACAGTTATGATAAAGTGGAATTCTGGAACATCACCAGGTATAAGGACAGAAAAGAGGATAAGCTTAAGAATGACCTTTACAGAAAACCTACATGAGGGAATCTACTTCTGTATGCTAACAGCATGCACTCCAAAGTTACTAAGACAAATGTAATCAAATCACAGGGAATGAGAATAAGCAGAGTCTCTGGAGAGACAGAACAATTTCTGACCAGTTCAGATAATCTGCAATAAGATTTTCTGGAAAGATGATACAATGAGAATTTGATAGCCAACATAGTGAGACCCATACAACTCCTCAAACAAAATAATGATCTGGCTCTGCTGCCCCCCCCCCCCCCCCCAGGAAACCATCACATGCCATGCAATCAAGGATCAATGAAGGAAATGACAAACATAAAAGGAGTAGGATCCTAACTTATTCCAAGGATTCACATGTAATAAAAAGAAAAATAGTGTAAACTGGACCATAATAAGGGGGTTCTGGTTCTGGACTACCAACCATCTTTCATTTATTAATAAGGTAGAAATATTAGAAGTTGGGTAAAAAATAAAAAGGAAATTGCTGCATCCACATAGCTACAGATAGGAACCTTTACTTGCAACCCTCCAGACTGCAGGTGCTGTGCATTTATGAGCCAAAAGAATGATTTTATATGTCCAAACTCGAAAAAGAAATATGTCTGCACTGAAATATGTTACTGCAATAGTAACTTTGAGGTATACCTGGCAAGCTGCACAAAATGCAAGGCATTCTACCTAGAAAAAATAATTAAGCCTCTCAAATTAAGAGTGACCAAAGAGCTCTCAGACATCAGGCTTAAGGACATCAACAATCCTCTACCTAGACATGGTCAGGTTTGCAGGTGCATGAAAAGTTTGTTTTTCATGAGAACTGAGAGACTCAAATCGGGCCCATTACAAGACAATTTGAACATAAAGCTAGAGAAAAAAGAAGTCAAATTACAGACCCAATTTAAAGATTTTTATAAGCCCGACCTGAATCAGACATGCTCCAATAAGAGTATAGTCAAGTTAAAGAAACTGGAACACAGCAACTTTTTCTAAAACACAGTAATATGAATAGTTTTTTGGTTTGTTTCTTTTGTAACTATAGCATTTGAGTTTAACTTTTATGTTTTCTCTTTAGTACTCGATGTTTACTTGTTTATTTTACTTTTTATATGAAGTTGAAGTTAAATTTTGGATTTTTATTTTTATTTCCATTGCAACTCTTACATTTTTATTTGGTATCTCAGAATTAATTTAATGAGTGGACCTTATTAGACTCACAATGAACATGATATTTACTTACATATATGATAAGCCTAGACTCATCTCATCCACTGTGTGCTGCTAACATGAAACTCAATTTCTATATCTCAGACTCTCACAAATTTCACTGTATTCTAACTGAGGCCTCATTTACATGCTCTTGTCGGCATGTTGCTGATTACTGCTCCTATCCTGCCCAAAACCTATTGTATTGAAAACCGTTATGTTACTCACATGTGTATATTGTTAAGGTACTAATTAGCTGTACTGTGTAAAGATGTTTTTGACCATGTTGTATATTGTACATTTAAATTAACTGTTAAATCCATTTTATTTTTGAATTTCTGATATGTTTGTATGTGGAGCTTTTCTCCTTGGTTGTCCAAGGAAAATAGGTTCTGCAACCCAGTCAGACTATCCCAGTAAACAAAGGTCAAATAAAAAAATAAATGAAAATTCAAAATGCTAAACACATTTTTAATGCAGGGGACAAGCCCCCCTGCACCCCTCATATGGGGGGAGCGCAATATACCAACTCCAAGATCACACAACAGTGGAGAAGTGACAAATTCCATCATTCAGTATTTTGAATTTTCAGTCTTTTGGTTTGTCAGTCTTCTGAAGAAGACCCATATTATATATATACTGGCTGGAGATAAAGTACATCCACTTTAATCGTTAAAATCGTTAAAACTCTTAGAAACTTCTAATACATAAAATAAAAACATAAATATGATAAGCGCTTTCAGATTTTTGTAACCCTTCATCAGATCGAATAATGAAAATTTTGATTCATTATTTAAAATATCAACAGCCAATCAAAGATCTGCTTTTTCTACTCTTAACCAATCTCCAGCAACTTAAAAATCCATCTTTGACTGAAGTACAAATGGTCAAAAAAATGACTGAAAGTACATTTGACTATTTGACTTAAAAGCCATTTCATCAATACTACAAGGAAGACACCAATCCAAACTACTAACAAGTTGACAGAAAACACCAGGAAGGACCCTGTTGACTAGAGACGGTAGAGTCAAATATACAGACCAGATACACGAATTTGACCTAGGTTTCATCTTTATTATACAGACTTCTTCAGAATATGAACACATTTAACCACTCCATTGATGTTATATACACTCATACACTACAACAAATACATCCCACCCCTTCAATTACCCTATCAGACAAAGCTCAATCTAACAGGCATATCCTAAATCTAACTTCATTAACCCTTCGAAGTAAAAAAACTATACTCTCAATCCATCTACACAATATTGTGTTACATATCAAAATGTGTTAAATACACAAAATGTAAATGTAAAATAAACATTTTCATATACAATCAACTAAACACTGTTTATGACACCCAAGGTTCTTAAATTACATAACAAAATAATATCATAATGTCTAAAAAACAACAATAATAGTTAATCATATAAAAATATAAAATTAACTTTCACAAATTTTGTTAAGAAATTTTAAAAATTCTTTCTGGAAAACACCATTCCATAACAATAAGAAATAAAAAACTTTCTTAAAATCTTTTTATAAATAGCATTTTCAATCCAAGATGTGTTTTAATTTTAATAGGGGCAATATGCTTATGCTATCATTAATTCCTGGAAATACTGTAGCATTTAATGCCAATTGCCATCTCATTTCACAAATATCAAGATGCACATCCAGTACTGCACCCTGACCATCCTTTTTTATTTGCTGTATTACACAAAATCTAAATCTGTGCTCTGGATGTTGCTCTATGTGCCTAACTAGGGCATTAGTATTTTTCATGTGCCTAGTATCCAGGATGTGATCGCTAACTCTATCCCTGAATATCCTACAGGTTTTCCCTATATAAAAGGCCAGACAACCTTCACATTTAGCCATATATACAACATTTTTAACATGACAATCATAATGGCCATGTATACCAATAACCTCTCCCTCAATAATAATGTTATCACCTGTAACAAGAATATATTTACAAACACTACATCTACCACACGTAAAATTCCCTTTACTCCTGTATGAATTAACATTCTCCCAACTGGAGTTTGCAGCTGACTCATGCAAATGTTTAAAAGACTTCCCTTTCCTATATACGATTTTTTGGGGGGTTGTTCAATTTTCTCCATACGTTACTATCCAATTTTAATAACTTCCAATTTCTATTTATTATTCCCACTATGTGATCCACGTCATAATTGTATGGAGTGATAAAATACAATGTTTCCCCCACACCGGTATTAACAACAATTTTATTTTTTGTTATTTTTACTTCTCCAATAACTGTATTTACTTGCCCCCCCCCCCCATCGTGGTAATCATGGGTTAAAATTGCCTTATAAACACCACTAAACCTCTTACATTTCACTTCCTCCATAATGGAATCACACAATTCAACAGGATATCCACGATTAATGAACATACCTTTAATGAATTCCATTTCTTTTAGAAAATCTTGACTTTCGCTTACCATTCTGGCTGCCCTAACCATTTGTCCTTTTACTATCGCTTTTTTCTGATGGTTAGGGTGCCAGCTCTGGTAGCTCAAGTAAGAATTGGAAAAGGTAGGCTTTCTGTATATACCAGAAACCAAACATTTTTCCACATGATTGACCTTCAATTTTACATCTAAATATGAAATTTCCTCACTACTATATTCATAGGTGAACCTAAAAAAATTGTACTGTACAATTAATATAATCTATAAAGACCTTCATGACCTCAATTGGCCCATCCCATACCACAAATATGTCATCCAAAAAATGGGTGTATTGTTGTATATACTTCATATATTCACTGGTGAAAACATACTCTTGCTGCCAGTAGGCCATAATGTAATTTGCATAAATAGGAGCACACGCAGCTCCCATTGCTACTCCAGTTTTTTGTTTGTAATGCTGGCCCTCAAAATAAATATAGCTGTTCTTCAATACAACCTCCATTAAGGTAACAAAAGTATTTATACGGGCCTGTTCATATTCATCAATACTGCTTACACAACATATACACCACAAAAAAGCTTTTGCTTGCAGAGCGGCAAGCCCCCATGCACTCCCCCATACCACACCCCTTAATTATATATTCTAACCACACACTTGCACACCAGTGTAGAAAAGAAAAAATACCATACGCAGTAAATCAGTACTGGCACATAAGCACAAACCTCTACAGATATGGGAATACAGCATAATAATGTGCACTGTCAATCAATAGAAAATCTTCTAAATTATGTCCCCCAACAACTTCCATGAACAAAAGCGACACCAGAAATACCATTCACAGACCTCTACAGTTTTCAAAGAAATGGCTTTTCAATAAAATGTACCTGCAACCAAATGTCATTTCAGTCATTCTTTGACCATTTGTACTTCAGTCAAAGCTACCTTAAAATAAATGATACACAACCACACACACACACACACACACACACACACACACACACATATATATATATATATATATATATATATATATATATGGGTATAATTGTTTCATGAAAATGTGAAAGTGTGAACACTCAAAAGACTGATCTTTTTAAATCAAAACACAAAAATCACAAAAAAATGTTATTTAATGCATTGAGGAAGGTAAGCCCCTGCACCCTGACGCACACACACACACACACACACACACACACACACACACACACACACACACACACACCTTCTGCAAATTTTATACATATATATATATATATATATATATATATATATATATATGTGTGTGTGTGTGTGTGTGTGTGTGTGTGTGTGTGTGTATATATATATATATATATATATATATATATATATATATATATATTCAAAGATTGTATAACAGTAGGTATAGGGCAAATTACCAGATCCTGTACCACAGTTTCAGACACAGGGCAGACCAGCAGCCAGAAAAAAAAACAAGAAAAAAAATGTTCACTCTTCTAAGTGTTTGCTTTCATCAAATGCAACTATATACACACACTCACACACATATATATATTGGGACCTAGGGCAGTTTGGATAATGAAACATATAACTGAACCAGATAAAAAACTTCTAAAATCTTGTTTTTTCTACACATAGGAATAGACGTTTCAACCATTCAGTGTTTCCAGTGGACAATAAAGAATATTTTTCACACATGAGGTGATTATAAACTCAAAACACATGCTGGGGCAAATACATAAAATGTTTACATATTCAGACTTTATGATTTTTTCCTACCCAATAACTTTGGAAGTCTGGTTCAGATAAATATATATATATATATATATATATATATATATATATATATATATATATATATATATATATATTTATATATGGGTCTACTTCTGTTCATCGAAATTACAATTTATCAAAGAACAGAAGTATGAACCCGATTCTGCTAAAGTCCATTTAAGTGAAAATGCACTTTCACGAATCACACTTCACTGATGCACGATACAGTGGGGATAAGGGAATATACTCTTTTCCCCATTGTAATATAATCTCAGAGTTAGTATATTTAAATAGCGGGGGTGTGGTGGGTGCTGGGGTGTTTGCCCCCCTGCAAAAATGTGTTTGCTGTGTGTAATATCTGGTACTTGGTGCATCAGTGAAGTGTGATTTGCTAAAGTTAATTTTTTTTTAAATGCACTTTTGCAGAACTGGTTTCGCACTTCTGTTCTTCGATAAATTGTAATTTCAGTGAACAGAAGTAGACCCGTATATATAAACACACACAGAAATCAATGAGTAGCAACATCCTGTTTTGACACTCTGAGTATCAGAGTATCACTAGTTTAATTACTGTATTTAAGAGTAAAAGATCATACTACCAAAACCCATAACTTGAGAAATACAGGTTCACAAGTTCTTCTCTTACATGAAATTAAACTTAAAATAATAAACAAATGTGTATTTAAGGACTGGGCAGGCAATGTAGTAACCAGGTGGACAGATTCCTATAAAAGTTGGGTAACTGTTATCTTGTGCAAAGTATCAAAATAATCGATACGAGATTCATTAAATGACTGAGATGGAAGATACAGAAGTTGCAGTGTCTAACCTCCTGCTGTTAGTAATATTCATTTTATTAGAAAGCTATTCATCTGGCTAGCTGAGTTTAACCAAGATTCATTTCTTAGTTGTTTAGCTAGTGATTTTAAACATGTATCCTATGATTAACAGATTAAACTCAACGTTACAAAACTATAAAAACAGGAAGCCAGTATCCCAAAAAGATATGAAAGCCTGTGGTATCATTGATCTATGGAGATATATATACTCTGTTATTACTAAGTATATATATTTTAGGCTATGATCATTTTAAGGTTGTAATCACAACATTAAAGGCTTGCAACAAAAATTCATTTGATTAAATACATTTTCTGTGAAGGGACAGGTATATCTTGCAGAGAATTCCACTGCTCTGGAATAGATTTCCCATCTATGTAAAAGAAAAGGCATGTCCCTGTCCATATTCAAGTGCAACTTGGATCTGTGGATAATAATAGAAAATGTACCCCAGGACTGCCCCTGTTCTACTATAGGACAGAGGCAGCCTCTAAATGCTTTATCCCATTCATGGGTCCCCTCAAATTATCTATAGCTCCCAGTTATTGATAACCACACCAGAAATGTGGAAGACACAGCAAAAGTCTGGATAAAACTCCACAGATTTATTACAGAAAGTAAAGTGCTTTCATCCCCAAGTGGGACTTCTTCAGAACTGCCATTATTAAAACACAAACCATTTAAATACATTTCAAACTAATCATACGACATTCAATAAACCAATCAGTTTAGTAAAGCAATAAAACCCTTGAGACTGTGTACATAGAACCTAGTGCTTAAACTAAAACCCAAATACATAAAACAGTATAAGAACAGATACATATGACCCTGAATGTTATATGGGTTCATATTAGAACAACCATAATTTATTAGATACTAAATGTATGTTTACATAACACCAACTTTGATATTAAATGTATGTTTTATGTACATGTGTTTTAGTTTAAGCACTGATACTGTTTTATGTATTTATGTTTTAGTTTAAGCACTAGGTTCTATGTATCAAGGGTTTTATTGTTTTATTAAACTGATTGGTTTATTGAATGTCACATAACTAATTTGAAAAGTATTTAAATCGTTTGTGTTTTAATAGTGACGGTTCTGAAGAAGTCCCACTTGGGGACGAAACCATTTAGTTGTCTGTTATAAATCTGTGGAGTTTTATCTGGACTTTTGCTGTTTCTTCCACATTTCTGGTGTGGCTATTAGATGGGCTCTTGTTTGTTTGATTTTTGTCAGTATGATTCCAGTTATCTCATTAGGGATAATATATTTTTATTACCATGGGAGGGGTAAGGCTGGTTTATAACCAAATGGGATAGGTTAATTCAAGCACCAAAAGGGAATTTGGTTAGACTTAAAATGTCTCACAAGGGCTGTTAGCCTGGTACCTACTATGAACCTATAATGAGTCAAAACCTGTAATATTTATTAAAACAGCTTAACTGCCATGTTATAATCTTATCCCTGCAAAATATGTCTTCTTCAGACTACATGGGAATCATTAAAATATACTTAGAAACATTTCTGAGATAAACAGATAATATACTGACACAAATGTTCAATGTATTAAATACAACAAATTCAAAATCTCTGTCAAGCTACCCAGGAGTTTGTGCCAAAAGAACATACATACCATTTCTAAATCAACTATTGAACCTGACCTTAAACTTAAATAACATATTCATGTATCTTACTACCAGTAGGAGAAATTTACAGATTGTGCCAGTCGTATATTCGAAATATTTGCCCTTTCTTCATCAACTCTCCAACCTGAGTCTCCCCACTGGTTATGTCCAAGAGTTGTAGAGAATGGCTGTTCTGGTACCCTTCCAAAAAAGTGATTCCTCTGCTGGTACTGGGAATTACAGACCTATTAGTCTCATTTGTATTATTTGTAAGGTTTGGCAACATATTATAGTTGAACTAATAACGATGTATAGGTGACCTTATGTCCATAGATGCACAGCTGTTTGACTTTGTAAAATGTAAATCAAGTCTGCTCAATCTGATTGAGTACTTTGAAATGGTTACTGAGGCCTTGGATAAGGGTCATACAGTCCACACTGCTTATCAGCATCACACTGTGGCTTTTGACACTATCCTCTATGCTAGGATTATTGATAAACTGTCCCAAATGTACATCAACCCATACAGAGTTCACTGAGGTGATAATTAGCTATTGGACAGAACCCTTACCATTAAGGTTTGGGGTAATTACTCTAGACAGAAAAATGTCACTGGTAGTGTCCCACAGGGCTCTGACCATTGCCTCTCTTATACAGTATATATTTCACTGACATAAAACAAATACCAAGGGATTATGGTTAACCAATTTTGCTGAAGACTGCAAACTAGAGGTGGTTTTACAGCCCCATTCTGATATTCAAATTCTCTGGCAAAGATAGTACCACAAAAATGATTGGTATGTTACTCATGGACTAATCTACAGATTCATGAAATGTGACATTATTTGCTTTGGAAAATCTAGCATCACTTCTGATTACTACGTAGATAACATTCCACCAAAATTTGACAAAGTCATCCAGCACTTGCTTATGTATGTTGATAACAAACCCTCCTTTGACAACCACATCTCTGTGGTGCTTAGAAAATCTTTCTGCCTTACACATTTTATCCTTTGTGGTATCTTCTTAGGGTCCAAATATGTTATAGTCCATTGAATTCATCCCTTGTTAAATCCATCCTTGAATACAATGCACCAATTGGCATGTTCCTCATTAAGTACATAACCCTGCCTTAATAGATTTCAATGTTTCCTGAACAAAAAGAGTTCAGGTCTTGGTATCCATAGCTACTCTTACAGACTAAAAGCCCTCATGCTATTCAGTGTCATACATACTCATGAGGGGTGATCTCTGCTTAGTCTTCCATGTCCCCTACTCAGGGTCAGACAGACTTCTGAACTGTGATCTCTGCTTAGACTTCCATGCTACAAATGATCCATTGGTCTTTGAATTCTCTCACCTAAATAGATCCTCAGTAAAGAAATACCTCCTCTGAAGACCTAAACCCATATAATACCAAATCACCACCACTAGACGGCTTCACAAATACATCACCTGATGTATTAATTTATGGAATAGACTGTCCTTACCTGTTATGCAAAGTACCCCCCTATCAACCTTTGAAACCAGTCTCAGTAACTGGGTGGGAGATCTCAAAATTTCTCTGGGGACATTGTTAGTCTCCCACTAGTATTGGATGATGTCACTGAGCTTTCTGATGATCTCCTTGGCTATGACTTAGTAAGAACCTATAACTACAAATCTGTTGTGATTTATGAAGCAATACCACGGAGAAGTGGTTAAAATTTTTGATTGCATTAAAAGAGTGTCTATGGCAGCATACATCTCAACCTCATACAGCAATAAATCTGGACAAAGCCACAAAAAATGGGGAGAAAAAGGACCAGAATAGGGACATTTTTAAATATTGCTCTTACAGACTTAGAAAGTTGATAGACTAACAAGTTTTGCATTGGCATGCATTTTCTGAAGGATATAAATTCTGAAACGCAAATGTCTGCCATTATTTTCTGACTTCAGTCCTCAGTGATTTCCCAGTGATTTGCCAGAAAAACACAATTTTATAAGAAACAGCCCAAATATATGCGGCAAAAATCTGGACATTCTGGACAGTTGAGAGGTATGTGACACTCAGCAAAGTACAGGCTACAAAAATTGCTGCAATCATTAAATTACATGAGCTAGAAATCTGTGGTAGTAGAACAGGACAGTTGTAATGAATTCTTGAGTGTCTTTGAATTGGAAGAAGAATGTGAACATGAGCTCAAGAAAGAAAAATCAGACGAGGAGCTTGAAAAAGGGGAATGTGCGTTAGTTACTGCCTATAGACTGACAAGTATGTGATAGGGACAGATGTCACCTGGCAACTTGAGTAGAGATAGAATTACAGGGAAATATCACCTATGGCAGCCAAGAACACTGTAGTGAAAGAAGGCTGCATGATGGAGATGGTGTGATTACAAACTTTTTGACTGTATTCTTTTAGTCTGAAATGCAAATTCTTGAGTACTAAAGTAGCAGCTCTTAATAAAGAGTCTACAAGGTAGGAAAATGGCAATCAAGTGGTGCACTGAGTCTGCCACTGTGTGTTACTTTTTCTTAGTATCTGATAATAGAATTTTAGCTACATCCAAAATTATTACTATGTCCTTAATGATTAATGAGTGCCCTGAATCACACTGACTTGAAAGAGTCTATAAAGGGCCAGTGTTCAAGATGGACATGCACTTGATTTCATTGTGTGTTTCCTAGTTCAACACTGATTGTCTTATTATTATCCTAAATCACCATTAAACCTGCTTTTCTTTTGCACTGAAAATGTTTTAAATGTTATATTAATCTGCAGTTCATACAGATTAACAGGTTTATGTACCTCAGGTTGAGTTCTTATTAGCAAGGCCAGGCATGAGTGAAAACATTTTAATGGGGATCAAATGGAGCTGGATTAGTACCCTATTAACTGTGAATTGTTTATAGTTTACAATTGTTAGCTACATTTGAACTGTATCAGAGTTATTATTATTATGATCTTAATAAAAAGGGAGTCCACTAAAATCAAATTACTTAAAAGGTTCTGTGTGGTTCAGGGCAGGCATATTATAAAGGATTATGACTGGGTCTGTGATCATAATAATAACGTAAAAGCATAGTCCTAGCCCTAGTCTGTGTGTTTAGCAAGTATACATCTCAATGCAAGCTGTCTGTAGTTGAGGGATAAAATAAAAATGAATTCACTTGCCTTGAAAGAAAGGGGGGACTGTTCTCTGAGTTGTGCCCTGTGGTGAGGAGATACTCGAGGGGGAGAATTGCCTGATGTGGTTCTGAGTCATTATCCCTCTTGGTCACTAATCCATCTTGGCATCTCCTGGAGTTCAGGATGCTGTGGAAGGAATTACTTGTATTTCTCTAATTCACTTAAAACCTCACCAACCACATCATGAGATTCTCCCCCTTGAGTATCTTCCCACCAGAAGGCACAACCCGGAGGATGGTCTCTGATCATAATGAAATTTTTCAGAGTTTGAGACATGGCTGTCAATAAATTCACTTTAGAGAGAAGCTCAAAATGTGGATCTTGGCATTCATGTTAAGAAGACATAAATGGATTGTTATAATAAGAGAAGCTCATTTATAGTTCTTTATACTAAATGACAGTTCAGCTGGTTTATTACACTGCTGGTTGTAAAACAGTGTATACCTGTGAAGCAGTTTATGGATTTGAAAGCCATGAAACAAATAATATTGCCACAAAGACAGTTTCTAAAGCTAATTGAATCTTTAAACAGATTTAAAAGTTATACTTCAGTCAACTTGTTTGGGTGCGGCAGTGAGAAGTGTTTTACGCTTTTCAGAGCTGTTTTAGCTTCTTACTGCCATAGCGATTGCTGATTGTGCTGTAGCACAATACTAAAGCATAAGAGAGTTACTCTGCATTGCAAAACTTGCTGTACACCCCTTTGACCTCAGAAAGGTTCACAATAACATATTCTTTCCAACAGTTTTGGAGCATAATGTGTGTGCTCAATGCACTGCATTGAAATTATTGTGCGTGTTAACATTTTTTGACTGATTATTCCATTATGACCATTAATTAATTTTTATCATGAGGAGTTATCACTGTTATACAAAATACATTCTCTAAAATACAACATTTAAACCTAAATTGTTAGTAATAAATAAGTTATATGTGTTTGTTGTAGGGCTGTGAGTGTGGGAAGAGTCTTTGACGGGAAGAAATGGTGCCTGATTAGTTGTACATGTAAATTGTGTGCTGCTTTAAGTTTGTAACTATAAACCAAGTTTCAGCAGAATATATGTTCATAATCATGTCCTTAATAACAAGGGAGTTTCTTAAACTCAATTGGCATAAAAAGATCCTATGTGGGACTAATGCTCAAGGTGGGCATAATATTGATGTGGCACATGGAGCCCTGATATCTGAAAAAGACAACTCAATTAAGCACTTCTGCTTAACACATATTAAGCACCCTCTGCTTCAGTTGTTAAGACTGGGTATCATGCTAGGCATTTCAACCTGTCAGTACTCACTAGCAAATCAACAACTAACAGCAGCCTTCTTTCCTCCTGATGTTTCTGCCAATAATCTGCCTCTGAATTCAAAATAAGAAAATGTACTACACTGTCTTTCTGACAGAGTTCACGAAGTTCTTTATTTCTAAGAAAACCAGAAAAACACTTAGCATTTTGTACTTTTTTCTGTACCTAGTAACACATGGAGCAGATAAGGTTCCATGCACTACAAAGAATTATGAATGGGTCTCTAAACATAACCCATTATTATGTGTTAGCCCTTGAGGTGAATTTATTGGCATCCACATCTCAAACAGATAATAAGCCAGTTATGAGTTATGGACTGACTCAGAGCTCTGTCACTATTCTCAGAATCACACAAACTGCTAAGAAGTGGCTTGTATCTGGCATATACGGCATCCTCTGACCAATAAATGATGGAGTTACTGTACATCAGCAAGTCAAATGGCATCATAAAGTCTAGAGATCTAAACCTATTCTATAACATCAACAGAACGGTTTGGTGGGACAGGTATATTTTGAAGAAGATACCACTGCTATGGAACATACTCCCCATCCTCATAAAACAGAGCTCATGTCTGTCCATTTTCAAGTGCAACTTAAATCTATGGATGGGAAACAGAAAATGTTCCCCAGAAATGCTCCCTGTACTACTAATAGACAGCTGCAGCTCCTAAATGCTTTATTTTTTATTTTATTTACTTATTTTACATTTGTTAACCGGGCTAGTCCAACTGGATACATGTCCATTTTCAGTGGAGGCCCGAGAAGAAAAGCTCCGCTAACTACTACATGATAATTAACAGTATATTGTCAAATACATAAAGCATTCCACACATGAGAAACAGTAAATACACAATATAAGAATAAGCATGGAGAAAAAGTGCACAGTGTTAAGGATATACAAGCATACACAATATTTAGGACATTTGAATGACAATAAGAGGAAGGTTAAAGGGATAATGCTTTTATTTGAGTATTAGAATGGGTAGAATAATATAGATTACAATAGGATGTTACAAGTAGGCAATATAAAGTAGATTAGGGTAAAATTGCTAGATAAGTGAGGGCTTATCTTAGTAGTATTGAGAACACTAAAAGCTTAAAGCTGGGAAAAAGAAAGATGTGTGCATGGGACATGGGGAACAGAATGATCAGCTTGGGTAGTCACAGGAGCATAGCCAGTGGTTGGTTAGGTAGTGTTTTAGTTTAGTTTTAAATATTGAGACGGAGGTTTGGGATGTCAGGTTGGGAGGAAGTAGGTTCCATATTTTACCAATTGAGTTGGAAAACATAGATTCTCCTGCAGTATTCCTAGATTGAGAGGTTTGAATTAGTATTTTGCTAGATGAGCGAAGGTTTTTTAGGTTGTTATAGGGCTTGATAAGAGTGGAGAGCATAGGAGTATTGCCAGGGTGGTGAAGGGCTTTTTGGGCTATAGAGAGCTGATAGTATTGAATTAGGTGAGGTAGCTCTAGCCATCCTAGGTGGCGGAGATTTTTGCAGTGATGTGTTTTATATGGGGAGGATGTGGCAAATCTAGCAATGTTATTGTAGGCTGATGTAAGTTTATTGATGTTATATTTGGATAGGTTTGTGTATATAGGGGAAGCATAAAGTAGTGTAGAGATGAGATGCGTTCTGGCTATGGTAGTTCTTGCTTCTGTAGTAAGGAAGGATTTGATTCTATAAAGTGAACCTAGTTTTCTATTAGTTGCTTTTATGGTTGAGTTGATATGAAAGTCAAATTTAAGTTGGTTGTCAATAGTTATGCCTAGGAGTTTGGTTGTTTGGTCTGGGGAGATAAGGGTGCCATTGTTAGATGTAAGAGAGAAGTTAATAGGGGGGGATTGGTGTGAAGGTTGGAAGAGAAGCAGTTTAGTTTTCTTAGGGTTTAGAAGTAAGCAGTGATTAGAGAGCCATTGCTCTATGGTAGTAAACGTTTTTTGGGTAAGGTAGTGTAAGTCATTTTGGTTGGAGGCAGAACAAATGATGGTAGTATCATCAGCGTATTGAATACAAGTAGATAGCGGGGTGACATGGTGTAGGTCATTGATAAAGATGGAAAATAGAAGGGGACCTAGGATGGAGCCCTGAGGAACACCTAGGGAGGTTGGTAGGAGCTCTAAAAGATTGTTGTTCCATAGCACTGCTTGTTTCCTATTTTGAAGGTAGGAAGTAAACCAGTTAAGTGCAATACTATCGAGAGAAAGGGATTTTAGGTGATGCAGGAGTAGTTGGTGGTTCACCATGTCAAAAGCCTTAGATAGGTCTACAAAGAAGGCTGATGAAAGAAGATTGTTGTTTCGGTTGTAATTAATGGAATCGATAAAGGATAGTAAGGCTGTGGTGGTACTATAGTAGGGACGAAATCCATGTTGGCAGTTTGCTAGGAGATTATTTTGAAGGAGGTGATTGAGTAGTTGTTTATGGATGCATTTCTCCATTATTTTTGCAATGGGAGATAGAAGCGCAATTGGGCGGTAGTTTGAGTATTCAAAGGAATCCCCACCTTTGAAGAGTGGGATGATGTGGGAGATTTTCCAGAGTGAAGGTATGGTACTTTCTTTTATGGTTCTGTTAATTAGTATAGAGATTGGGAAGGCAACTGCTTTAGCTCCTAGCTGGAGATATTCTGCTGGGATTTTGTCGGCTGAGGGAGTGGAAGGTTTAAGTTTTTGAAGTAGGTATAGAATATATGATGTGGGTATAGGTTTGAGATGAAATGGTGGTGGGGTGCAGTTAGGGGTGCCTAGGAAAGCAGGGTCAGGGCTTTGCTGGTTGGCTAGATTGAGTATTGTTGAGGTGAAAAAGTTATTAAAGGCATTAGCAGTATTTAAGGGCGAGTCAGGGTGGGAGCCTATTGGGCTAGGAGTTTCTACTTTGCCGGGGGATAGTAGTGTGTTTATTGTATTCCAGAATTTCTGTGGCTGGTGTTGGGAGGAACTTTGTAGCTGGATGTAAAAATCTTTTTTATCATGTAAGATAGCTAGTTTAGTCAGGTTTCTTTTTTGTTTGTAATTAAGGTGGTCAAGTGAGTCTTTAGTGGTACGCCATTTAGTCCAGGCTTTGTTTCTACTAATCATAAGTTGTTTAGTGTTTGTTGTAAGCCATTTTGCAGTTCTAGATTTCATGCGTATAGAGCGCATGGGGGCATGATGATCAAGAATGGTAAGGAAGGTGTGGTTGAAGTGGTTAACAGCATCGTCTAATGGCAGGGTTTGCAAAGGAGACCAGTTGACTAGGTTAAGTTCATATTGAAACTGATGGGGGTCAAAGACTTTTTTGTTACGACATAATCGGATAAGAGGAGGTTTTGCTAAATTTGTTTTGTGTCTAATGATGTATGTTAGTGAGTGGTCACTAAGGTCATCTGGTAGGGTTCCTGTAGTGTATTTTTGCTGGGGACTATTTATTAGGATCCAGTCTAGTATGGTTTCTTTATTGCTGGTTTTATTTGTTCTAGTTGTTGAATTAATGGTTTGATGGAATCCGTATAGGTTAATATGGGTAGATGGATTCATTTGTTTACATGTGTTCCAATCAATGTTAAAGTCACCTAATAATATAGTTTCTTGAGGGAGAGTTGTTGAGAACCAGTTCAGTAGGCTTTCTAATACAGGAGGATTGTTGCCTGAAGGTAAGCGCAGATAATATTTATTGTTTTGTGTGGGTTGAGGGAGAGTTTGGCTATAATAATGTCACTGTTAGTGTTATTTGGAGGGGTAGAGCTAGTTTTACATACTTCTAGTCCAGTTTTATATAGAATGGCTACTCCGCCCCCTTTTTTCCTTGTACGGTCTTGTCTTAGGATGTTATAGCCAGGGGGAATAATTTCATTGTCTTTTGTAGTGGATTTAAGCCAGGTTTCAGAAAGGCAGAGGATGTCATATTTTTGGACTTCAAGTAGGGCATGAAGCCTTGGGATTTTGTTACAAATGCTACGGATATTGAGATGAGCTATAGAGAGAGATTTGGAAGTTGGGTTGTGTGGTGAAGTCTTGGATTTTGTCAGTTGGGAATTAATGGGAGTTGCGAGGGTTTCAGGGCCTGGATTAGGGTGCATGTCACCATGTCTTAATGACAAACTTTGTTTGAGTGAGGGATTATAGAAGTAGATGTGCTTTGAGAGTATGAGAATTTGATATTTAATATGAGAGAGACAATGGTATTTTGGTTCCAGATAAGAGTTGTAGTATGTGGGACAGAGATATGTAGTGTGTGTATTTGGGTGGATAGTTAGGGTGTGTTTGTTTGGAATGGTAAGAGTGGAGCCAAGAGGTTGCTCATAGTAGGTTAAGATATAGGTGGTGGAGAGAGTAGTTAATATGGATAGTAGAAGGAGTGGGTGGTGTATATGGGGCATGTTCAGTTAATTAATAGACTATGTTAATATGAAGCCTATTGTCAGAAGGGGCAGTCTGTGGGGGTAGTCGGAGATAGTTGTTATAATGGGTGGAGACAGGAAGAGTCAGTGATTGGATTAGACTATGTTGGGTGTGGTTATGTGGAGATAAATGTAGAGGTTCCAGGGGCGGGTGGAATTTGGGGACAGGAAGGGGAGCGGAGTGAGCCTGCAGGGCGAACAGAGCGGGATGAGCCAAAGGAGTAGAAAAGTGCTGGGAAAAACAATCAGCCAGGTGGAAGAAGCAGGTAAGCAAGACAGTGATAGTTTGACTAGTGTGTTACAAAACAGATGTACAATAGACAGTTCTTAGAAGGAGGTAGGTAGGCTGGTGGAGAGAGGGAGGAGGTATAGTAGTAAGGGAGCTGTGTAGTAAGTAATAGATCAAAAGCAGGTTTGTGGAGGGAGGTAATGTGAGTAGAACAGAGTTTGGCAGTAAGGAGAGCAAGAGCTTTATAGAGTGAGAGGGAGAGATAGTGATAGAGATAAGTGTTCGAGGGCAATAAAGGAAGGAGGGTCTAGATCATACGATAGGGACTGGTGATGGCTGCTGGTAGTCTTGGATGGGTTGGTAGGCTAGGTACGCAGTTACAGAGTATTGGGTAATAATAAGGTTTTACGTACATAGGCAGTCTTTACTTTAGGTAGGACGATAGACACCCTTAATGTCTGGTTGCAGCTAGTGGGCAGAGATCTGGATACAGTTCAACTCCGCCAGTAGGGCCAGGAGTCCTATATTAATGGTTGCTTGGTCCCGATAGGAGGGGAACAGATTTCTGGATGGGAGATAGAAGGAAGAAATAATGAGTTACTATAAACACCAAAACAGAAATAAAGTAAAAAGGTAAGTTAAACATACATTAAGCATTATCAGAGTTACCTGAACAGATTCCAACAATATATAACACTCAAAGTGCACAGAGTTTACACTGTTAGCAGCGAGTTCAGGAATAAGGATACATTAGCACTATAAGAGTTGCCTGAACAATTTCAACAATGTTTGAGACTCTTAATGCGCTGAGCGAGCGCTATTACAGCGTGTCCAGATATAAATGTACTTTAAACATTAATTCAATTGCCTTCACAGATTCACAGCAGTTTAAAACCCACTAAAAGCACTAAGTCAACGCCGATTGCAGCGTGTTCAGAAATTAGGCGTACACTAGTCACAATATCAGTTACAAAAACAGATTTATAGAGTAAAACCATTCAGGGACTGTGACGCCAGACAAACGCTGCGTTTTGAGATGCATCAACTAGAAAAACAGCAACATACTACATACCAAACCATACATCTAAGTTAGACATGGCTAGAGCAGAGTATAGTCAATTTGCCCAGAATTGCGCATCTGAGTTAACGCTGTTAGCAGCGAGGTCAGGAATAAGCATACATTAGCACTATAAGAGTTGCCTGAGCAGTTTACACAATGTTTGAGACTCTAAATGCGCTGGGCGAACGCTATTTACAGCGTGTCCAGATTTAAATGTACTTAAACATTAATTCTATTGCCTTCACTGTTTCACAGCAGTTGAAAACCCACTAAATGCATTGAGTCAACGCCGTTAGCAGCGTGCTCAGACTTTGGCGTACACTAGCCACAATATCAGTTGCCAAAACAGATGTACAGAGTAAAACCACTCAGGGACTATGACGTTAGACAAACGCTGCGTTTAGAGATGCATCAACTAGAAAAATAGCAACATATTATATACCAAACCATAAATTCAAGTTAAACATGGCATGGGTCCCATGCATGGGTCCCCTCAAATTATCCCATGCATGGGTCCCCTCAAATTATCTATGGTATGATCCCAGTTATTCTTGTTAGGAATAATACATAATTATCAACCATGGGATAGGTAAAGCCAATCTATAACCAAATGGCACATGTTATTTTGAGCACAAAACTGGATAGGCTTAAAATGATCTGAAAGAGTAACTAGCCTAGTACTTACCTATGAAGCTATTGTAGGTTTAATATTTCATAATGTTTGATACTCATGTTATCATTATGGTATTTCAATCCCTGTCCTGTACGATGCTACATTATAATGGTTTCTACATCACACGGGAATGTCAATGTATATTTCTGGTTTAGCTGTTGGATAATCTAGATCATATATACTGTGAAGAAGGTTGTAATTTGTTAGATAAAATATGAAATTCTGTCAAAAATAATATTTCAGGGACACATTGGGACCGTTTGCAATTAATATCATTACAATGCGTATATATTAGGGGTTCATAGCCATAGCTGTTCTTCAAGATGCAGTACTTATATATATAAAACTAAGAGTGAAGTCAATCTGTTCACTGTGTTGTTAGAAATGTAACCTGAAAAAATTATTGATTTAGTTTATGTTATGTGTGATAAATAATGTTAACTTGGGAGGTTACCTGGTAAGGATGTAATTTTTAAAACAGGTAGGAGTAGAGGAAATTCTGGGTGGATTCTGCATTACTTGCAATTTTAGCATTGCAAGGATATGTTGACTGCTGATTTAAAAGTCTGCAGTTAACCAATACTTTTAATAATGTAAGGCTAAAATTATATGTTAAATCAGTTTATTAATTGTTGGAGTTGGTGGGTCACAAGTAAGAGTATGATGAAATATTCATATTTTTATTTATTTTTCATATGTTCCCTGTTCTTTGCACCAGATTAGAAGATATGTATGAGAAAAAGGTGTCATCTTATACCTGAAACTGTGTACTAATTACATACATTGGTCTTTGGAAATCAAAAATGAAACTGTATGCTTGGGATAACTATAGCAGTGTTAATTTAACGAGAGTGGATGGGCAGTTTAAATGAATGTATTTATTTCTTTTTTCTTTTCTTTTTATAATTTTAAGGTTACCCTTGAGCATCTTTGCAAGAATTGGATTTCCTTTACTTAATTAATTAATTCATTTGTTTATATGCTATTGGTTAACTGGGTAGGTGGGTTGGTCTACTGACCTAGATCTTAACAACAATTCAATATGGTATATACAATTAGATTCTAGCATAATTGTACACAGTCATACTTTAAATATAATAGTGCATGAGCAGTTGTAGAAAGTAGAAACATTAAGATTACAGCTTAGTGAACATAAGACAAATTGTACAGTAGGATTACAATACAATTGACCTGTTGAGTGACATTATTAGCATGGGCCAGTGGAGAGAAGTTCATAGTTACAAACAGGAGGGAGGTATTACAGTCTAGGTAACTATCCAGAGACATCATATACATAATATTTTCAGAGTCTGACTGACATCATTCTTATAATATTTAGATGCTGAACTGTTTAAAGCATTATGTGGCGCCATTAGATGGGTAAGTTTAGGACATTTAACCTTTGTCTTTAAACCAGCTACATGCACCTTCTTTTTGCAGGAGTTCCCTTAGATCAGGTTTAATTTTTTTAAGGTTTTCATTTCATGAGGGAGTCTTTTACTGGGAGCTGGTTCAAATCTAGAAAAAGCTTTGTCTCCTACAATGATTTTAAACTGTGCATGGATAAGAATAAAATTTTCCTCCTAAACTGACTTCAGAGAGTAAGTTTATTCATTAAAGGTAAGTTTTCTTTCTAGTGGAGGACAGTGACCTAATTTTATAAATTAAACAATAAGGTGCTTAGTAGGAAAGTAGCTCAGCTGATAATATGAAACCAACAGAGCCCCTTTAGAAGGCTGCACTGATGCACAAGTTAGTCGGTTAGTAACACAAATCTACAGATCTTATTTTATGCAACTTATAATCTTTTACTGATGCATGAGGGTTTTAGGGTTATCAGATGAAGACTATATTCTAGTTTTGGAAGGAAAATGTTTCTAGCAATTACTGTCCTAGCAAGGGGTGAAACAATGTATGTGATCTTATGGCAAAGTTTGAGTTATTTAAGCACATTGTTTAAGATATTGTCAATATGAAGTCTAAAATCTGAGGGTAGGATTGAGTGTGATCCCTAAGTATTTGTATTGTCATACAGCAGGAATAGGTTTGCCTATAGTATCCTTGAGGAATATAGATAATGTACGATCATATCTGTGGTGTGGCAAAAAGCACTCATTTTCTTGGAGTTATTAGCAACTTATTATTAATACTACATTATAACAAGTCTTTAAAGCTTTTTTGAGTTGATATCAAAGTTCATTGTGTATATGAGCATTAACTGTGAAGCTCTGTAGTGGAAAGGGATGATGATGAAGCAAGGGGGGGTTCAGGAACTAAACACAGAGTAGAAGTTTGAATGCAAATCTTAATGAAAATAATAACCATATAGAAATTATATTCATAAAGTTGCAGAAAGTATTCTAAGAAATAAGCCAAAATGAGAATGGATAAAGGAGAATTTCCCAATAGAGATGACTGCAAGTAGGGGTACAGAAAATAGGCAAGAGAGAGTTGGAATTTACTGAAGAAAATCAGCAAAGGAACTAAGGTATTGGAGCAAATAACTAGAGAGGGAAAGACACAAGAGTGGGAAGAAACCAAGAAGACATTTGGACTTCCTTCCATACCAGGGATTGATATCAGAGTATAGATAAAGTGAAAGGGATAGGGGAATCATAAGTTAAAGACATGCTCTGGTAGAGTTTTTAGTCACATCTAGAGCAGAAGTTGTTGTTAGTAAAGTTATAATTAGTAGGGCATATAAAACATTTCATGATGACTATAACAATCAGAAGAGTTTAGAAGAGATTGGGAAGAGAGACTGGAAAAGAAACTTACTAGGGAACAATGGGAGGACATATGTATGACTCCCAGGTATGGAAAAAATTCCAGAAGGTTTAGGATATTTCTTTGGAAGGTTTACATAGGTATTTTTGTACCCTGTGTAGACTTTAAAGATTTTTCCTCAGGTAGGTAACAAATGTTGGAGGTGAGATAAGGAAAAAAGCTATAACTGAGGAAATGTTTTTGGGAGTGTAATGAGTTGACAGATTTTAAAAATGTCCATGCAGAGTACACTATCAGAAATAATGGGAAAGTAAATTGCTGTAACTAGGGAAATCATTATTTTGAGTTGGGACACAAGATCTGAATTTCCTAAACATAGCAATCTCTTATTAAGGGAAGGCAGGAACTGAGCAATTTATGTAATTTTGGACTGAAAGTTGTTATAAAGAAATAAAACATGTAATTTACAATGTATGTAAATGGAACATTTTAATATTTGTTTTCTTTTCTTTTGGTGTATGTCTGCATTAGTCTTAAGTGACAAATTAATAAAGGCATTTAGAAATAAGTTCACTGTGGGCTTTGTATCTTTTAATGAGCAAAATGTCATCAGCATATAATATAACATGTTGATCTGGAAAGTCATGAATCAGATCACTGATGAATAGCAAAAAAGTAGGAGTCCTAGCACTGATCCCTAAAGATTACCAGTGTTAAAGCTTCTTTTATCAGGGAATTGCTTGTTATAATAGATTCAGGAGGTTCTATCTTCAAGGTACCTTTTAAGCCACGTAATTTTGTTATCTTAAAGTATAGTTTATTCAGTTAGCTTAAAGTATAGTTTATTCAGTTAGCTTAATAAAATGTTGTTGTTGACTGTCCCAGATGCTCCAATCATATTTATAAAAACTCTAGCGGTGATAAGTGTGACACCTCTCTTCTGGGACAGTAATCATGGATCCTCAATCCTTACACTGACACCAGTGAGGGACATTCACTTGGAACAGAAATAGATGCACACAGTATTTTCAGATGCAGCTTTCTGCACCAAACACAATTTCCCTTAAGAGCACACAGGGAACACACCCAGTATGGGGCTGGGTTTCCCTCTCTCTCTCTCTCTCCAGGCCCCCATTAAGACTCCCCACTGGTACAGCTGTAGAGTTGAGTCCTCAGCCAAGTGTTTCAAACAAAATCCTCTACCACCCTCTCTGTGAAACCAGTGCTCTGTGTTCCTGCTTCAAGTAGCTGACACACACACACACACACACACACACACACACACACACACACACACACACACACACACACACACACACACAAACACACACACACCTGGGAAAGGCTGGCACAAATTATAAGGTATGCCCAGACTATAAGGTAGTTCCACCACCACCAGAACACTCCAAAGCCAGTTACTATAATGGTCTTATAAGCGTACTCAATTATACTGTTTAGAATTATTACTAATACAAATGGTAGTGTTTGACCAATGCAGCAAAGCTTTCAAAGGTGGCCTCAGTATCACCAAATAAATATATGTACTCTCAAAGGTTAAAATATTCTCTAAAAGACCAGCTACAGTGAAAAGTTTAAATATATTTAATAATAAATAATACAAGAACATGAAATACTAAATATCTGTTTACAATAAACAACATAGTTTTAATCACAAGAAATTGTAAAAATAACACAGATGGATAGATTCACACAGGTACAGAAAAACAGTACTTAACTAATCTCACTATACTTTCCTGACTGATCTAAACAATTACTATTCCCTGGTTACTTACTAAAGCAAGGCAAGATGAAGTAGAGTGCTCTTCCTTCTTTGTCAAGTTTCAAAAACAGACTGCACTAAGACCTTTGTCTCATCTAGTATTAAAACATCATTTTAGTGCTGGATTACAGAATGACATCTCATACACCTGGCCATCTGCCTCTGGTTCTTTCACTACCCCTTTTCTAGAAACTGAACCAGAATTTAGCACATATGTGTTAACATACACAAGCAATTTCAAAACGTCCACCCTTCCAATGCAAATAGTTCACCCCTAAGGACTATGCAGTAGGATTCCTAGTCCTGGTTTTCACAGTCATTTTGTCTCTGGCTGCAATCAGAATTGTAAGATGCAATCTTTATGGCCTAAACCAGGTGATTTAATTTCAGACTAGTTTTCAAAGTTATCTGTAGTGAGATTAACCTCTTCTGTTCCAGTATCCTCTGTTATAATATACTCATTTCAACAGTTACAATACAGTCTGACATACAAGTGTATTTCTTTTCTGTCCAGCAGGACTCACTGTTGGTACATTTTTAACACAGCAGCTTTACAAATGCATTTTTCAACACAATAATCTGTACAAATCAGCTTGATATACAAATTATGTATAATTCTTTACAAAACACCAGCTAGCTATGCTGGCATATGTTATACATCCATCCTTCTACTTCTCCTGGCATAGCTGGCAATACCTCACATCATCACAATAAGCACAGCAGTTATGTTGTTATAGATGACAATCATTTGTTGTTACTAGAGATGTTGTGGTGCTGATTTGATGGGGCTAGTTTAGTTTCTCGCTGTGCATCTCTCTCTCTCTCTCTCTCTCTCTCTTGCTCTGTTTCTGCTGTCTCTCTCTCTCTCTCTCTTTCTCATTCTGTCTTTCTCTCAACTTGACAGAGAGTTGCTTTCCTAACAGTTTATCTTTCCTTTTGACTCATACTTTGGAAGGAATTTCAAGGATTTTATTATAATTGGGTTATGGTCCAGTGTCTCAGTGCAGTGCATTTATTACTTTGTTCTTGATATTTGCTAGATTTAAATTAGTGAGCATGCCTGTTGATCATGTGACTATTTGTTTTACATCTTGCCGTACAGGTGGGCTGAACTGATGATTGTATTATCTTGCTATTAAAGGTGAAGTACTACTAAATTCCATGGCAAAAAAAATAATAATAACTGGTTATAGCAGTTCTTGAAGTAATTAGTGATGAAATGGATGTTATCCTGGTACATAATCAGACTAATCTCAATACCATCTCAATACTGGTATGTAGTTAGACTTATCACAATACTTTCCACACTGAAGAAGCTAGTTTACAGTCAACTTAAGATTTATTAAAAATAGCTAGAAGATTCTAAAAGTGAATTTTAGTATGTTCTCAATTTTCTGTAACAGGCAAGTATCTGATAAAAAAGTTACAATCTGTTTGAAATGGAAAATAATGACACCAAAATGATCAGTAACAAAAGCAAAGGCACATTTTCATATGACTTTTGTAAAATGTGTGAGTGCACAACAAGCATTCTGTATTTCTACATATACCAACAGGTAAAATGCATGACAGCAATGAATATCATACATGTAATTCATCATGCATTGCATGCATAGCTACATAGAAGACATGCAGTTTTTACTAAACTGTGAAAATTGACATAAAGTAAGAGCAAATAACTGGGAAACCTAGTTATACCATCTTCAAGAACTCATATAATGATTTTTATCAGTTGGCAAAATGCAACGAGTTTAAAAGGTTTTCATTTTTTTTTAGTTTAGAAATAGTTGTACTTACTGAAAATATGTGAGACTAGAATTTGCTGTTAGAAAGAAAGTAAATGCAATGCGGTTAAAGATATGGGCAAATTATCTGAAAGACTTGAATCAGCTAAGTAGCTTGAAACCTGAACTCAGCAATAGATGTTGAGAGGAAATACACTTTTTTTAAAGTTCTTAATGTTGAGTAAGTACTACTGAATGCAACATTTTGTATTAGTGGTTGTAACAAGTTTTCATGTTATTGAACTTAAAGAATGATAGTTTTCAAGTTGTGGATGATAGCTCTAAATAGTTGCTGTAAAAATAAAATCACCGTGTAATGAGCATTACTTTGTTTTTATGTATGGAACTATGTATTTCACTACAAGAACAACTAATACCTTATGTATCTGTTTACTCTTAAGATATATACATAAACAGCATGACACTATCTTCTACCAGTTATTCCATATTTACAGTACACAAAAAACAAACATCTTACAGTCCTACAAATCTTAAACCTGCTGCTTTAACCTCTACTGAGATAACGAGAGATCAAGTATTAATCTTATCAAGAAGCTTGTTTGACTTTCCTCGGGTAAGTCAGTATTTTCATTTGTATTTGCTGGCTACTGCAAGTCACTTTGGAAGAGTTATTTATGTTACATGGTGGTGTTATTTATGTAAAAGTCAGAAAATGCATGGCTCTATTGTGTTTACATTATTGCTTTGAAAGCCATGTACCCTAATCCTTCAACCTTTGTATAGAGAAATAATAAACTATATTCATCAATGCATGTTGACAGAGGTATGAGGCAAGGATTTAAATTTTTTTCCTTTATTATTTCTGTGTGTTATTAAAGCAAGTGTGAGTAAAATAAAACATTTAAAGGAAACTATAGAATGAATATATAAACCGGACTCTGCTAATGATTTCAGCTAACTACCCTATTTTTATTAAAATCCAAATGTATTTATACCTTCTATACAGTTCTTATTAAAATAATTTTCACGGGTGTATGAATTTTAACAAAAAAAGAAAAATTACCCATGAATCATAAAATTAAAAATGTTACAGTAGATGTATGGAGTAAAGGATCAGTTTGATATTTTGGAATATTTTCTTTGGTAATTATACAAACTGATTGAGTTAGACCTTAATGTGGAATAAGCTTTTTGTTAAGTACAGATTTGGTCTTCTGTACAACAAAGTAAAATACCAATAAACTAATGATTATATTGCCAACTGTAGGGAAAAATAAATTATATAAAACCTCATAGTACAAATTTTATGGCATAAATAAAGGAGGTAGTTAAAGTAATCTGTACTTTTATTCAGCTAGGAATACACTAACACACTAAACTACTTCACAACATGTAGAGGACTGGTTAAAGAATAAAGCTGGTAAGATTAATTTGCCCTCTCATCTCACTATTCTTAGTATAAATCAAATAATCCCAGCAATGGTACAAGCAGTAGAGTGTAATGGACCCATTCTTTTTGGAATTAAATTTAGACACCATCATCATCATCATCAGCCCCCTTTTCACCATTTTTTTAACATGGGGTCAGGATATTGTGTTAACTGTCACCAACTCTCTTGATTCAGTGCCACACTCCTGCCTTCTTCAACACTCATGCCTGACTATCACAGATCTTCTTTCACACAATCCATCCACCTTTTTTCTGGACATCCTTGCTTCCTCTTTCCGTCTTCCTGTCTGTCCCAAATCTTCCTCACCAGATTTTCTTCTGCCTTTCTGATTCAGTGATTTGGTCATGTTGAAATTTAGACCTTAAAAATAAATTCATTCTAGTCATTGGAACACAATTATGACATTGACTAAATATTATTTATAAAAAACAGTTAAAAGTAGCATTGCAAATATCAGGATACACATCATGCAAATCCTGTCATATTACGATCATTTGATAACATGCAGGAGTGTTTTATCATACATCAAAATCGTTTGGCAGCACTTACAACTAAGAAGACTGATAAACAACTGGGAGACTGTAGTGGTAACCTATATGGTTTGCAATCATTTTTTTTTTAAATGGAGGGGTTACAGCATTGCTATCACTAAAACTGTGATGTATGAAATTAAACATTTCAACTTGATAATTCTACAAATGAAGAGTCATTGACTGGGAGCAGAACCATAGTAAAATGGAAAGATTAATTTGATTTATTTATCTGTAACCTTTAGAGTTAGTATTTTAAACTTCAGCAGGCATGAAGGGTGAATGATACAAAATGCATATGGCTATATTATTTTATTTCATTTTATTTTATTTTGCCTCCATAACTATACCACTTTGCTGAATTTATTTGTACAGAATATCATTAGAGGAATTCTGATGTAAATAACTATCTTTCTTACAATCATCCTTATACCATCTCATTAAAGAAATGCGTTAAACAAGTTAAATAATATTAATTGAACAAAATGTAAATAATGTAGCAGAATTTTTGTCTGTGATGAGTGTTAAACAAATTTTAAATAATGTCTTAAATTTCCTTATTGCCAGGACTGACCAGTGCAGTTACTCTTTTAACAAATGCAAACTAAAATAAACAAAATGGATTTAATTTTAAAACATTGTATACATACCGATATATATATATATGTATACAGAGAGAGATTATATATATATATATATATATATATATATATATATATATATATATATATATATATATATATGTATATATATTTATCTATCTGTCTGTATAGATATATAGACACATGGTGTCTAAAGAAAGATGGGAACTTGAGTTTATAAATTAGTACAATATGTCATCCAAGTCAGATTAAAACAAATTCATACATTAATAAACTGTAACAGGATATACTTTTATGGCATAATTTACATCTCAAAATTCTTATATAAAAAACTAATGGAATCTAAATAAATGACATAACATATCAACTAACTCAGCTGTTTGCATTGTGTGTACTTATGGAAATGAGTGTAATTTGCTTTACAAATTCTGTGAAAGTAACTGATAAGTAAGCTGTACAAAATATGTCCCCTCCCCAACACACACATACACAATGATTTTTATGATATACTAAAATTTTGGTTAATAGGAATAAGATTTTCCCAAGTTAACATGGCTAGTCTGCAACGAGGGTATGACCTGTTTCTCCCTTGCTTGTTGATATACCACATGACTGTGGTATTGTCTGTAACCTATTGAAGAGGCCCCAGGGACCAAAGATGGTTCATAGAGTTGACTGCCTTGATCAGGGTAAGCATCTTCTTGATATTTATGTGCTTACATCTATCCTTGAAATCCCATATCTCCTGCAATTTTATTCCATGAAACACCAGCCTCATGAGTGATAAATATGATTCACAGTAACCCCCAAATCCTTGACTGTGGTTACTGCTGGAATACCTTCATGGTATAAAGCAAAGGGATATCCATACCAAAGGTGCATTTCTTAGGATTAAATAGTACAATAGAGTGGGAGGGTGGCTTAATGGCTAAGGTGTTTGCCTTACAAACACAAGGTGCAGGGTTTGATCTTCACAAGGGATAATTGGCTAGGCTTAAAATAGCTCACAAGGGTAGTTAGCTTAGTACTAAACTATGAACTATGAATTATGAACCCTGTTACCCATGGACCAGCGAAATAAATCATCAGCATAATAATACAAGATGCGGTGATCAACAGCATGTGTTCATTAATCACTGCTACAGTAGCCTTAGCTATACAGATTATAAACTGCCAAAGGTATAACAGCCGGCCAGCTTCCAAAGCTTCAGGGTGCCTTCCACACACCTGAGCTGTCTGGCAGCTTGAACTGAGCTAACTAAAAGACAAGTTTTGGTGTAAATCCCTTCAGAGCTTTACTGCAGCCAAAGAGTAAGCTCCTCTGAGGCTTTCGAGCATCTACAGTTGGCTTGCGGCTTCCTTTGCTGGACAGATAATTTCCATTTGGAGAAAAATTCCATTTTCTTAATTTTGTTGATATCTTATTACTTTCCTCTTCAGGAAAGGTATTTTAAAGCTATGAGTATTGTGTTTTAATGGACTGTCTTGAGACTGTAACCTATTTTTAAATGCCGTGCTCATTTCTTTCTGACAGTTTAGAAGTGATGTAAAGTAACTGAAAACTTTTTTTTTTGGTGGTGAAATTGCATTTATTTCACTTTTGTGTGTCTAGCATAGGGCTTTAAATAGAGTTTTACTGTGCTTGTCTGTCAAAAAAGTAACCTCTGCAGACTAATAGTGTTTACCAGCAACTGCTTCTTTTCTTCCACAGGAGAGAGGCCTCATTTTGGCTTGACCATGGAACAGACTACCAGTCCCACAGTCAGTCCTTCTTCCAGCCAAAAAAAGAAAAGAAATAAGCAAACAGCCTTTGCTGCAACAGCATCTTAGCAGTTTGCCCCAGCCAAAGGTGGGCGACTCTGCTGTGGCCATTTGTTGTACCTCAGACCATTCATCTTTTACCCCAGATCCCACTGGTGTAGCACCAGCAGCCAGTATGGGCGTGGCTTAGTCATGTCCTCTGCTGCTGTTTTGGTCCCCTCAGAGGGTAAGTGACAGCTGCTCTTGTTAGCCCTGGGAAAGGGAACAAGAAAGTGCTCCCTGCTGTGTCAGAATGCTCTGCCTGTCAGTGGGGAAGCTGCTGCTACCATTAGTAACACTACTGGCCCCATTCTTCCTGTCAATTTTCTTTGGATCGGAGTAGTTTAGTGGGTCTGGCTCAGGGTTTAATTCAGGCTATTAATACTTCTAGAGTACTTTCTGGTAAAAGAAAGAGGAATTCCTCTTTTCTTGACAATATTCAAGATTTTGAACCTAACAAGAAGATGGAGGGATGGATACATTTTTTTCCCTCAGATTACTGATTTAGACTCAGAAGAGAAGTCAGATTCTGATTCTCCCTATTGGGTTTTCTCTTTCAATGAGATTATTTTTAGGATGTGTCACCGTATTCAGTGGGGGAACACTGAGGTTTCTCAGTCCCGCAGAAAATACTATGAGCTGTTACAAACAGATTTTCCAGTACCTACACCCATTCAGTCTGCTTTAGTGGATATGTGTGTTACTGTCTGTAACTTTCAGGACAGTCACACAGCTGCCCCTAAAAAGCAGATAGGACGTATGAACTTCCTCAATCTTTTAAAGTTGTATACACTATTCCCAAACCTGACACAGCAGCTATAGCCTTAATTGACCCCACTGCTGCTAAGCAGTTAGTTAATTCCAGTTATTTTTTTTTCTGATAAGGACTGGGAAATTATCAATAGGTATGGGGGGAAAAGTGTATACTTCTGTAACTTTGGTTTTCAGAATTTTGAACTGTCAAGCTAAACTATAAACATTTGTTCTGACACATTGTGACTGTATGAGGAATGTTTCCTGTGAGGAAAAACTGGCCTTAAATAACTTAGCTTCTTCTATTCCATAGGTCACTACTCATTGTTTGCAGTGTGTGTATGACTCTGTTGATACTTCTTCTAGGGCTATGGCCACTGGTACTGTTTTGAGGATGTTTGCATGGCTGCCTTCTCAGATCATAACAGATGATGTTACAAATGAGATTTTAAATTCCCCCTTGGAGAGAGATTTAGCGTATGGCCCCTCTACTGCACAAAATACGATAAAAGATTTTTCAGCCCTCCTTTTCCAAAAAATTTCAAGGGATTTCCAATCTTGACAATTCTAGAGATCTTGTGAACCCCTCCTACAGCAACCCCTTTTTTCTTCTAGAAAGTCTGAACCTCCATTTTTCTCTTTGGCAAAAAGATAGTTTTAGTCAAATGAGTACTGAAAATTGTTCAACATTACAGATGGTAGTTGAAGGTAACTCCGCCTTTCTAGTGGCTCATTCTTCATCTTCCACATCAGACCCTTTTATTTCCATCTGTTCTTCATCACATGCTGTCCCAAGGAGTGATAGAACCAGTTTCTCCTCCTCAGATGGGGAAGAGTTTTTATTCAAGGATATTCCTGATGACAAAGAAAGAAAGTTTGTAGAAACTAGTTCTGGATCTTTCAATCCCAAACCTGTTTGTGATAGTGCCCAAATTAAAAATATTGTCACTTCACAACCTGTTACCCCTTCTTCCTCTTTTATGTTTCTTTTACATTTGACTTAAAAGATGCTGATCATCACATCCTTATTCATCCATACTTCAGATGTTTCTTAAGGTTTTGTTTGTTTGGATCACATTATCAGTTCTTTGCCTTACCATTTTGACTATCCACTGCACCAAGAGTGTAAACAGTTTCTTGTTCCAGTTATAGATCATTGCAGGCTACAGGTTATCCACATTTTTCATATTTAGCTGACTCATTTATAGTTCAGAAGTAAGCACTAGGTTAGCTGCCCTTGTGGGCCATTTTAAGCCTAGCCAGTTTCCCTTTTTGTGCTCAAATTAACCTATCCCATTCAGTTATAGATTGGACTTACCCATCCTATGTTTAATAATTACATAATACCGCAAGTCAGAATAACTGGGATAATAAGATAGATAATTTGAGGAGTTCCAAGTATGGGATAAAACATCTAGGAGCTGTCTATGTCCATTAGGAGTACAGGGGGTAGTCTTTGGGTAAATTTTCTGTTTCAAACATAAAACTCAGAGTATGTGACATTGCTCCCCAAAAGAAACTAAAAACTTCCACAAAGACACATGTAGTGTTCATTTTTTTTTTATGTTTACATTTGTTTACTGGGAATGTTTGACTGGGTCAGAAGCCCATTTTCAGAGGAGGCCCATGGAGAAAAGCTCCACTATATAACAATAAAAATAAAAGCACTAGTAGTATTATTCTTAATTTGTTTTTTGGCTAGGTTTCTTTTTTGTTGGTAAGCTTGAAGGGAAATTTGTTTTTTGGATTCTTGGTAGTGTAACCAGGTTCTGTCTCTCTGTTTCAGGAGTTATTTAGTGTCTTTTTTTAGCCATGGTGGGCATTTTGATTTAACAAGGATCTTCCTAAGGGGTGCCAGACTGTTTAAGATATCGAGGAATTTATTATTAAAGTACTGAATTGTGAATTTATGTGGAGATGTTTTAGAGGGGTCCAGTCACATTGTTGTAGGAGGTATTTGAAGATATCAGGAAAGAAATTTCTGTGGATATGTTTATATGTGATTTTTTTGTAGGGCATATCCTGTGCCTGAGTAGACAGGTAGACAGATTATCACTAAGGCTGCCTGGAAGGCAGCCAGAGTGGTGACAGAAGGAAGGCTTATTTCTTAATGTCCAATCTAGGATTGAATGTTTGTTGCTGTCTTTGTCAATTCTGATTGAAAAGTGTATTATTTGAGAGAAACCATTGAGGTTAATAAAGTTGGTGGGGTTTTCAGAAGAGAAAGTGAACCAATCCAAGTTGAAATCTCCCATAATAATGGTTTCCTGGTTAAATGTGGAGGCAGACCAACAAAGAAGATTTTCAACTATGGAGGTGCTGTTGCTGTGGGGGGGGGTGTAAGCTGCTATAATGATAATGCATTTGCTAGAGTTTAGCTGGAGGCAAGAGACCAATATTTCTGTATTCATGAGGTCTGGGGAGTTTTATTCAATGCAATCCAGTTTGAGTATACATTTGTACAAAATGGCAATTTTGCTGCCACGTTTATGAGTCCTGTCACGTCTGTGGATATTGTACCCTTGGGTTAGAATTTCACTATCATTACTATGGAGCTTTAGCCATGTTTCAGTTAGGACTGCTATTTCTGGGATTCACGGCCTTTATATAAGATGCTTCATAGATTCATATTTATGATTAGAAGGTCGGAACTATTATGTGGTTGATTAATGTTGTTGTCTGGGAAAGAATTGCCTTGTGGATGTAGTGTTTGTTGTCACTTAGATTAAGCAAAGATTATTTGAATTGAAATAGGTGAGAGAGTTTGGGTAGCAGTCATTTATGTAGTAGATATGGTGATACCTAAGTGTGAATGCATCTGATTGAAAGTTCTGTGTCGGAATTATTATAGAGGTGTGGTGATATTATAATGCTTGTGTAACTAGTGTTTGGTGGGATGCTGACTGGGTTAGTGGGGGAATAGATATATCTAACATGCCGATTCTGATAGGAGGTAATGAGGTAGGCAGTAATGAGTAAGCTAAGTAGTGATGCATGTAAGAGTAACATTATTGCTAAGGTATGGGTAGAGAAAATGAGGTATCTTGATGAGGGGGAGGGCTAATTTAATGGCTGGTGAGGCTGATATAGGGAGGAGTTCATTTATTACACTGTGGTGGGATGTGATTGTTTCTGAGATTGGAATTGGTGAATAGGTAGTTAGGATATGATGATTAGGTGAGTAGACTGGGGTCTGTGTAATGGCTAAGTATAAATGTAGATGTAGTGGGGGTGGTTGGGAATCAGGGATAGGGTAGGGGAGTGGAGATAGCCCAAGCAAAGGAGTGAAAACAAACGACATCAGAAGCCATTGAGAATTCACAATAATTTATTCCTTGAGTAAAATATAAACAGTAGGTCAAGCGCTTTGTCACATAGATTCAAAAGGACTTCATCATAACCAAAATTGGATGAATCAGAATGGCTTGCCTAAATAGATGCCTATGTCACATGACCAATGAGATGCAAAGTGTCACATAACCAACTAAGTAAAAAAAAATTTAAAGAGCCAACAGAAATAAACATACTTATGAACTAAGTGGAAAACCCAACAGAGAACTAAGTAGTGGTTGAATATGGACTGGGATGAGCTTTGATTTATGTGGATGGGGAGTCTGTTCCACAGCAGTGGTATCCTCTGCAAGATATAGATGTCTCTCAAAATCATTATGTTGATGCTGTAGAAGAGGTTTAGATCCTTATTCTGAATATTTTTTATGTTATTTGACTTGCTGATGTGCTGATTTGCAGTAAATCCATCAGTAATGGGATATCTTTACTTATCTTTCCAGACTCCTTTTCAAAGTGTCAGGGATCTCTCTCATTCTCTATCTCTTGGGTGAGAGATCACTTAAGCAAGCTGGGATTCCAAGAGAACATTCAAATGCTTTTCTTGACTTCTTCACACAGAATTGTGTTCCTGGCATGTCAACTAAACACTTCAGTTCAAAGAGTTTTTCTTCCACAAGAAAAAATAGATCTTTATCTAGATCTATCTCTAAGGTTTTCCACTTGGAATTTGGTCACTGCAATGAAATACCTCAGGATTTTGGGTCTCATGACATATATGACTCAAGATACCCCTGGTAAGACTCAACTTGAAAATGACACAGTGGTATCTGAAATCTCTTTTGTCCCAGCATCAACACCCTTTATATTTTCAAATCCCAGTGGTGGGGTTTATCAGAAGAGAAATCTTTAGGTGGAGACAGCAGCTATTTTTAAATCCAGGTCTCCCTTTCTCCATCCATGCTCCAAAGCAGTCAGTCCCAACAGACACTTTGGGCTTTGCTTGGGAAGCAGTTTCAAGAGAGATAAAAGTGCAGGAGGTGTGGACACCAAGGACTGATGCATATACATAAATGTCAAGGAGATGCTTGCCCTGATCAAGGCACTCAACTATTTGAACCATCTCTGGTCTACAGGACCTCTTCAAATGGTTGCAGATAATTCCACAGTCATGTGCTACTTCAACAAGCAAGGGAGAACCAGATTGTAACATTTTTTGACTAGCTATGTTAGTTTGGGGTATAGCTTCACAGCACAGTCTCAGTCTACAGACATCCTACATTCTGTCAGAGCAGAACAGTGTGGCAGACACACTGAGCAGGACTAGGGCAGACCTTCACAAATGGAAACTAGATCAGGGGGTCTTCCAAGACTTGATCCATCTGTGGGAAGCTCCTCATGTAGACCTTTTTGCCTCCTCTCTGAATAATCAACTGGCAAGATGCTGTTTGAGGACTGCATGCATGAAGGCCAGGAAGAAAGATGACTTTTCTTTTCCTTGGGCAGGAATGTTCCAGTATGCTTTTCTACCCTTTCCACTAATATCCAGGGTACTTCTGAAGATTCAGAAGGAATCCCTCAAGATGACTGTGGTGACTCCCTTCTGGCCAGGCAACCTTTCTCTTCTTCCTTTTGGAAATGGCCAGGGGCAATTACCACAAGCTACCTCACAGACTGAATCTACTCAGACAAGAATATGGGTGTTTGATACACACCGACATAAATCAACTTCAGTTGTCTGTATGATAGGGTCTTAATTCCTTTCAAGTGCTTGTTTACTAAGGATGTACAGCAGGTACTAACAGAGGCAAGAAAGCCTGCTACTATAAAATCATATATTAGCAAATGGAAAATGTTTTTTAGTTGGTGTCAACAACATAGCCAGCATCCATTCATGGCTAGCTGTTTGGTTCTACAATATTTGTGTGAGTTACTATCCTATGGCCTTTCTTATTCCTCTATAAGAGATAATTTATTAATAATTTAGGCGTGTCTGCCCATGGATCCTCCTTTTTCAATGCAATCTAATGTCAAAATGTTCTTGAATGAAAACCGGTGGCCCCTCCTTACAGAAGCTAACACTTGATCCATTTGAACCAGCTAATCTGACTAACTTGAGGTTTTTAACATGGAAAACAGTTTTTCTGATTGCTCTGACCTCTGCAAGAAGAGTATCTGAGTTGCAAGTTCTTATGGTGTCAACCTTATCTCATTTTCCATAGGGACAGGGCTTATTTGAGACTTAATACTTCTCTTGTGGCTAAAGGGGTATTTGAGTTTACTTTAAGACAAATTATCCATCTCTCCATTTTCCTTCTTGAACCTAAAAATGTAGAAGAAAGGATACTCCATACCTTGGATGCCCACAGACAGCTCAGGTAGTATCTTGACAGAATGAAATATTTCAGATCTTTTGATCAATTGTTCATTTCTTATGAAGGTATGAAGAAGGGGCAACCTGTGTTAAAACAGATTATTTCCAAATGGTTGTCTAAGGCTATTACCTTTTGTTATACTCACCACAACAAAACTATTCTAGAGAGGGTCAAGGCTTCAGCTATGGCTTTTTGGAAAAGGTTGGACTTTAGAAGTATTCTAGAAGCTGCTACTTGGTCCTCACTGCAAACTTTTACAAAGCACTATAAGCTTGATTCCTTCTCTAGGTCCAGATCAAACTTTGCTCAGACTAATCTTCAGGGGCTCCTGGCTTCTTCTCCTTCCACCTCCCAAATGTAATTAGCTAAGGTAATCTACCCATAATAGCTAAGGTTACTGCACTAGTGATCAATATGATGAACATAGGACGGTTGTTTAAGTAAATTTGCCAGAAGTTAGTAGATGTTTGAATGATCACTGCAGTAACTGCTCTCTCCCTCCATCCCCCTTATTTTTGGTGTGTTTTTTTATGCCAGGGTGTGGACATTTCTTTGTTGTTTTTGTTGTTCCTAGCATTGTTTTTTCATGGCTCAGCCTCCCTCCCTCTGTTGGCTGGAAAGCTGTGAAGGGCTTTACACCCAAACTTGTCTTTTAGTCAGCTCACCTCAAGCTGCCTGACAATTTGGATAAATGGAAGGTGCCCTGAAGCTTTGGAAGCTGGCATATCCTTGTCAGGATATAATCCATATAGCTTAGGTTACTGCAGCACTGATCATTCAAACATCTGCTGTCATGGTAAGTTTTACTTACACAACTGTACTTTCTTCATGCATTTGCAAATTGTGCCTCAAATATTTTTTCACTGAGCTTTTTTCTTGTTAGTAGACTTTTTCTTGTTAATGAAATTTTATGTAAAGCAACTTCTATATTTAGATTGTGATTCTATAACTTGATTTAGACATCTCTGTTTTTGCTATATAGGTTTAAGATACTGTTATTTGATACCATGAAATACTAACAACTTGGTATACACATTCGCAGATCAGCTCTTCTTTCTCTGTTTATAATTTGCTTCTGCAATATTTCTACATAAACCTTTTTCTTGTTAGTGGACATTTTCACAGTGTTTAACATGCCTTATTTTGTTATTAAAGAAATGAACTGTACATGTTGTTTTCTGTGGGTGTCTCACTATTATTAGTAGCAACTTTCAACACCTGAGTATTTTAGGACATGCCATCATACTTTGCAGGTGTTAGCAGAGCTGACCTGAGTGGCATCCGCATGGGACTGTCAGTTATGTGTTTGGCACTTTTTTTATTTGTTATTCTAAATCTTTACATTTTGAAACATTAAAATATTTAAGAAGGCATGAAACATTTATAGTGGACATTACTGACTTAATGTCAGTGAAAAACAGCCACGCACATCGAGTAAGAGGGCTACAGCCCCTGCATCCCTTGCTTTACATAGTTTTATGTGCCTTGCACTACTTTTGGGGAATGCAGGGGCAATTTGCCCCCCCCCCACTCCCATGGACATTATGCTGTTTTTTTTTTATTATTTTAATCTTATCTTCTTAAAAAAACTTGATTCACAAAAATATTTTTTTCTTGAAAAATAAGGATGGCATTATAAGGACGACTATCACACCAGGGGTGGTATTTGCTACTGCACATACTGATGTCCTAATATAAACAATCACTCAACTTTCTTCTGGATTAGTTTAGTTTAGGTGTGACCTTAGTTGCTGTTATAACATACATTTTTTTTTAAATGAGAGCATTATTTAGTAAAAATTGTTTGTTACCTCACTGTCACTATTTGCACCATCACTTGTATTATCTTAATGTGTCCTAACTATATCCTGTATCAATATAATGATTATTAATCTTCTCACTTCTCACACATATCTTACTTTTACCCATTGTAACTTTCACATACCACAAATCCAGTACACTAAACTACAAATCCCGTCCCAGTCTTCCTCAGTAACAGACCCACAACAGAGACCGTCACACAGCACCTGAGCACTAGTGATCCAAACTTCCTCTCATTTCCATCCCTCACTCAAGAAGAAACTTCTTCACTATCTGATCAACAGAGTTGTTAAAGTTTATAACAGTCTAACCCCACTAATGCACATACATTTACTATGCAGCAACATCAAATCCAAATGTGACCCTCCAGTAAAATATTGCATTAAAGTAACACTAGTTATTGCAAGAAGTATTAAACATAAAACTGGAACAGCTAGGTAGCAGTGTGGAGAGAAAGACGTATCCCAGATGACTGGAGAATAACCATAATCATGCCAGTTTACAAGAAAAAAGGGGACATCCACAACTGTGGGCAAAACAGAGGTATCAAACTCCTATCACATTGCATGAAACTTCTGGAGAGGGTGATTGATAAACAGATATGCAGAGTAGTAGAATGTAAGATGGGAGATGAGCAGTTTGGATTCAGATCAGGATGCAGCACAACTTACCTGATGTTTACAGTAAGACAGACACTTGAGAAGAAGTTAGAGATGAAGAGAGTGTACAAATGGGCATTCCTAGACTTGGAGAAAGCATATGACAAGGTCCCAAGAAAGCTGATCTGGCAGTACTGTGGTGGTTTGAAATCCCAGAAACATTGGTAGAATTAATGCAGGCTATGTACAAGGTCTCAATGACTCAAGTACGAACAGTAGTTGGCCTCACAGAGAGTTTCCCAGTGGGAGTGGGTGTACACCAGGGTTCAGTTCTGAGCCCACTGCTGTTCATACTGGTGATGGACTACATTTACAAACAGGTCAGAAGGGACAGATCAACAAAATTGCTGTATGCAGATGAAGTGGCATTACAGGCAAACTCTGAGCTAGAACTTCAGCAAGGGATAGGAGAATGGAATGCAAAACTGAAGGCACATGGGATGAAACTAAGCACAGATAAGATGGTAGTAATGGCAGCAAACTGGGGATATCAGAAGAAGATGAGACTAGAGATAGAAGGGAAGATAATGGAACAGGCAAACAGCTTCAAGTCTTTGGGAGGGATGGTTGAGGAGAAGGGAAGTCTGAATGAAGAAGTCAGAGCTAGAATCAGAGGGGCTGCAGCCAACTGGCATAAAGTGTCAGGTGTAATCTATGACAGAAGAATGCCAAAGAAGCTGAAAAGTAAGGTGTACAAGACAGTGGTGTGACCAGTACTACTGTATGGTACAGAAACCTGGGCAGTAAAGGCAGAGCAGATGAAGAAGCTAGAGGTAATGGAAATGAAGTGCCTGAGAAGGGTTGTAGAATGCATACTGTGGGACAGACGAAGAAATGAGGACATAAGAGCAAAAGCCAAGGTAGCGCCAATTGCAGAAAAGATCAAAGAGAACAGATTGCAGTGGTTTGGACACATGTGCAGAAAAGCAGAAGACAATCCAGTGAAGATGATTTGGGACAGACAGGAAGAAGGTAAGAGGAAGCAGGGATGTCCAGCAAAGAGGTGGATGGATTGACATTCGGGCATGAGCGTTAAAGAAGGCAGGAGTGTGGCACTGAATCGAGAGAGTTGGTGACAGTTAACACGATACCCTGACCCCATGTAGAAAAAATGGGAAAAAGGGGGCTGATGATGTTGATGATAATGTTGGAACAGCTAGATTCATTTCTACAAATTCAGAACCTTGAGATTTTAAGGATAACTAAATCCTGGTTAAAAACAGACACTCCCAAGCTACATCACCATTTTCATCAGCACAACTATCTCTTTAATCCCAGCTCAGGTACCAAGGTTGGAGGTGGTATCCTTTCTTTCTTAAAAAAAAAACAACATTATAGGTGCTCTATTAGCTCCAGTTCACTCCAGCAATGACAAGACTCAATCTGACAAATCCTTAGCTACAAAGTTGACATGAGGAGTGAACTGCTGTTGGTAATTGCCTACTTACCCCAACTCAATAACTTAACAAACATTTGGACAACTCTTAAATTAAATGTTGCCCCATACAAATATGACGCTTATGAGACTGGACAGCTGTTTGATCATGTGATGTATTATTTTATATAAAATGGGGGTGTTTCTGATGTCATTTGTTCTGATGAAGTTCTTTGCATTATTAAAGAATGAAAGCAGATAACAGTAATACCTGCACGAACAATATAACTCAAAACCCTTTATAAGCTGAATGACCCAACCTAATGAAAGTGGAAACATACCCAATCCCAGGAAAACATGGATAAATTTATCACCCTAAGAAACCTTACCTAGAAAGCAAACAGAAAATGCAAAGAACACTTTCTGATAACAATATCAAACCTATTTTAAACATACATCTAAATAGCTATGGAATCTAGTTAATCACGTCATAGAGCAATCTAAAAATACAAACCCCCTGAAGGAAGATGCTATCATCCCCCTACCTCCTCAGGCAACCCTAACCCTATAGATTTCCTGAAAGAATTCTCTAAACTACCACTTACTCCCACCACTAACTCTACTCCCTTTAATGCCTAACATTGACCCCCTCCCCATTTATACTGCCATTTTTCTTCAAAATGATACTAACCAAATAAAAGGACAAACATACCAACAAAATCCCCTCTGGTATTCCTACAGGAACAGACAGCTTACTACTATAGTTTGTCATGTTTTGTGAAGATGATGTATGTGTTACCCTCCATCACATATACACCCTCTGCCTCACCACAGACACAATGTCTTTTCAGTAGAAATAAGTCATAATGAAATCTATTTCAAAAATACACAAACCAAAAGACCTAGAAGACTTTAGACCAATATCCATCCTCCTCATACTCAAAGATTTTGGAAAGAATATTTTTTTTACAAAAATCAAAGCATACGCCACAGAATACAGAATCTCAATCCCGAATCAAAATAGATTTGGGTCATGATGAAGCACCATGTCAGCTCTTTACAACCTCACCTTCTACATCCTCCACAATATGGGCACAGGCATCTTAATTATTAAAATAATTGCTGATCTCACCAAACCCTTTTTAAGATAGATCATGACCTACTGCTTAATTCACATCTTAATTTAGGGAATAGCCCAGATGCACTATCCTGTCCCAAAACTTTCACTAATAGACAATTCAAAGTTTACTTTACAGCTCTCAAGGATGAAGCCTCATAACTCAGATCACAGCTTCTTATAATATTTGGTATATTTGGGAATACCTACCATCAAAACTCAAATCTATCTCCTCCTTCCTAGTTTCCTGAGCATAACACGAGGAATTTACAGTAAAGGAAGCTATGTCTAAATGCTTTCACCACAGCAGCATCATATAATCATCATATTTACATATCCTGTTAGATGAATAACTCGCCTCAGAAGCATAAACAAGTTTAACACATAAGGCAAATAATCTCTTCATCTCTTCATTCTTACCTTCCACCCTTATTCACCAACTATTACTGCTCTGCTCATACTTTCTCCCTTCTTTTCCACTCCTATCATACCTACCCCCGGACATAGTGTGTGTGTGTGTGTGTGTGTGTGTGTGTGTGTGTGTGTGTGTGTGTGTGTGTGTGTGTGTGTGTGTGTGTGTGTGTGTGTGTGTATACGTGTGTGTGTATGTGTGTGTGTGTGTATGTGTGTATGCATACACACACATATATGTATATATGTGTATATGTTAATAGCATGTGCATGTATGTATGAAGGTATATAACTATATAAAAAACTTTAGAAGTGTTACTGTAATACTTAAGGTCATTAAGAATGTTGACTTTTAATAACATTTTCTCATGTTTGATAACTATAAATATGCTAAACGTACTGATTTTGCCATCTAAGATTTCAGCTTTGTTGTGCCTGTGTTTTGTTACATTTTATTAAATTCTTAATCCTGTATTATCTTCCTGGGCTGAACCTAAAAATGGTCCATTTAGATCAGTGTTCTACCCTGGTTACAATGAAAATAAAATAAAACAAAACATGTTAACCACCTTAAATCTGAAGACCTGTTTAACTCGAGTAGGTGAAGATAGTTGTATGACAGCGGAGAGCATTCATAAGGCAGAGATTCCTGTCAGCTGTCAACATTATTGTGAAGTGGGGGGTGCATCTGTTGGTATAGAGACTACAACCCAGGTGCCTGAATACAGGCAGTGGTTGTGTTCCCTGCTGGGGTTGATATGGAGGAAAGGAAGAGTAATGTAGCTTTGCTGGCTTGCTTGACTTTATGTGGAGAGGATACAGTGCATATCTTGGCACTCAGTCCTGTTGTAGAACTCCCAGTAGAGACAGGAGATCCCATGGGAGCACTGGCTTCAGGGGCAGAGCTGCTTTGAAGGATTCTATCACATTGCTGACACCTATTGAACCCTGAACCCTAGGGTGCTGGTGAGCCTGCACATGAGCTTTATGGACTTAAAGTAACTGCCCGTGGCTCACGTAGGTAATGGCTTTACTACCTACCACTTAACTCTTGCACCTGGGAGGAACAAATAGACACTTAGGCCTCTTGCCTTTCAGGAAAATGATTAGGTAAATGAAACAACTGGGGAACCTGATGCTTACCGAAGTAAGGAAACAAAAAAATAATGAAATAAATATTTTCTTCAAGAGGCAGTGTCAAGAAAAGTTGTAGAAATTTTGGAGGAGGAAAGAAAGATGTTGTTAACTGGCAGATACAAGAGAGCTGCTTTAATGATTAAGGACGTATGGAAGGCAGATGTTTTCTTTCAGCACTGCAGAACTGTGTATTTAAACACACACTGTGAGTCTGTGATCTGTAAGGATTAAACTTTGGACTTTTACATTTACATTATTGACATCATCTTATGATTTTGTCCAGCAAAAGAATAAGTAACTAGCAGGAGTATTATAATAGCAAGGTTTAAAGTAAGTTTACTTCACTTTCTGACTTTCATTTAGAGTGGTCTCTATTATTAGCCATGATATTTCTGTTTCCCATGAATTCCTAAAACATAACTAATAAGAGTACATTAACCTGGTATCATAAAGAGAGCACAAACTGCTTCAGAAAGTTTTGGCACAGCCTTTTATGATATTTTAAAGACCAAATCATTTCAGACCATGTATGTCTTGTGCAATACAGTAGGGAAAAAACAGTCTGTGAGCATCAGTTCTACTATTTTTAGCAAATGCTACATGACCATATGCAAATTATTTACCTGTACAAACCTGTTACAAGTGAAACTGACTAGAAATAGAAAGTAACATAAAAGCAGTCTTCAATTGGCATGATGTACTTCCACACTTATGAAGGACCTTTCTCCGGGCAATCTTCATAGCCACGTGTGTAAAAAAATTTAATTGTGACATATGGCCTCAGTAAATTCATCAGCTATTTTAGATGTTTTCTGTACATAGCACTGCATATGCATTACATGTTTAGTCATGATTTTATAAAAAGTTTAGTCTTTAATATGCATGCTTTTCACTTGTGGTAATTTTCCTTTGTTGCATAAAGCATAGAAACATAGAGCAGGCTCACTGGCGTATATTTCTTGTTCCCAATTATAAAGTTTGTTGTCAAGGTTAGATTACAGGCACCAGTCCAGAAGTCTGGCCAAATGGACACTATCCAGTTCTTCTACCCTGGAGAGAGAGAGAGAGAGAGAAAACTAGATATTCTGGTACCAGCCTTTTGCCAGTTGGCCACATGAGATCATCAGCCCTCATGGAGTTTGTGTGTGTGTGTGTGTGTGTGTGTGTGTGTGTGTGTGTGTGTGTGTGTGTGTGTGTGTGTGTGTGTGTGTGCGCGCATGGGTATGCGCACTTGTGCATGTGCTCCCATGCACATGAACATGTGCATGCACGCACGCGCGCTCGCGCGTGTGTGTGTGTGTGTGAGTGTGTGTGTGTGTGTGTGTGTGTGTGTGTGTGTGTGTGTGTGTGTGTGTGTGTGTGTGCATGGGTATGCACACTTGTGCATGTGCTCCTATGCACATGCACATGTGCATGCGTGTGTGTGTGTGTGCGTGTGTGTGTGTGTGTGTGTGTGTGTGTGTGTGTGTGTGTGTGTGTGTGTGTGTGAGAGAGCATGCATAACTGTGTGCATGTGTTCATGTATATGGATGAGAGCGTGTGGGTGTGTTCACGTGTGTATGTGGGTGTACATTGCTGTGCATGGATGTGCGTGTGCATAAGCATGTGTGTTTGTGTATGTGTGTGTGAGAGCACACTTGACTGAGTGCATGTGTTCATGTGTATGGGTGAGAAAGTCTGGATGTCTGTGCACATGTGTGGGGGGGTGTATTGCTGTGTGTGTGTGTGTGTGTGTGTGTGTGTGTGTGTGTGTGTGTGTGTGTGTGTGTGTGTGTGTGTGTGTGTGTGTGTGTGTGTGTGTGTGTGTGTGTGTGTGTGTGTGTGTGTGTGTGTGTGTGTGTGTGTGTGTCAGCATGTCGAGTGTGTGTAAGTGTTCATGTGTGTGGATAAGACTGTGTGGGTGTGTGCATGTGTGTGTGCATATGTGTGTGTCTGTAGAATAAATGGCAATAAAACAATGTTTGTACTGGGAGGGTTTGCTTGTGTAGGTGAGTATGTATGAGTTAAACTGTATGTAAACTTTTGCATAAATACCATATTGGCTTAAGATTAGGTGGGACACACCCCATTCCTCTCATTTTCATGGCTTTAAGTGTTTATCACTTCTCATTTAGTCTTTATTTAAGATATTTCAGATTTGCCATATCACTGCAGAGTGAAGGATATGGAAAACAGGTGGAAGCAGAAATGCCTGGTTTAAATGGAAAATGGAGCCATAGGCTAGCTGCCTGTGATCATTCTGAAACAAAAAAGACAGAGATATAAAATTAAAATTTGGCAAGCAGAAGCAGAAAATGAAATGTGGAACCATAAAATCACAGATTTTGGTGACAGTAATACTCCCTTAATCCACTTAATTTTCCCAGTTACTCCAACAAATGGTTCATAGGTTCATAGGTTCATAGGTTCACCTGTGGATTTATGTTAGCATATGATAGAATTCCTATGACCACATCAACACCAAGATTTCTATATGTATGACCCATGGATTCTTGAATTTTATGAAACATTTTGATGAACAACCCTCCCCACACATTAACTACCCCCAGTGAGAAATATTCTTAGTCACAGAACACAAAATTGCTAGCATTCTATTTTCAAACTGTGCACGTTTGTATTTGTGTATCTCTTTTTCTGACAGATGATACACTTTCAGAACATTGTAGTGTAGTTATTCAAATTTTATTATTTGCTTGGCAATCCAACAGATCCAAAACCATAAGTTGGAAAAAAACTTTGTCTACCACAATTTTTTTTTAAATACACAGTATACAGAGCCCCTTGTTAACCTTAAATCTAACCATAAAGATATCCCTTAATCTTAGCCCTAGTATTTAGCAAAACCTAAAACCCCATTTCTAACTTCAACCAAGACCCCAATTATAGATTTAAAATAATTGACCGTTGTAACAAATAAAGCAATGGAATTTGACCATTTGGCATCTTATACAGTGTAGCATTCTCACACATGAACTTTCAGCAATGCTAAATATGACATTCAAACCAATGGAATCACAAAAACTACATTTAGACTAATGTACTATTATTCTAAAGCAGAACCAGTTTCCAGTTATTGTTCTTTAATCATGTTTCATAGGCAATAACAACATCAATCTTATGGGAAAATAGTAAATTTTCCAATTAAAAAAAAATTAATGCTCCTAGCATTAACAGCCATCAAAGTTGCATCAAATGTTGCTGTCTGTGAATTGTTACATTTTCAACCTGGAAAAATTTCTGCCTTGTGTTTGTCAAATATTGCAAAATATCTGCTGCAAATATTATCTTCCCTGATCTCAACCAGTGCACACCATCTTGTCTAAATACATGTGCCCAAATTAGGCTTGGATGCCGTACACATTTCCTTTTCAGACATGTTACCACTGACCATCATCTTGAGCATTGTAAAGCTAGCCACTAGTGGTCTGCAATTCCCAAGCCTCTCACCTCCCTGTCTGCATATGGCCATGCAATGACCTATATGCAGGAAATACTGTTTCCTTTGTAGCATATATCATCATTTGTACATAGAAAACTGTGGCCCTCCTCACCTACACAGTAACCCATTATGCACTTGTGTACTATTCTTCTCCAAACCTGCACAGTAACCTGACTTGAAGTTTTGCCATGGTACCTCACCAAATCTACCAGTTCTTATCTATCAATGTTACTTCCATATACAATGTATGCTCTGTGCAGTGCTGAGGTACAGTACCCTCCATGCACTATAGGTTCATAGGTTCATAGGTTCATACTAGGCTATCTGCCCTGAGGCAATTATAAGCCTAGCCCGATTCTGTTTGACTTATGCCACCCCTTGATTTGAGTATACTGTGCCCTTTTTAAGGTTTAGTTTACTGTGCCTCTGTCTAATAGTGACACGGGAGTAATGCCTGGGACAAACCTACGATCCCCCATCCACCTATCGAGATTCTTCTTGAAGAGATTCAGTGAGGTGCTCTGCCTCACATGAACTGGAATTCTATTCTAGAGCGAAGGGAGCCTCTGGGTTATGAACCTGTCCCTCCAGCAAGTTCTATTTATTTCTGTGCTGAGGCTCAAGTCCCTCGAGTGTGTGGCTCTAAGGGATTTAGATTTACTGAGGCGGAGCATGTCCATTAATTCTGGATTTGACATAGCTTTGTATGTCAGGCATAGATCACCTCGAAGTAGGCGGTATGCAACTGAGTAGAGCTGGAGTTTTTTTAACCGAGCAGCATATGGCATCTGTTTGAGACCCTTGATCCTCTTGGTGAGATACTTTTGGGGTCTTTCTAATTGCTGCAGGTGTCGGGTAAGGTATATCCCAAAAGGGGCATTGTATTCTATGATGGGCCTGATGAGGGATGAATAAAGGGGCACGATTACCTCTCTTGATCTAGATGTGAAACCCTTCATGATGAGGTGGGTTATGCAGAAGGTCTTTCTAACCACTTTGGCAATGTGGTTTTCAAAGGAGAGATTGCTATCAACTTGGGTCCCCAGGTCCCTAATAACTTTCTCTGTACTTAATGGGTTTCCGTCTATGTGGTAATTTGTGGGCACATTTTTTTTGGCCAAAGGGTATGACTATACATTTTTTGGCATTTAGCTTTAAACCATGGTGCTGGCACCAGTTATCTGTCTTTGTGCTCTGTGCAGTGCTAAGGCACAGTACCTTCCATGCACCATGTATGCCCTGTGCAGTGATGAGTACAGTACCTCCCATGCACCATGTATGCTCTGTGCAGTGCTGCATTACAGTAAATTCCATTAAACATGTACGGTCTGTGCATTGCTGAAGTACAATACCTTCCATGCACCATGTATGCTGTGTGCAGTCCTAAGGTACAGTACCTTCCATGCACCATGTATGTTGTGTGCAGTGCTGAGGTACAGTACCTTCCATGCACCATCTGTGCTCTCTGTAATCATGAGGTACAGTATGTTCCATGCACCACTTGTGATCTGTACAGTGCTGAGGTACATTCCCTTCCTTACATCAAGTATGCTATGTGCAGTGCTGAGATACAGCACCTTCCATACGCCATTAGTGCTTTGTGCAGTGCTGAGGTACAGTACCTTCCATGCACCATGTGTGCTCTATGCAGTGCTGATGTACAGTACCTTCCATGCACCATGTGTGCTCTGTGCAGTGTTGCATTATAGTACCTTCCATGCACCATGTACGCTCTGTGCATAGTACAATACCTTCCATGCACCATGTATGCTGTGTGCAGTGCTAAGGTACAGTACCTTCCATGCACCATGTGTGCTCTCTGTAGTCATGAGGTACAGTATGTTCCATGCACCACTTATGATCTGTACAGTGCTGAGGTACATTCCCTTCCATGCATCAAGTATATGTGCAGTGCTAAGATACAGCACCTTCC
>NC_056751.1:817024933-817165231 GCF_019279795.1 Protopterus annectens | reverse complement strand
AGGGGAAAAACCCTTCCTGCAATTTTTCGTGCTGAGGTACAGACCTTCCATGCTAATATTTTTCGGGGAGGAAAACCTTTGCCCCGGGGTTTTGTGAGGTACGTAATTTTTTAAACCCCTTGTGTTTTTCAGGCTGAGGGCAACCTTATTCACCCCCAATGCCCCTGGTGCTGAGGTACAGACCTTTCCAGGGTTTTTCAGTGCTGGGGACAGTACCCCATGCCCTGTTTAGGGTGAGGGCAGCTTTCCCCACCCTTTTGCTTATGCTGAGGTGACTTTTATCAAAATGTCGGGAGTACATCTTCCAGCCCTGTTTTTCGGGGGTGAGTACAGCACCATTTTTCAGCTGAGGTACAGACCTTCCATGCAATTTTTTTCAGTGCTGAACAGTACCTTGCACATTTGCTGGTACAGTACCCTTTCCCTTAATGTGTTTAAATGCTGGGAGACCCTTTCCCTGCCGGTTTTCGTGCTGGGACAGTTTCCATGCCCCGTGCTTTTGCAGTGTGGGTAAGTACCTTTGCACCCTGTGTTTTTACAGTGCTGAGGTACAAAACCCTTTCCCTGCTAGTATGCTCTGTGCAGTGCAAAATATTATGCCCCTTTTTGTGCTGAGGGACAGACCTTCCATTACCCTTTTGCTCTGTGCAGTGCTGAGGTACAGACCTTCCATGCATCAATTTTATGCTGAGGGGACAACCATTTTTTTGCAGTGCTGGGTAGTACCTTCCCTGACCATTTTTTACATGCTGAGGTAAACCTTCCAGTAAATATTTTCAGTGCTGAGCGACCCTTATGCACCATGTGGTTTAAGTGCTAGTACAGTACCTTCCATTACCATGTGTTTCTTCAGTGCTGGGGTACCCTTATGCCCCGATTCCGTGCTGGGTACAGTACCCCAACATTTTTTCAGTGCTGAGGTGTACCTTACACATTGTGCTCTGTGCGGGGGCAACCTTATGCCCCGGTTTTAAAAGCTGAGGAATCCCATGATAAACATGTCGGGTGGGTACAGATTCCAAACCCCTGTTGTTTGCAGGCTGAGACAACCTTCCAGATAATTTGTCCTGCTGGGTACAGACCTTTTCCCCTTTTTTGTGCCGGGGAAAACCCCTGCCCAAATTTTTTGTTGGGGCGATCAAATTTTTTCCCGGGGGTTCTTTTTGGGTGGGGCATCTTATGCCCAAAATTCTTGGGGATCAGCCCTTTCTTTTAGGTTTTTTAAAAAGCACTGTTTTTTTGCTGGGGAACCTTCCCCAAAAAATTTAAAATTCAAGTGTGGAACAACCTTCCCCTTTTTTAGTGCTGAGGTACAGCATTCCATGCCCTTTTTCAGTGCTGGGGACAGCCTTCCAAATTTTTTTTAAGGCTTGGGCTTCCTCACATTTTTCAGTGCTGAGGTAAACCCTTTCCCGACAAGTATGCTCTGTGCAGTGGAGCAGCACCTTCATGCTTTTTGGGGGTTAAATTATTCATTTTGGGGTGGGGTTTCCTTTAATTTTTTTTAAAGGGATCAAAATTATGATTGATTTTGCATTTTAAAAATTTTTGGGGTTAAAATTTTTTTTAACCCGTTCTTTCAGTCTAGGTACATTTCTTATGCACCTTTTTTTATGTGAGGACAACCTTTCCCCCTTTTTTTGGGGTGAGGGGCCCTTTTAATTTTTTCGTGCTGATTTAAAACCCTTTAATTTTTTTCGGTGACATTCCATTCAATTTTTTGGGGAGGACCTTCTCCTTTTTCACTGGGACAGTTTTTAAAAATTCTTTTTGGGCCTTTATTTTTCTGTAAAAATTTTAGGGAATTCATGCCCGGGTTTCCAGCAGTACCATTCTTAAGTTTCTGCTGGGGGGTATTTAAATTTTTTTTCAGTTGGAATATTTTTCATGTTTTTGGGAGGCTGGGTACATATTTTTATGAATTTGTTTTGGCGGTTTTAATAACCCCAATGTTTGGGTTGGGGAAACCCCACCCTTTGTTTTCAGGTTTAGTACCCCTTCCCAAGGGGTTTTTAGTTGGAACAACTTCCATGAAAGTTTCCCGTTGGAAACCCCCCCATGGGGTTTTATGCGGCAAATTTTGGGTTTCTGTTTTGCTGAGGTCAACCCCGGGCCCGTTGGGAAAAACCCCTTCAAAGTTTTCAGTGCTGAGGAACCTTCCTGCCCAAATTCTTTTTTGGGGGGGGGTTTTCCCTGCAATGTTTTTTTAGTGCTTAAAGTACCTTATCCAAAATTTTAGTTGAGGAATTCCATGCCGATTTGTGCGGTAGGCCCTCCTTCCATGGGTTTTTTGTATCGGGTTTTTGCCCTTTCATTAGTGCTAGGAATTTTTAAAATTTGCCTTTTATGCTAGGGACCCTTTCCGGGATTTTGCAGTTTGGGGAAAAACTTATACAGTTTTTCGGTGGAGGACATTCCATGCCCAAAGTGCTTTGTCAGGGAAGGGACAGCCCCTTCCCTGCACAAGTATCCGTATGCTGATAAGCCCTTCCCCCCAAAAATTTTGTGCAGTCTGAGGTACAGACCTTCCATGCCAATTTTCGTGCTTTGGGGGCAGTAAAATTAAGTGGCGGAGGCAAACCCCCCATTTTTTTGTCATGCTGAGGGACAGTACCTTCCCCCAATTTTAAATCTGAGGTACACCCCTCACCAGGTTTTCAGTCTGAGGAAACCTTCCCCCGCAAGTTCTATCATCGGTAATTCCCCTTCCCTAAAAAAATTTGTCAGTGCTGAGGTAGACCTTCCATTGGGTTTTTTTGTGTGTTCCACCCAAAATTTTGGGGGGAGGTAACCTTTGCCAGGTTTTTCAGGTGGAAACCCCCTTTTAAAATTTTGGGGCTGGTAAGCACCTTTGTTTTTTGGGGCCCCCTGCTTATTTTTGGGTGAGGTACAACCTTCCAGCATTTTTTGGGGAGGGTGAGGTCAACCTTCCATAAAAATTTGTGCAGTGCTGAGGACCAGCACCCCTTTTTTTAATTTCCCCCCTTAGTTTTTTGGGGGGGTAACCCCTGTTTTTCTGCGGGGACAGACCCTTTATGCCTTTTTCTGTCATCTGAGGGCGTTTCAAATTTTTTTTTCAGGTAGTACTCCTTCCCTTAACCCAGTGCTGAGGTACAGCCTTCCCCCCAAAATTTTGCTTTCTGGGTTTTCCCCCCCTTCTTTTTTTGGGGCCCCAGGGGACCTTTATTGGGTAAACCTTTACCAGTTTTTGCAGTGTGGGGTTTTCCTTTTTGTTTCCGTGCATGCTTTCAGTTTTTTGCAACATTTCCCCTTTTAAGGCAACCCTTCCCTGCCAAATTTTCCCCCTTATAACCCCGTTTGCCGGGGAAATAACCCCCAATGTTCAGTGCTGAGGTAAACCTTCCATCACCTTTTAATCGGGAATTTTTCCCTCCCTTTTTGGGGGTAGTCAGACCCCATGCAATGGTGGAGGTAGTACATCCTTCCCCCAATTTTTTTGGGGGGGGGAAACCCCCCAGTTTTTGCAGTGCTGAGGTACAGACCTTCCAGTTTTTATGGGGAAAACCCTCACCCGATTTGCAGTGTAGGTACAGTACCTTCCATGCCCCCTTTTTTCGTGCGGGGCCCTCCTATAAGGGTTTCCCGAGGGCCCCTTTATGCCCCCTTGGGGACAGACCTTATGCGATTGTGCTGGTACAGTACCCCCCTTTTTTCAGTGCTGGGTACAGACCTTCCAGGTTTTCTTTAGTCTGAGGTACAGTATTTTCCCTACCCTTTTGTGCAGTGCTGAGGCCCTCCTGTTTTTGCGGTGTTTCCCTTTTTTCTTAGGTACAGTTTTTTATTTTTCGCAGGCTATTTTACCTTTCCCCCCTTGGGTTTTGGGCTGAGGTACTTTCCTCATAATTTGGCAGTGCTGAGGTAAGTTTCCATGCACAGATTTTGTGCGGGTAAATAACCCTTCCCTTTTTTTGGGTTTGGGTACCCTTCCCCAATTATTCAGTGCTGAGGGACACCTTCCATGAAGGGGGTTTCAGTGCTGAGGTAAATACCTTCCATTTTTTCAGTTGGGGGAAACCTTTTAATTTTATCAGGCTGAGGTACCACCTTCCAGAATTTGGGGGCATGCTGAGGTTTTCATGCTAACTTGGCGGGTATACTCCCCAAAAGCCTTTTGCCGGGGGAATACTTCCAGAAATTTCCAAATTGGTTTTGTGCCAGACCCCTTTTTTTGGGTTTTTTAAAAGAATTCCATTCCATGTCCTTTTCAGCGGTCCCTTTTCAGTTCCTTGGAGGTGTCATACTTTTTGGACATCCCTTTTTTGGTTTTCATTCCCTTTTTTTCCCTTTTGTTTTCATGCTGAGGTATTTTATGCAAAGTTCCCTTTTTCGTTTAGGGCCCCCCCACCTGTTTTTTGGGGGGCTGGGGTACCTTTCCCTGCACCTGTTTTTTCTGAGGTACAGCCTTCCCCTATCCTTTTCAGTGCTGAGGTTAAAATTCCTTTTGTCTGGAAATTCCTTCCCTAATTTTTTGGGGGAAAAATTTATGGGAAAATGGGGGCCATTTCCCCCTTTGGTTTTTTATGCTAGGGACTTTATGCCCAATTTTTTTCAGCCCCTTTTTTTTCAATTGAAATTTTTCACATTTTTTTAAGGGGCATTTAAACATTGGGAGGTTTGGGGTTTTAGCCATTTGTTTCAGTCTGAGTAATTTCCTCACAAATTTTTTTGCAGTGCTGGGTACTATTTTTAAGTTTGGATTGGGAAAACCCCAGCACTATGCCTTTTACAACTTCCTGCAAAGTTTTTCGTGCTGGGGGCAGTATTTTTATAAAGGGTTTTGGGTTTTGGGCAGACCCCATCCCCCCTTTTTTGCTCTAACATTCCATCCCTTTTCTTTCAGTGCTGAGGAATTCCCCTGTTTTTGGGGGGGAAACCCCCAAAAGTTCTTCAGTGCTGGGGAAGACCCTTTCCCTGCACATTTGGATGAGGCATCCGCCCTTTTTTTAATTGATCCTTCATAAATTTTTTGCCGTATTTTTCAGACCTTTTCCCCGAAGTTTTGCAGTGTTTTTACAGGTATTCCCTGGGGTTTTTCTGCTGAGGTACAATTTTATTTTAGGCGCAGTCCCGCTATTTTTCAGGTTAAACCCCCCCAAAAAAAATTTTTGGGGCTTTTAAAAACCAAACCCTGTGTTTTCAGTGCTGATACCCCTTCCTTTTTCGTGCTGAGGTACAGCCCCTTCCCCACTTTTCTTCGGGGTAAGCCCCCCCCCCAAAGGTTTTTCAGTTTGGTAAATCCTTCCCCCCGGGGGTTTCCCCCCTATTTTTTGGGGGGGCCCTTCCCTGCATTTTGCTGTATACAGCCCTTCCCCCATTTGGTTTTGTGGAGGGAGACCCAACCCATGGTTTTTAAAGTGTAAAACCTTACCGGGGTTTTCAGTGTGAGTACAGACCTTCCCAAATGTTTTGTGAGTCTGAAAACCCTTTCCCTACCATTTTCCCTTTTGGGGTGGGACCCCCGCACAGTTTTGTGCGGGAGGGACAGACCTTCCTTTTGTTTTTTAAAATCCAAACCCCCTTTTTTTTTCCTTTGGAAAGAAGGGGTTTCGTGGGGGTCAGTTCCTTCCAGTCCTTTTCTTTCTGGGTAAGCCCCCCCCAAAATTTTTCAGTGCTGAGTTTTTTAACCCCTTTTTCGTGCTTCCCCCCTTTGGGGTTTTGCATGGGGCCCTCCTTCCCCCTTTTTTAGGGGCTTTTTGCAACTGGGGCCCCCCCGAACCCCCTTTTTTATTTAAATCTTTCCATTTTCTCTGTCATGCTGGGGAACCCCTCCCCTATTTTTTGCAGTTGGAAACCCCCCAAATTTTTGTTGCTGAGGGACATCTTCCAAAATTGTTTGCCTTAGGTAAAACCTTCCCTCCCCGTTTTTTGCATGCTGGGTAAGCCCCTTTCCCTCCCCTTTTTTCGTTAGGTAAACTTCCATTGTTTGTGCAGTGCTAATACCTTTAAAAAAGGGGTTTTCATGTGAGGTACAGACCTTCCAAAATTTTTCAGTGCTGAGGTACAGACCTTCCATGCCTTTTTTTGGGCTGGGGGCCCCCCCTCCCGGTTTTTTGCCCGGGGGCCCCATGCTGTACCCCCCTTTTGTTCGTCCTTTGCAATTTTTGGGGGTTTTTTAGCCCCATTTTTTTGGGGGGCAGGCCCCTTTTTTTCCCCGTGTGTTGCAGTCGGTACAGTACCTTCCCCCTGTTTTTCATGCTGAGGTACAGCCTTCCAAATTTTCCTTTCGGGAATCCCTTTCCCGGTTTTTTTCATGGGGTTTCCTCCCTCTTATCCTGGGTTTGGGGACATAAATTTTCCCTGTTTTAAATGCAGGGAAATTCCTGAAAATTTTCCGGATTTTAGGGTACCCATCCTTGTGTTTTTGCGTTAAAATTATTATTTTTTGGTTTTCAACCCCCAAAAATTTTTTGCAGCTTTTCAGACCAAAAATTTTTTATAGGGCCCCCCGGGAAAATTTTTCCCTGTGTTCCCTTTTAGTATTTTTTTGGGCCCCAACCCCTTTGTTTTTTTGCTGGGGTAATTTTTTATACATGTGGTTATTCTGGGGGTTTTACCCCAATTTTTAAATGCTGGGGGAAAAAACCCCCCCTTTTCGTGTTTTAATTCCTGATTTTTACATCTTTCCCATTTGCCGTATCTGGGATTTTGACTTTTTTCCCCCCTAACATTTCCCCTTTTTTTCATTGGGCGTTCCAGGGCCCTTCCTTAGGGCCCTTTTTGCCAAGTATTCCTTTCGGGTTTTTTTAACTTTTGCATGGTTTTGGATTCTGCCCTTTTTTGTGGGGTGGGGACTCCCCAAAATGTTTAAGGGGGTCAGACCTTTCCCGTTGCCCGTTTTATCATACCCCCCACCGTGTTTTCAGTGTGAGGGCCCCTTCCCTTACCCTTTTATCAGTCAGACCCCTTCCAAATTTTTTCAGTGTGAGGGAACCTGCCCCTTTTTCAGGTTGGTACAGACCTTCCCCCAAAATTTTTGTTGGAGGAAACCTTCCTCAACCCTGTTTAGTCAAAATTCCCCAAGTGCTTTCAGTGAGCCCCCTTCCCTTCCCTTTTTTGGGGCGGGTTTTCCTTTCCCTGGGTTTTTGTGCTGGGAAAATTCCAACCCGTTGTTTCATGTGAGGCAATTCCATCCCATTGTTTTCAGTGCTGGGTAAGTACCTTTGCCCCGGTTTTTCATCTGAGGTAAGACCTTCCGGGATTTGTGCGGGTGTATTCCATCCCTTTTTTGTGAAAGGGGAGCCCCTTCCAGGTTTTTTAAAATGCTGAGGTCAGAATTTTACAAAGTTGTCTGTGCAGTTAGGAAAGTACCTTCCATGCACCATTTTTTTGGGGTAAATTCCTTACCATTGCTTTGCAGTGCTGGGCAACCTTCAGAATTTTTCAGTGCTGATACATACCTTCCATCAGTGTTTACATGGGTACATCCTTCATAGATTTTCAGTTGGGGGGACCTTCCTTTAAATTTTCTTTTTTTGGGGGGGGTTTTATTTTTAAACTTTTTGAGTCTGAGAATTAAATTTAGCCGTTTTGTTTTTTTTAGTACCCCCCCGGTTTTTCAGTGCTGAGGTAAACCCCCCCATTTTTTTCAGTGTGGTAAGACTTCCATGCCAGTTTTTGTGCGCGGGAAATTCCAGCAAAACCCCAAATGCTGAGGTAAATACCTTCCCTGCACCATGTTTCAGTGCTGAGGTACAACCTTCCATGCCCTTTTTTTGGTGGGTACAGCCTTCCATGCCCTTTTTTTGCAATTTTACATCCTTCATTAGGGCCTTTCTTTTTACATTTCAACATTCCTTCTTTTTTTAGGTACAGACCTTCCATCCTTATTTTCAGTGCTGGGACAACCTTCCCATATTTTCCCAGGAGGTACAGCCTTCCCAATTTTTTTGGAGGTTGGAATCCTTCCAGCCCTTTTTTTTGGTGCATACATCTTTTCCCCCCATTGGTCTGGTTTACAGACTTTTAAATTTTTTTTTTTTAGGTCATACAAACCCCCTATTTCAGTGCTGAGGTAAAACCTTGCCCCTTTTTTCAGTGCTGAACCCAATTCCATGATTTCTTTTTTAGGAAGACCTTCCCTACAGGTATTTTCAGTGCTGAGGTACAGCCCTTCCCTCCCCCTTTTTTTCTGTGAGGGGCCCCCCAAAAGTCTTATGCACTGATCATATTCCATTTCAGGTTCCTTTTTAAAGTTTTTTCTCTTGGGTTTTTCTGCAAAGGGACACATTCCATAATTTTTTGCTGGGGGCAGCCTTATCCCCTGGTGTTTAGTGTGAGGTAAGCTTCCATGCCCTTTTTTCAGTGCTAATACAGTACCTTCCACCCTTCTTGCAGGGGTTTTCCCGCACCTTATCTCGATTTGAGAACTTCCCTCATCATTTTTCAGTGCTGAGGAAAACCCCTTATTTGTTTGCATTTTTTTTCTTTTATTGGTTTTCAGTCTAGGACAGTTTTCCTTAATTTTTTGGGGGTTTTTACTTTATGCCTTTTCAGTGCTGAGGGACAGCCCCCCCACAAATTTTTTGTGCTGAGGAACCCTTTCCCTTTAATTTTTCTGTGCAGTTCTAGGACAAACCCTTTCCAAAAGTTTTTCAGTGCTGGGTACAACCCCCGCCTGTTTTCAGTGCTGGGACCTTCCATCAATGTTGCTTTGCATGTAATACCCCATCACCTTGTTTTGGGGGCAATTTTTTTTCAGGTTTCCTTCTGGGGCCCTTCAGCTTTTATTTTCAGTTGGGGAGGGTTTCCCCACCTCACCCTGTTTCAGTGCTGGGGACAGACCTTTCCCTTTGTTTTAGTGTGAAAACCCCAAAACCTTTTGCTGGAGGTCGCCCCTTCCATTTTGTTTGGGGGGTACCCACACAGATTTGCGTGCTGGGAAAACCCCCCCTTTTTTAGTGGAAGCACCTTCCAGAATTTTTTCAGGTTGGAAATCCCTTATACAGTGCTTTGGGGAGTGCGGGGAAAAAACCTTCCTGCATTTTTTGGTGCTGAGCAACTTCCATGCACAGTTCTTTTGGGGAGGGAAAACCCCCAATTAAGTTTCAGTGCTGAGGAAACCTTCCTGAATGTTTCAGTCTGAGGTCAGATTATAAATTTTTTGTGCAGTGCTGAGGTACAGACCCCTTGGGTTTTTTTGCAGTCTGAGGTACAAAACCCCCCACCCAAAGTGTGTTTTCAGTGCTAGGTCAGTCTTTTTAAATGGTTTTTTCAGTCTAATCAGCCCCCCCAGGTTTGGGGGCTCTGGGAAAAATTTAAACCCGGATTTTTTGCAGGTATACTCCATGCCCTGGTTTTTTTTCAGTGAGGGAATCCCTTCCTCACCGTATTGGGGGAGGGCCCTTCCCCCCGTTTTTCAGTGCTGGTCATTCCCCAAATTATGTGTTTGTGCGTGGGCCCCCTTTCCTTTTTTTAATGCTGAGGTTCCTCCCTGATTTAAAACCCGGGGGGGGGTTCATTTCCCCCTGATTTTTTGGGGGCATCGACAGTATTCCCTGAAAAACCCCCCCAATAAATTTTCCCCCATTTCAGGGTTTTTGGGTACTTTAAATGGTTCTGCAGTGGCCCGTACCTTCATGCACCTGTTTTTCATGCTGAGGTACTCCCCCAGCCTTTTTTCAGTGCTGAGGTAAGACTTCCAGCACAAATCTCGTGCAGTCAGACCCCTTCCATCCCTTTTCTCTGAAGTCCCCCAAAAATTTTTTGCAGTCTGGGAAACCCCTTTCATTTTGTTTCAGGGGGAAACCCTTCCAACGGGTTTTTTCAGTGTATACAGTTTTCCCTGCCCATGGTTTTTCAGTGCTGAGTGCATCCTTGCCAGTGTGGGTTTCAGTGCTGAGCACAATACCTTCCTGGGTTTTTTTAGTGCTGAGGTCAGACCCTTTCCCTGCCAAAGTGTTATCAGTCTGAGGTAACCCCCCCGCTGGGTTTTTCAAAATGAGGTAAAATTCCATCCCCCGGGTTCTTTCCTGCGGGTACAGTACCCTTCCCTGCACCTTGGCTTCAGTGCTGAGGTACACCTTCCCTGACTGGTTTCATCAGTCAGCCCCCATCCCCTTTTTTTAGTGCTGGTCAGTTTTCCCTGCCAGTATGTTTTGCAGTGCTGAGGTACAGACCTTCCATGCCCCTTTTTTTAGTGCTGAGGTACAGTACCCCATGATAATATTTTCAGTGCTGAGGTACAGTACCCCTGCACCCTGTATTTCAGTGCTGAGGTACAGCCTTCCATGCCTGTGTGCCACAGTTTAGGACAGTGTTCCCTGCATGGGACTCTTTCTTAATATTTTATGCAATGTGGTTTTTTTCACTTCAGTATTCCATGTAAACATCCTTCATGCTGATACAGTTTTAGCACCATTATCTTATCGTGCGGTACAACCTTCCGAAATTTTTTGCAGTGCTGAGGTACAGACCCTTTAGTTTTTTGTAGTTTGTCCCTTCCCAAAATGGTTTTATTGGGTTTTAAATTTTCAGGTTTAGGGCAGTACCTTTCCCTTACCCGGTTTGGGGCATCTGGGAGTGCTTTCCAGACAGACTTCACAATGCAGACCCCCCCCGGGTTTTCAGTGTGAGTCAAACCTTCCAGGGACCCTTTTTTTAAGTTGGGCAGATTCAGAATTTTTTCAATTTTCTGAGGTACACCTTCCATTTTTGGGGAAAAAATGGGGAAACCCCCATACCAGGATTTTCAGTGCTGGGTACAGCCCCATGCAAGTGTTTTAAATGCTGAGGTACAACCTTCCATGATCATGTTTGTGGGGCAAAGGGAATTCCCACCCAAATTTTTGTCTGGGTGCCCCGCACCTTATGCTTTTAAAGGGGATTCCCCCATGTATTTTTCAGGTTTGGCAGATTCCCGCACCTTTGGGGTTTTTTCCCGACTCCTTAATTTTAGTTTTTTTAAAAAGTTTTTAAAGGGTTTTCTGTATCCTTCCCTGAAAAATTTTTCAAATTCCTTTGCCTGTAATCCCTTTTTTTTTCACGGTGTTTCATGCAACAGATTTTGCCGTTTTACAGTCTTCAGACCTTCCCAATTTGTTCATTTAGGGACTCCCCCATGTTTCTTGTTTTGAGGTACAGACCCTTTCCAAATTTTGGGGCCCAAATTCCCGACCTGTTTTTTGGGAGGAAACCTTCCAACCCTTGCTTGTGAGGGGGGGTCCCATGCCTTTTTTCAGTCTAAGGGCAGTCCCCCAAAAGGCTGTTGCATGGGCTACAATACCCGGGTTTTTCAGTGCTGAGGAAACACCTTCCATGCATGTTTTTCAGCTGAGGTAAGCACCTTCCATAGTTGCTTAAAATGAGGTAACCCCCACCATGGTGTTGTGCAGTGCTAGGGGTTCCTTTCCCGCCTTTCAGTGCTGAGGTACAATCCCCAGGTTCTTTGCAGTGCTGAGGCAACCCTTTCCCCCGTTTTTTCAGTGCTGAGGTACAGACCTTCCAATTTTTGGGTTTTTTGGGGGGGGTCACCCCCCCCCATTTTTCTTTCCCGTGCGGGGTACCTTCCATCCCCCTTTTTTTGGGGGATCAAACCTTCCCTCTCTTTGGGTTGGGGCAGTCAACCCCGACCTTTGCCCATGTTGGGGGGGTTCATGCTGATACAGTCCAAAAGCCCTTTCCAGGGGTCCTTCCATGCAATTTGTCTTCAAACTCCTCATCAAGTACCTCTTTCATGCTATAAGTCTTCCCTCACCATGCATATTTCAGTGTGAGGTTAACCCCAGAATTGGTTTTAGTTTAGGTACAGTCCTTCCATACAAGTTTTTGCAGTGCGAGTACAGACCCTTTTCCCCGTGTGTTTTCAGTGCTGATACAGACCTTCCATGCACCCGTTTTTTCAGTGCTGAGGGACAGACCCTTTCCCTGCACGATGTCTTGCAGTCTACGACCTTATGCACATTTTTCATCTGATACAGTCTTAGCAGATCCTTTTTGCGTCTGAGGGAAACCCCCTTTCCTACAGTTGGTTTTAGTCTGAGGTAAAACCTTTCCCTCCCTTTTTTTCAGGGTGAGGGAAAACCCCCTGCACCATGTTGTTTTGCAGTCTAAGGCAACCTTCCGCATGTTTTGTGCAGTGCTAGTAATACCCTTTCCCTGACCATGGTTTTTTTTTGGGGGGGCCCCCCCCCATGTTTTTCAGTTAGGTACAGCCCCCCCATGATTTGGTTTGCGGGGGATCCAAAATTTTCCCCCCCTTTTCTGGGTTAAAAACCATATCAAAAAAAGCCGTGTCTAGGCAACCCCCATGCCTGTATCTTGGGGCAGTCTAGCCAGTATTCCCTGCACAGTATCTTTTCATGCTAAATTTTTTAAAAGTGGGTAGGGACCTTCCATGACCATTTGCTTAGGGGCAACCTTCCAATTTTTCGTGGGGTAGACAACTTCCATGCCCCCTCTGGGGGGCAATCAATTTCCTTTCATTTTTCCTTTTGGGCAGTCCTTCCCCGTTGTCTTCCCCGATTTACTTTTTTTGCAGTTTTTTACGATTTTCTGCTAGGGCCTTCCCCAAAATAATTTTTAGGCAACCCCCTTAAAATTTTTTGGGGGTTTTCCCCCTCCAGCCCTTTTTTTTTGGGGAGGGAAATTCATTGTTTCGTTGAGGTACAACCTTCCAAAAGTTTTTGCAGTGCTGAGGTAATCCCCGTTTGTGCAGTGCTGAGGACAGGCCCCCCCCTGATCTTTGCAGGCTGGGGAAACCTTCCATGCACCTGTGTTTTCAGTGGGGAGCCGCACCTGGGCCTGCAGTGCGGGGCCCCCCCCTTTTTTTCAGTGTGATCAGACCCCATCAATTTGCCCAGTGCTGGGGCCCCTTTCCCTGCCCTGGTTTGTTGTATTTTGACATTTCCCTGCAAAAGTCGCATGCAGGTACATACCTTCCCTCCCAAAATACCTCTTCAAGTGGGGGGGTCCTTCAAAATTTTTTTGCAGTGCTGGGTAAGTACCTTCCCCTTCTCTGTCAGTGGAGGTACAGTCCTTCCATGCACCAGTTTTTCAGTGTTTTGGGACACCCTTTCCCCCAGTGTGCTTTTCAGTGCTGACTACAACCTTCCATGCCGTGTTTTTAGTGCTGAGGGACAGTACCTTCCATGCACCCTGTTTTTTTGCTGAGTAAACCTTCCATGCATCGTTCCCCCATTGGGGACATCCTTCCTGAGGGGGGGGAAATACCCTTTCCCTGCCTTTTTTCAGTGCTGAGGTACATCCTTCCAACCCCTTTTGTGCAGGCGATCAGATTCCTCGTTGGGTTTGGGCATTTGAGGTAAGGGTTCCATGCACCATGTTTTAAGGTTTTGGGAGTACCTTCCCCCAGTGTTTTGCAGTGCTGAGTACAATACCTTCCATTACCCTGGTTTTCAGTGCGAGGGACAGACCTTCCAACCCTTTTGTCCTCATGCTGAGGTAAGACCCCATACTTTTCTCTTGCAAACTGAGGTCAAACCTTCCAACATATTTTGCAGTGCTGGACAGTACCTTCCATGCACCCGTTCTCTGTCACTGAGGTACAATCCCTTTTCCCCCTATGTGTTTTAGTGCTGAGGGGCCCCCCCATGACCATGTTGCTTTTGCAGTGCTGAGGACATACCTTCCAGCATTGATGTTTTGTGAGGCTAGGTACAGACCCTTTCCCTCCCCTGTTTCATGCAGTCCCAAAAGACCTTATCTGGGGTTTTTTTCAGTCTAGGACAGTCCTTATTACGTGGGTGAGGTACAGTACCTTCCATACCCGTTGTCTGTTTGTGAGGTAATCTTTCCCTGCACAAATTTTCTTTCAGTGCGAGGTACAGACCTTCCTGCACCATGTTTTTTGAGTGCCTACAGTACCTTCCCTGCAAAGATCTTGGCAGGGGTACAGACCCCCACACCATGTTTTTTGCAGTGCTGAGTACAGACCCTTTCCCTGACAAGTTTTTGCAGGCTGAGGTAATACCTTCCAACCCTTTGTTGTGAGTCTGAGGACAGTACCTTCCATCTTGTTTCATGCTGGGTACAGCCCCTCCCAATTGTTGTGCAGTGCTGAGGACAGTACCTTCCACAATTGTGTTGTATGCGGGAAACCTTCCATCACCCGTTGCTTTGGGGGGTTTAAATTTCCCCCTTTTTTTGTGCAGTGCTGAGGTAATACCTTCCATGACCATGTGGTTTAAAATGCTGAGGGACAGACCTTCCATGCACAAGTTGTCTTTCAGGGTAGGAAGACTTCCCCATTGTTGGTAAGAAAAATGGGGCCTTCCTTAAAACCTTTTCGGGGGGGGGGTTTTCAGACCCTGCCTTGTGGTTTTTAAATTTTCCTTCCCTTTAAAGGGTTTTTTTGGAGGTCGACCTTAGCCCAAAAGCTTTTGGGGGGGGGCTCCTTCCTTTTGTGGTTTTAGTCGAAAATTTTCCTTATCCCATTTGGGTTGTGGGGCGAAAAACCCCCCCCCTGTTTTTTGCCGGCGGTGGGGATTTCCATTTTTGCCCCCGTTAACCTTCCATCAATTGGTTGTAATGCTGAGGTACAGTACCTTTCCCTGAAAATTCTTTTGAGTCATCAGTATTCCATGCAAGTTGCTTTCGGCTATCAAACCTTTAAATTCCCCTTTTTTGGGGCGACGTCCCCAAACTTTTTGGGGGCGGTAAATACCCTTCCCTTGTGCTTTTTAGGCTGAGGTACATACCCCTGACCCTGTTTCTTGTGAGTGCTAGGTACAACCTTCCCCATTTGCTTGTGAGTGCTTGGGGGCATACCTTTCCCTCACCATTTTGGGTGTGGGCAGTACCCAGCACCTTTCTTTCATGCTGAGGGCAACCCTTTCCCTCCCTTTTTTTTGGGGGAGAATACCTCCATCCATTGTTTTTGCTGGTAACCCATGCCGTTGCTTGTCATGCTGGGTACAAACTTCCATGTAATACCTGTGAGGTAAAACAACTTCCCCCATTGTTTGGGAAATTAAAAACCTTTCCCTTTTCAGTAAGTACCTTCCATCCAAAGGGTTTCTGTGAGGTACAGACTTCCTTACCATATTTTTTTAGTGGAACAGTACTTCCATGACCATTGTGCTTTGCTGAGGCGAATTCCCCAAAAAGGGGGGGGGGGACCTTCCACACCATGTTTTGGTGCTTTCCCCTTTCCCGCCTGTGCAGTGCTGAGGTACAGTACCTTCCATCACCAGGTTTCTCTTCATGCTGAGGTACAGACCCTTTTTCCCCCCCTTTTCCCTTTATGCTGGTTTAATTCCTCCCATTTTGTTTTTTGCAGTGCTGAGGAAGACCCTTTCCCTGCCATTGTTCTTGAAAAACCTTCCCGAATGCCTTTGGGGCTGGAACTTCCCTTAAAAATTTTTAAGAAACCTTCCCTCCCCTTTTTTTTTTAAAAAAAACCTTTGGTTGGTTTAAAAACCCTTCCCATGTGCCGGGGGCTGAGCAGACCTTCCCGCACCATGTTGTTGTAAAAGCTGAGGGACAGACCTTCCATCACCAAATTTTTTTTGCAGTGCTGAGGGACATACTTCCAGCACCCTTTTTGTTGGGGCTGAGGGACAGTACCTTCCATCACCATTGTGCTTGGCAGTGCTGAGGGGCAACTTCCATGCATTAAATTTTTGGGGTTTGGGAAAACCTTCCATGCCCCTATGTGCTTTTTAAAATGCTGAGAAATTTTTATGCAAAATTTTCCAGTGTGAGGTAAACCTTTTTCCCCCCCTTTGCTTTTCAGTGCTGAGCAGTACCCTTTCCCGCAAAGGTGTGTAGTGTGAAACAAAAACCCCCCCCCCGGCTTGAAATGCTGATAATACCTTCCATGCACAAGTTCCCTTCATGTGAACCTTTTGACCATTTTTTTTGCAGGCTGAGACATACTTCCAGACCTTGTTTTGGAATGTTACCCCTTCCCCCTTTGTTTTGTGCGGTGTACCTTCCTTCCCATGTTGCCCCAGTGCTGGGTCAACCCTTTCCCTCACCCTTTGCCCTTTTTCAGTCTGAGGACAACCCTTTCCCTTTTTGTTTTTCTCCTTTTGACCTTTCCCGATTTTGCACCTTTTCTTCTGAATCCCCCTTCATGTGGGGGTTTTTCCCCCCCTGTTTGTCAGTATCAGACCTTATGCCGTTTCTTTCAGTGCACATATTTCCCTGCAGGGTTTTCTGAAAATTTCATATTTTCCGCAGTTGGGTGGGGGGAAAATTCCATGACAGGTTTTTTGTGCAGGCTGGGGGTTTTTTTATAATGTGGTCGTACCTTAGACCCGGGGTTTTTTTTTTGGGGAAAACCCTTATGCAAGGCTCCCCTGACAGTTTTCCCGCACAAATTTTTTAGTTGGTCAGTCCTTCCCTACGTTCCTTTTTAGTGCTAGGTAAGTACCCCCATGCACAATGCCCTTTTGCAGTGCTGAGGGTACCTTCCAGCACCATTGTGCTTTTTGCAGGGCATATTCCATGCACAAATTTTCTTTCAGTTTGGGGCTACCTTCCATGCACCATTTTCCTTTTTGGCCCTCCCTTTCCCTGCAAATCCCCCCCTGAAAATTTCCCCTTTTTTTGGGTTTCAGCTGGGGCCTTCCTCTTTTCCCGTCAGTGCTGAGGTACAACTTCCTAAGGTTTTTTCGTGCGGTTTAAAATTCCACACCCTTTTTTGTAAAAGTGAGGGAAGACCTTCCAAATTTTTTTTTCGGGAAAAAAAACCCTTTATGCACATTTTTGTAGTTAGTACAACCTTTTTACCTGTTTTGTCAGTCGGGGCCTTTTCCTTTCCCAAGGGGAAATTTAAAGTTTCATGCCCAAAGTTTTGACTTTTTTTTTTCAACCTTATGCCCTTTTTTTTAAAGGGATATTCACAAAATTTTTTTCAGTGTGAGGTACAACCTTCCCTGCACCGTTTCTTTCAGTGCTGAGTACTACCCTTTCCCTGACCCGTTGCTTTGCATGCTGGGGCATTCTTTCATAATTCTCGTGGGGTTTGGGGACTCCTTCCATGTTGTTTGTGCAGGGGGACATCCCTTTCCCTCACCCTTTGTTGTAGTGGGTACAGCCTTCCCAAATTGTGGGGTTAGGGTTTTTATCCCCTTTCCCCGTGGGAAAAGGAAATTTTTCCCCTGCCGGGGAGCTGGTGTACCTTCCTGACCCGTTCTTTTTTAAAAGGATACCCCCATGCACATATTTTTGCAGTGCGAGGTACAGACCTTCCATGCACCCGTGTGTTTCAGCTGGGTAAAACCTTCCCCAGGTGCTCTGTCAGTGCTGAGGTACTCCTTCCCTCCAGCTTTCATGTGAGGTCATCCTTCCCCAAAATATCCCTTTCAGTGCTGAGGCAGTTTCCCCCAAAATATGTTTGCAGTGCTGGGGCGTCCTCCCCGTAGTCTGTGTCTGAGGAAACCCCTTCCCTCAATGGTTTGGTGCAGGAATTTTTCCATGTTTTGTGGTCAAGTTGGGGCCCTTCCAAAGTTTTTTGGTGCTGAAACCCCCCCATGCACCCTGTTGTTGTAATGCTGAAGTCATACCTTTTTACCCTTTTCTTGGCAGTGCGGGCCCTTCCCCCACCATGTTGCCCTTTTGCAGTGCTGAGGTACAGTACCTTCCATGCACAAACCCCCCTTTTCATGTGAGGTAAGACCTTCCCTGCCCTTTTTCTTTGCATTTAAAATTCCTTAAAATTTTTGTTTTTAAAAAAAAACCCTTTCCCTGCACAGGGTTTTTAATTTCAATCCTTCCTGCCCCGGTTTGGGCGTCCAAAAGTATTTTTATGAAGTTCTTTTGCACTGGGCCCTTTTTCTGGGAAAATCTTCATGCTAGGAAACCCCCCCATGACCATTTTTCACAAGGGGTCCTTTTCCCGTGGGGTTTTTCTCTGATAAATCCTTCCCTCCAGTGCCTTCATGCTAAATAAGCCTTCCCTGAAGTTTCCCTTTTTTTTAACCTTCCCTCACCTGGTTTTTTAAAAAATTTTTTCCCCAAATGCCCCTTCAGTGTGAGACAGTACCTTCCATGCACCAGTTTTGTGCAGGAGAAACCCTTACCTTTTGCTTTTTCATGCTAGTAAACCCTTCCCTTTTTGGGGGGGGGGCCCCGCCCTTTTGGGTTAAGCAATTTTCAGTGGGTTCCCCTTTTGGGGCCATTATGCCCTTTTCTGGCCGGGGGGTTCGACTTATGCCCTTTTTCCCCTCTGGAAATTCCTTAAAGTTTTTGTCGGAAATTTATTCCATACCTTTTTTTGGGGGCGGGGTTAACCCCCTGGGTTTTTGCTGTAGGTAGGCCCCTTCCATTCCTTTGCTCTGGCAGTGTTTTCAATTTTGGGGTTTTCAGTACCTTCCATCACCCGTTCTTGGCAGTGCTGGGGAAGTACCCCCCAAAATTGGCTTGTGCTGAGGACAGACCTTTAGCCCTGTGTTTTAAAATGTGAGTACAGACCTTCCATCACGTGTCTTGCAGGGTGGGTCAAACCTTCCATCACCATGATGCTTTGCATGCTGAGGTACAGTCCTTCCCCCAAAGTTTTTTCATGCTGAGGTCATTCCCTTCCCTGACATGTTGCTTTCAGTGCTGAGGACATACCTTTCCCTACCCGTATGCTTTTCAGGCTGAGGAAGTACTTCCATGCATTGATGTTTTTGCAGTGTGAGGAAACCCCCCATGACCCTGTTCTGTGGGGGTAAAACCTTCCATTTGTTGGGCTTGAGTGCCCCTCACCTTTTTTGGTGGATGTAAAACTCCTTTCCTTTTTTGTCATGTGAGGTACAGTACCTTTTGCACCCTTTTCTCTTGCAGTCTGAGGTACCTTCCATCACCCTATCCCTTTTTCAGTCTGAGTAAGTACCCCCATGCCCCGTCCCTTTTTCATGTGATACGTACCTTCCCTGCACCATTGTGTTGTAAAATGTGAGGTACAACCCTTTCCCTGACAAGTGCTTGTGCAGGCTGAGGTACAACCTTCCATGCACCAATTTTCTTTGATGCTAGTACAGTCCCTTTCCCTTACCCGTTCCCTTTTTGCATGCTGGGTACATAAATTTTATGACAGATGCTCTGTGCAGTGTGAGGTACATACCTTCCATCAAATTTTTTCGTCTGGGGAAAACCCCCATGGTTTTGTGCATGTGAGGTTTTACCTTCCATGCACCCTGGGCTTGTCATGGGGAAGACCTTCCATTTCCCCGTTCTTCATGCTGAGGAAAACCCTTTATGCACAAATTTTGTGAGTGCTGAAAACAACTTCCTCACCCTTTTTTCAGTTTTTTCCCCCCCACCATGGTTTCCTTCAGTCTTTAATACCTTTGCCTATGTTTGTCAGTCTAGACAGTCCTTCCCTGCCCAATTTTTTTAAAATGCTGAATCGTACCTTCCTTCACAAGTTGCTTGTCAGTGCTGAGGTACAAACCTTCCATGCACCCGTGTTGTGCAGTGGGGGAAAACCCCCATCAATTTGCTTTTTTGCAGTGCTGAGTACAGTCTTTCATGACCATGTTGCTTTTCATGCTGAGGGACCTATTCCATGCCCCTTGCTTGGCAGGCTGAGTACATACCCTTTTTTTGGGTTTTTTTTTTTAAAAAATTTTTTTCAAATTTTGCTTTTGCAAGGGGGGAAACCTTCCATGCACCTTGGCTCTTAAAACTAGGTCATACCTTCCATCACCCGGGTTTTGTGCGGTATTTAAACCCCCTTTTCCGTCTTTTTTTCATCCCCTTTTTTGGGCGGTAGGACTCCTTCCAAAAATTTTTCTTTGGGTGGGGACCTTTCCCCCGTGGTTTTTTACTTCCCTCACCATGTTGCTCTGTAAAATGTGGTACAGTACCTTCCATGCATCAAGATCTCTGTGCAGTCTGAGGTACAGTATTCCATCAATGCTTTCATGTGAGGGACAGTCCTTCCATGCACCCGTTTTTTCATGTGAGGTCAGTCCCTTTCCCTTCATGTTGCTCTGTGCAGTGCGAGGTACAGTCCTTTAACCCCGTTCTTTGCAGTGCTGGTACCTTCCATCAAAGGTTTTTTCGTGGGTAAATACCTTCCTTTGGCCCTTAGGGAAACCTTCCCAGTTCTCCATGCATCAGACCCTTCCCCTTTGTGTTTTTAAAAATTTAGTCTCTTCCTCACCCTTCTCTTGCGTGTGAGGTAAGTCCCCTCACCCCCTGTTGTAGTGCTGGGTAATCCTTCCATCACCCTTTGGGTTTGCAGTTGGGGGCGTCCTTCCATGCACCATGTTGCTTTCTGGGGTCGTACCTTCCATCACTGTTGCTGTCTGCTGAGGTACAATACCTTCCATACCCGAGCTTTCAGTGCTGAGGTACAGTACCCCCCAAATATCCCTTTTAGGGGTTTTCAGATTTTCCCTGACCCGTTCTTCAAATTTAGGTCATTTCCCCCAAAGTTTGGGTTTGGGTTCCTTCCATGACCCTTTCTTTGGGTAAATCCTTATGCACCATGTTTTCTGGGGAAGAAAACCCCCCCCTTTTTTTGGGTGGGGAAAAATTCATGCACCATGATCTCTTCAGTGTTTTCCCCCCCCCAAATTCCCCTGTCAGTGTGAGGTACAGTACCCTTTCCCTGACGATCCTGTGCAGTCGAGGACATACCTTCCATCATTTCTTTCATGTGAGGACAACTTCCATGCACCCGGGTTTTCTGCTGGGTACAGTACCTTCCATCAAGGTTTTCGTGCGGAAAATTTTCCTCCCAGTTGCTTTCAGTGCTGGGCAGTCCCCATGCACCCGGTTTTTGTGCAGTGCTGAGGTACATACCTTCCATTACCATGGTTTTTTTTTTAAAAAATTCCTTCCCCAAAGGGTTTTTTTAAAAAACCCCCCCCATGTTGGGGCCCCCTTCAATCCTTCCACCAGGTTTCTTTGCAGTGCTGAGGTACATACCTTCCTGCACCAGTTCTTGGGGAAAACCCCTTTTTCTTCTCTTTCACAGGGAATCTTCCTCCCCGTGCTTGGGGCAGTCTAGACGTATTCCTGCCCGGGGCTTGGGCAGGCTAAAATTTCCTGCCCTGTTGCTTTGTCTCTGAAAGTACCTTTTGCAAATTTTTTCAGTTTTCACCTTCATTTGTGGTTCTTTGGGGAAACTTTCAGACCTTCCTACCCGTGTTGTCAGTCTTCATACCTTCCTGCATCAGGGGTTTTTTCCCTTTTTGGTCAGTTTTCCTCCCTTTCCTTTTACTGGATCGTTTTTTAATTTTCTGTCATGTGAGGGCGTCCTTCCTGAAGGGATGCTCTTGCATGGGCTCGTCCTTAGACAGGCCTTTTCATGCAAGTGCCTTCCCGTTTGAGTCTTTCATTGGGTTTTTTCCATAAAGTATGTCTTTCAGGCTAGGTCATACTTCCATGCCAATTTTTGGGGGCTCTGGGGACTATTCCTTTTAAAATTTTCCCGTCATCGAGGACGTCTTCCATCAAATTTTTTTTGGGGAAACATTTTCCCCAAAATTTTTGTCAGGGGGCAAACCCCCATTACCATTCCTTTTTGGGGGGATTTTCCTTTTTTCCGGGGGAGCCTTTTTTGAATTTTTCCCTGAGGAAAAAACCTTTTTTCCCTTTCCCCCCGTTGGGGGTCATCCCCCACAAATTTCTTTCAGTACCTTCCATGCACCATGTGTGCTCTGTACAGTGCTGAGGTACAGTACCTTCCATGCATCAAGCATGCTCTGTGCAGTGCTGAGGTACAGTACCTTCCATGCACCATGTATGCTCTATGCAGTGCTGAGCTACAGTACCTTCCATGCATCAAGTATCCTCTGTGCAGTGCTGAGGTACAGTACCTTCCATGTACTATGTATGCTCTGTGCAGTTCTGAGGTACAGTACCTTCCATACAAGTATGCTCTGTGCAGTGCTGAGGTACAGTACCTTCCATGCACCATGTGTGTTGTGTGCAGTGCTGAGGTACAGTACCTTCCATTCACCATGTGTGCTCTGTGCAGTGCTGAGGTACAGTACCTTCCATGCACCATGTATGCTCTGTGCAGTGCTGAGGTACAGTACCTTCCATGCACCATGTGTGCTTTGTGCAGTGCTGAGCTACAGTACCTTCCATGTACCATGTGTGCTTTGTGCAGTGCTGAGGTACAGTACCTTCCATGCACAATGTGTGCTCCATGCAGTGCTGAGGTACAGCACCTTCCATGCATCTGTGTGCTCTATGCAAAGCTGAGGTACAGTACCTTCCATGCACCATGTGTGCTCTGTACAGTGCTGAGGTACAGTACCTTCCATGCATCAAGTATGCTCTGTGCAGTGCTGAGGTACAGTACCTTCCATGCACCATGTGTGCTTTGTGCAGTGCTGAGGTACAGTACCTTCCATGCACCATGTATGCTTTCTGCAGTGCTGAGGTACAGTACCTTCCATGCACTGTGTATGTTCTGTGCAGTGCTGAGGTACAGTACCTTCCATGCACCATGTATGCTCTGTGCCATGATGAGGTACAGGACCTTCCATGCACCAAGTGTTCTCTGTGCAGTGCTGAGGTACAGTGCCACTTGTCTTATCCATTAATTTAGTGATGATAGTATCCTGACAGGAACCCTCAGGTCACTTCACTTGCACAGTAGCTCTAACTCTTAAAAGGTCCTTTTACTTGGTTATCTTGATTTTTCTTCTTTGAATAAACCTTTACTGTCACATCACAGAAGGCATCGTGGTGCTTGGCACTAACATCCATCCCCACCGTCAAGTAGGCCAGCTCATTTGGCACTAACATCCATCCCCACTGTCAGGTAGGCTGGCTCATCTGCCACTAATACCCATTATCACTGTCAGGTAGGCTGGCTCATCTAGCATTAACATCAATCCCTGTCAGGTAGGCTGCCTCATTTGGCACTAACATTCATCCCCACTGTCAGGTAAGCTGGCTCTTCTGGCACTAATATCCATCCCCACTGTCAGCTAGGATGGCTCATCTGGCACTAACATTCATCGCCACTGTTAAGTAGACTGGCTCATCTGGCACTAACATCCAACTCTACTGTGTGGTAGGCGTGCTCATCTGGTGCTAACATCCATCACCACTGTCAGGTAGGCTGGCTCATTTGGCACTAACATCCATTTCCACTGTCAGGTAAGCAGGCTCATCTGGTACTAACATCCATCCCCACTGTCAGGAAAGCTGGCTCTTCTGGCACTAACATCCATCCCCACTGTCAGGTAGGTTGTCTCATCTGGCATTAACATCCATCCCTACTGTGAGGTAGGCTGGCTCATCTGGCACTAACATCCATCCCTACTATCAGGTAGGCTGGCTCATCTGGCACTAACATCCATCATCACTGTCAGGTAGGCTGGCTAATCTGGCACTAACTTCCATCCCCACTGTCAGGTAGGCTGGCTCATCTGGCACTAACATCCATCGCTGCTGTCAGTTAAGCAGGTCATATGCTGCTTTCATCCTCAAAGGTTATTTGAAAATCCAGGTGAATGACAGGTCTCCACTATAAACAGAACAAGCAGTGGATCATTGGAACATGCAAACTCTTCAAGGCCTTAAATCAAAACAGAATATTAACATAAAAATAAGAAATTACATAACAAAAAATGCAAACACAATAATAGTTTCCTTCCTATTCTGCAACATCTCCCCAAAACAGTTGCCAGACCTCCCAGTGCACAACTATAACTGATCAGTTTACCTACACTCCTTAATCAATGAAATATTCATTACAAATCAGACATATTTATAAAATCAAAAACTATTAGGAAGATTTTGAACTAAAGTACTCCCACCTGCTTAACTTCCCCTATCCTGACTATGTCACGTCACCATTGCTCTTTCCTGCTTTCTGTATCTTATCTTTGCTCGCTATTTCTTTATTGCACTACAAACACTTTCCTACTGAATTTCTTTTTCTATCTTACTCAACTTAACAGTTTCCCACAATATGGTGACTGTACTTTTTATTATGCGACAATGAGCCTCATAGTGTAGTGAGTATGATAATGAAGTAACTTAGTGTAATTGTCTATGAACTGCTGCCAAAACATGTTGCATTGTCACCCACAGTTAGTGTTACCATGCACCTGTGTGCTCCTAGGCTAGGAGTTCATGTGCTTACTGTGCTTGCACATAGACACTGCAAAGTGCATAGCAATACCACAATACCACCTTGTACTAATAATACCTTCCTTAGTGCACTATTGTTGCCCAACTATGCACATTATGTGGTATCATAACATGCTACACTGTCACCCACTGTCAGTGTTACCACCCTCCTGTGTGTTTCCTGGCTAGGAGGTCATGTGCAGACTATGCTTGTGCACAGGCACTGCAAAGTGCATAGCGTCACCACTGTGCACTAATGTTATCTTCCTTAGTTCATCCTTGCTGCCCCATGATACACACATTATGTGGTATCCATAACATGTTGCAGTGTCACCCACAGTCATATGTTCCCAGGCTAGGAGGTCATGTGCAGACTATGCTTGAGCACTGGCACTACAAACTGCATAGCAGTGACAATGTGTACTAATGATACCTTCTTTACTGCACTATTGCTTCCCAATGATCCATATTAATAGGTATCAATAATATGTGACCATGCACACACAGGATGATCATTTTGCTCTTCATGCTGAATAACTGAGTGATGTGACCTCTTCAGTTCCTGGTTTCTGTGGGGGCCTGTTTCATATTTCCCACATAATGACCACATGGAGTGCATGCTGGGCCATTATGATGGCCCCTGATATAAGACTAATGCCTGGCACCAACTTACCAAGGCAGAAAGTGATACCACTAGCATCAGTCACTCTGGCGAGCAGTTCAGCCATTAGCATAGTGACTGGCAGAGATAACACCACAAGCTGCTCTGCCACATGGAGGTAGAGATTATAGGCAGTTAGCAAAAATGTTACTGTATGCCCTGTCTATAGAGTTTTGCAATGTATTATCTGGTTATTGTCTGTTGCTTTTCTTGCCTTGTGTTCATAGACACATTGCACTGAAGAGTTTGATTTATTTTAGAGAAGTCAAGGAGATTACCTTCAAAGAGAGGTCTTTCAAGTTCTCCATGCAGCAGAGTATGTATAATTTGTTCATTTCAGTTGTGTAGTGTTGCGTTCCAATTTGTTATATGTTTGGATACTACACGTTATTTTTCTTTCTGTTTTGTATCCCCTTGCTACAGGTTCAGCTGTGACACAGAATGTTAAGCAGTGTTAGTCACACAGATTTGCTCTAACTGAGGTGCCTGGTACTAGGTCAGCAGCAGTCACAAGGTCTGACTCTCTACAGGGAGAGAAAGGCCTCTCTGCTGAGGGGAACCTGGAGGGCTCAATAATGGACTCCATGGAAACCTCCTAGGAGGAGATCAAAGGTTCCTCATCTGACACAGACTATAGGGATCCTTCTGGATCACCCAGAATCAAGTGTTGCAACTAGTCATGTCTGAGGTGCACCAATAGTTGGACACCTGCACTGGGATCTTGGAGAACCTCCTGGTGCAGGTGGAAGAGTTGTAAGCTCAATTAGTCCCAAACACTGTGGTACCAGGGGAAGGGGCTGGCAATGATGTCAGCCCCTGAAGTGGCTAACATCTGGGTGTGTCCTGCTCTGGAATAGTCAGAGAGGCACTGTGCACCCTTCCCTATCCCCCAGCACGGTGTTTCACTTCCTTATGCAAATTCTCCTTACCTGTTTGCAGTCCGTCCTCCCATTACCAATTACCACCCCCTTTCTCTCTGTCTCTCTCTCTCTCTCTCTCTCTCTCTCTCTCTTTGTCTCCCTCCCTCCCTGTATCTCTTGACTATTACCAGGTTTGTGTCCATACCTCCTATGTTTCCTGTGCCTACATTTTGTTTATGTACCCCTACTTTTCCTGCTCCCTATTTCCTTCCCATATAAGCTCCCTGACACCATCCCCATCTATCCTTATTCAAAAGAAAAATTGTCACCTGTCAGAAAAACATCCTCCTCCCACATACCTCTCCTCTTCTGCTTGATATCATCCCATTTCAACCTTGACTAGATCCCCATTTCCTCATCATTTATGCGATGACCTCTGTTAGCACTCTGCTGCCCTAGATCTCTTTGGCCTGCTCACACTCACTGTGCTGCAACTAAGGGATACTTTACTGCAGCCTTGAGCACACCACCTTACTGTTCTTGGCACATTGGTCACTCCATTACAGTCCAGTAGTATGACTGTTGCCAGTAACTCAACTTCCCTAATTTAATATTCAGTCCTTTTCCCAGAATACCAGAGTTATGCTGGTTTTAATGCATATATAAGCAGAATCAGGCTGAGTCATATTATAGCATCCTTGATATTTAGCTCTGCGCCATGCCATTACATATTTTATGGAAAACCTGGCAAAATGTATCAAATGACTTAACATGTTGCTATTATACTTCCATAATTCCTTTAAAGCATTGAAGTTCAGGTAACCCCTCACTTGGTACAAAATGTGAAATGAGAGGAATATTTTTTTTTTTTATTTTTCAGATGGTTTGGGTTTCTATTACCATGACATATTTAAGTGCACTTGAAAATCCTTTTTTATTAGCACTGTTGCTCCTTCTACTACTAATGGAACTGTGTGTCATTATCTCACATTGCTTTAGTTTCTGCATGCACAGCATGGTATTTTATGACTTTGTGTCTCTCAGTACACGGGTCACTATAGTCACTAGGTATAGCCATTTCAATGGTTAATGATACTTTCTTTCTTTTTTGCTACTATATCTGGTTTCATTCCTTCTACTTCCTTAACTGATGGTACTGGATGATCCCATGTAATCATAACTTCTTTAATTTCAGTAATTTTTTGTGATCCATGTTTTCAATGCTTCTCAGCTAAGAGTATGCTGTGATGTTTGCACAATCCCAATGCACCATTCTTGCCATAGTATTGTGTCTTTCAGTGATAAGCCTTAACCATGATTATATTGTAACCAAAAGCAAGCTATGCAACTTTTTCTGGTTCTGTACTAAAAAAACTACATTTGTATGTATCTGTCATGTTTTAACAGATTTTGTAAATCCAATGTAGTCTACTTCTCCTCATATACAGTTACCTCTTTTACCAACCCCACTCCAAAATTTGCCATTGTCAAAGTGATTATACTCCACCTAAAAATCAACAATCAGAAATCTATTTGCATAGATGCCCCTATATTCCCTCAGGCAACAACAGCATTCCAATTCTAGAAGATATATTCACCTTGTTTTCCTACAACATCAAAAATAAAACATATATCTTAGGAGATGCAAACATTAACTGGAACACTATCATCTCTTAACACCCCCCCCCCCCCCAATCAATCAACCTCTTTAAATTCACTCAAATAATTAACTCTTCTACCAGGCCTAACAAAAATGGAGCCTCTGGCACCATCTATGACTGGATATTAGTATCCCAACCTAACCATATCTCTACCTCAGGTATCCTCCCTGACCCTATCAATGACCCCCTACCAGCCTTTGCAGGCCATCACCCTTCTCCACTCCAAAATCAACATCACTACATTCAATCCCATAACCTCTCTAAGTTTAATCCAAAAATTTTCAACGACTGTCTAAAATTAATCTACTTGACCCCCCCTAAAAACCCTGACCCTCAACAATGCAATCTAGTACTTTAACAAAACCTTTCTAAATCTCCCCAACAGCCATGCTCCTCTCAGAGCCAAACAGGTCAAGGCCAAAATCTCCCCATGGCTATTAAAAGAAACCAACCAAACCATGCTCCTAAGAGACAGAAAGTGGAAACAATTCCACAACAATAGACTACCTAGCACCCTACTTGAATTCAGACAACTCTGCAATACCATAAAAAACTAATAACTAGAGACCACAAATCATAATACACCAAGCTCCAATCTTAGCACTCCACCAACCCCAAAAAACTCTGGGAAACTATCTCTTCTCTCCTCCAGCCCAACAACAAAGATACCCCTTGCCCTAAACCTGACTTCACCGACTTAAAACAGCCACAGCATTTAAGTCCTTCTTTGTGAAATGTATGCTGTAGCTAAACTAAGCACCACCTTCCCACATTGCCCTCCAAGTTCAACCCCCCCACCCTGACAACACACAACAATCCCCCACCTTCAAGCTCAACCTTGTTCCCTAAAGCACTATAAAAAAAAACCTTCTCCTCCAGCTAAACTCAGGCTGTACTGCACCAGAAAATGTACCCCTCTCTTCCTCAAAATATCTGCTGACAGCATAGCCCTGCCTATCTCCATATTAATAAACAAATCCATCCAAGAATCCTATGGGCCTTCAATTTGGAAACACGTTTTCATCATTCCTCTCCACAAGGGAGGTAAAAACTATGATACTACCAATTTCAAGCCCATTTCCATCCTTTCCCCACTCTTAGAAATCCTAATAAAGTGTACTCATGCTCAACTAATGTCATATCTAACACAAAGTAATTTCCTTACCCTCAACCAACATGGTTTCCATCCTGGCCACAGTACCATCACTGCCCTTTTATCCTTCCTTGACTCCATCAACCATGCCCGTGACTCTGGAAAACTCATTTCTAGCCTGTTCTTAGACCTACCCAAAGCTTTTGACACCATTTCCCACCCTATACTCTTATCCCAACTCTCATCTCTTAACCTATCTCCCTCTACCATATCCTCATTCTCTAGCTACCTCTCCGAAAGACAGCAGGCTGTAGAATAGAAACCTTCTACCTCCTCCTTCTTATACACCCCCACTGGCATTCCACAAGGCTCTGTTCTAAGCCACCTACTCTTCAACATATTCATCAATAGCTTTCACCACACCATCTCCAATACCTCTCTGATCCAGTACACAGATTATTCCACAATCATCTGCACTGTTGACTCCACTTCTGACCTACAACTAGAAATCCAGTCAGCTTTTACTAAAACAAAAACTTGAATGCATAATAACCACCTTGCCCTAAATGCAAACAAAACTAAACTAATGATCTTTACTCCCTCTAGAATCTCCTCCTTTGATAATTCTTGCTTCACTATATTAAGCCAAAATAACACCCGCATTGAAATTGTATCTCACACAAAGCTGCATCGTGTCACCATTGATGAGCATCTAAAGTTTGGCATCCATATTGAAACAGCCATCAAAAAATTCCACCAAAAATTAGGATTCCTATACAGACACAATCGCTACCTCACACCCTCCACAAGAAAGACCTTTGCTTCCTCCTACCTTCTTCCCTCCCTTATACATGGTGCCCCCCCCCCCCATGTTCATTAACCTCCAGCTTGGCTTACAATGCAAATTAGAATCTTGCTACAATAAAATCAGCGAATTTGCCACCAACTCCAAAAATTCTTCCAATCACTGCCTCTCCCTCCAATCTCTAGAATGGCTAGAACTAAATACTACCTAAACCTCCTCAAACTCACCACATCCCATAAACTCATCTTCAAGCCATCCAGCTGTCCCAGTCTCTCCGCCACCTTAGCCCCCTATATACAAAACTGCTCACTCTGATCAGAAAACGAAAACCTCCTCCAAATCCACAAACCTTCATGGCCCCCTGGCCACCTTCTGCTATCATAATCCCTAGCCAAATTATGGAACTCACTCCCTTCCTCCCTTCGAAACACTCTAACCCACACCAACTTTAAATCCATCCTACACTCCTACATGTCATCTAAATGGATATGCTCCTGCTCTTCCCCTACATAAACCCCTCCTCACTCATCTTTTCTTTTCACAGCAATTACAGTCTCTCCCTTTCAACACCTACATACAATCTCCTCAGTTCTGTTTATCACTGCTTGTCTGCTTTTGTAACCCATTTTCATTACTTCTGAGACTTATATTTATATCTTATGTAATGTTGTAATTCCTATGTCTGGAAATGTACTCTATAAAGAATACTCTGAATGCTTATATTATTTTCCTTACATGGATAAATGCTTACTATCACCACCGCCAATCTGTATCCATAAGCATCTATTCTTATATACTTAATTACAACATCATCAAATAGTACTTCCTCTACCTGATGTGCATTAGTAATGATCTTTTTGCATCCTTTGTTATTTTTGTAAATGCAAAAATCATATTTCTGTAAATGTTTTACTAAGGCCTAGTCTGATTACAGAATGAATACCCATTGCCACTGCAGCTACTCTGTATAAAAATATTCCCCCGGGATTCAATAAAATCCATGTAGGAATAGTGCTATTCCTGCATGAAGTGAACTGTGTCCATTTAGCCTTAGCTTTAACAGCAGCGCACCTTGCATATTCATGAAGGCGTGCTGCTTCTAAGGCTAAATGGACACGAACACTACTGAGTGCAAGGGGCGTGTTTAGGTAGGGCACGCACATCTAACACACCCCTTCCACTCAGAAGTGGCGTACAGCATTTTTTAAAAGCATTTCAGTGTCCATGGACATTGGAATGAAATAAAATGAGTATTTCAGTGTCTGCAGAAGCAAGAAATAATACAGAGGTTCTGTCACACACCCCCTACATTGTAAAATTCCCGTACGCCCATAGACATCAACTGTACAGGTTTCTGTAGAATGCCCAGATGCCTGCCTCATATACGTCTCAACCTCCTAGAGCAAGAATGCTGTACAAAGCTATAAATAATGGGGGGACAAAGGCACAAAAATAGGGACACTTTTTTAAATATTGCACTGACAAACCTGGAAAGTTGATAGAATAAAAGGTTTGCAGTAGCAAGGATTTCCTGAAGGGTATGAAGTCCGAAATCCAAATGACTGTCAGTATGTTCTGACTTAAACCCCCAAGTGATTTGCCAGTGATTTGCTAGAAAGCCACAGTCACACTTCCTAATTTTGCAAGACCAATAATTAAAATCTGTCTGTATGTGTCCCTTTACAATTTCCCTTACTGTGACTGACAAGGAGTACCGATACATGTAAATAAAGTGGGTTTATGAATTTATATATGTTTTTCCATTCTAAAGTATGTTTAAGCATAGCTGAGCAGGTGTTCACATTATGGCCCTCTGCTCAGTATTGCTGAAACATCCCATAGGCGATAAATAAAAATATACAGCTGCAATCCTCACACTGAGATAGAGTAGTGGTTAGAGTCCCGATTTTACATGCAGGTGTTCATAGTTCTAGTACCAAAACAGGGACTTTATTTTTACATGGGAAAGCAGTGTTAACATTATTATTTTAATTTTAAATTAAGTAGTAATTGATATTTGTCAACCAGTGTAGTGTAGCTGATCTAAAATGTAAGTTTGAGTACATATAACATGTGAAATCACCCATGTATACACAAGTGTCCCATACAGTATAGTCACAACCCATGGCAATGTAATGAAAGCACATAGAGGGATGCCATGTAAAGCAAATCATATGCACTTAATAATATGTAAGTAATGATTAATGAAGTCATTATCCTGACTTTTTTTAAAATGAAAATTGGGCAGTGCTCAACTATGCTTAGTCAGTGTAAGCATTGCTTAAATGTGAATGCTAAGCAGCAGTCAGCTCAGCTAAACAGATTTGCTCACTGTTAAGCAATGTTCAGCAATTACCCCATTAAGCACTGTTCAACCCAGCTTAGCAGATTTTTGCACTGCTTAGCTGAGCTTAGAATTTTCAAAATGGTCCAATGATGGCAAAGGGTGGGAATATAGCCTTGTTTAAACCATGCAGGCAGGAATACAGCCATAATCTGTTTAGTTTGATCTCTGCAGGAACATGTCTGCCGTTGGAGAGGGAACATGCTTTTGGGTGCAGTGCTGAGCATCCTGGACTCCAGGGTCATGGCTGGACTCCTATTAGACCACCATGATGACAGACTGCTACAGAGCCAGTACCAGGGCTTTCAGTACAAAGCGCTGCCTGGGACCATCTGACACATGACCTCACCAGTAACACTGGAATTCCCCAAACTGCAGTGCTGTGGCATCCTGGAGTCCAGAGTCATGGCTGGACTCCTCTTAGAACACCATGATGATAGACTGTTGCAGAGCCAGTACCAGGGCTCTCAGTACAAAGTGGACCCTGGGACCATTTGACACATGACCTCACCAGTACCACTGGAATCTTCCAAACTGGTGAGCAGGTACAGCATCATTATGCTGACCTAAAGCATAAGAAGGGGGAGCTCTTGGCCCAATGGACTCAAGATGCTCAGGACTGGCATGTTCCAGCAGTTTATAAGTATCCCAGATATAGCTGCATCAAATTCTAGCTGGAGTATGTGATAGACAGGTATGCATAATGTTTGCTTCTCACCCCTACAGCTGCAGAAGAGAGGGTTATGAACATTGAGGCCCATGCCAACAGACTGACAAGGATGCACCAACAGCCTGGTGAATACAGATCTACCTTTCAGTATATATTGAAATAAATAAGGAGTAAATTGTTTACTGTGTTCTGTGTGAAACTATTAAAGAAATGTTTGCCAGACTAATAGTCATCTACAGCATATGCAGTATTAGAGTACTGTGCCATATAACTACAATAAAAGCCTAAACCACCAACTATTGTGCTTATTCTGGTATGTTGCTGTAGAAATAGAATGTGTATAGTACTGCACAGAAAATATGGCTTTGGCAGCATGAATTAACAGAGGTTGTTCTAACAATCAGCAAGTATGCAAAACAGTAGCTTGTGGAGCTGTAAATCAAGATATACATGAGCTATGACATATATTATGCACTAAGAACTGAACCCTGAATACTAATGTCAAATGTATTATAGTGTGTCCCATGCTGCAGTGCCTTGTGTTAACCTTTGTTTTTCAGATCATATAATTTCAAAGGATTACTACACAGTACAGTAACTATCTGTCATGCATGAATTTCAGGATTACAAGGTCAGACTGTCTAACCCACAGAGAGAAAACAGTCAAATAAGCAACAGCAGTTCCCCAGTAGCCCAGTGTGATGAGAAACAGCCTTGTAGTTCATTTTAGTACACCTAAACACAGTTCAAATCCAGGGAAGTGGTACTGAGATATGTGCATATATACACTCAAGAAATCTGGAATATTTGTAGAAACAGTCAGATAGTGGTAACCAATTTTTTCTCCACAGGTCTTACAGGTAATGAAATGTTTGTAGTAGCTGTTTGAAGGGTATAACAATACACTGCACACAACTGTCCCACTTTCCAACCCCATGCCTGTGAATGACAGCAAGATAGGTACATACACCACTCCCTCTGCCAAATACATGTCTCTCAAGTGTCATGCTGTCATGGCTAGTGGTCACTTCTGACAATCACCTTGGACACAGATAGGACTCCAGGTGAATTATGCTAGTAGCAGACTCACACAACATAAATTGCAGGGTACCCCTTCTCTGTCAAGTATGTAACCCTGGCATGTAAAAGCCCCCTCCAGTAAAGTAACCACAGTTCACCCAGTCTGCCCCATACCATTACAGGTTGGCAGTCTAACAGGTATGTATGTGCCACAGAAGCTATAGGCCATAGGTAGATGTAAAGTGAAGGCAGACCTGTAGAGTATTGAGCAGTACTGTTGTGAAAAATAGAAGCTGATACAGTTGTTAATGGACTTTTTATTCTCTCCCCCCACCTGTTATCTGCCTCAATAATCATTATTCATATACTTTGGGTAAGTTGTTCTCACAACCTATTGTTGGGACATGTGTCACATTATTGTTCATAGATTTCATTGATTGCATATTAACATACATTGTTTAAATACCATTATTGGTGGCCAGTTGCCATCAATGTAACTTGCATACTGTTGAAATGCTTACTGTTGTTTCATTTATGCATGTGTTCTGTTTGCTGTGCAACTGTTTCAAATCTGTTGGTTTGGGTTAATGGGAACACCCATGCATGCTGTTACAACTAATTTTACAATGTGTTGTTCATGACTAACCAATATATCTGGGAAAACAACAATACCATAGCACATTTGGGAAGGCAGATCCCAGCTGATCCACCTGTCCCACACATCTGGCCATGGCACCGGGCTGCAGCACATCTGGGACCCAACCCGAAACAACTTACTCTGCTGGTCCTGCACCACCTTCAGGTGGAACCACCTCAGAGGAAGGGGCCTGACCCCTCCCCCCAGGCATGGGTGCAGGCAGGAGCCTGTCACCTGCAGAATGTTTTGAGGTATGGTGTGCAGTGTCATCCACTCCAAGTTGGGTGGGCAGCTGCACTAAATGGAGGGCCGCCTGGCAAACCTCAAGGGGCAGGCCACCCCTCTTGTCCAGCCCCTAGCATAGCCAATTTCAGGGCCATGAAGGTGCAGAGGTAACTGCCCATGGGTAGGGACCTCAGTCCCACTGTATCCATTTAAGAGTTCATGGGCCACTGATTCCCAACCACCCTCCCTATCCAAGGTGTTTACCCCCTCACATGTCATGTACTACCCCTGTCTGATGTCTTGTGTGTCTTGTCTGTCTGCAAATGCTCCCTATCCTGCCAAACCTACCTCCACAAACATGCCTACAGCCCTTCCCTAACATCCCACTCTCACCTAAAATAATAGTTATCTGTTCCACAAAAATTAATTGACCCATACATACCCCTACATTTTGTTCCCATGTACAGTGAAATTAATCAATCTACCCACAAATTATTCTACAAATATCTGTCACCAACACCCCTCCCTGTGGATTGTGAGGCTGTAAATTCCAAATTCTACACATTATTCACAGCTGTTGTTGCAGAAGAAATGTAGAGCTACGGTCCTTTCCTACATCTGCCCTCCACATCCCTAGCTGGTTTCCTAATGTTTTACTCCCTGCTTACCCCCATTCCACCACTTTCTTATCACCCTTTTTTCTTTTCTTTGATTAAAATTAGTGCAGGTGTAAGTGGGAGTAAGTGGTACTAGGTGAAGCTAAGAGGGCTTAACCATCTGTTAGCATCACTTAGCTCTGCACAAAACTGCTAAAACCAACTTACAACTGCTTAAAAGTGCCTTAATCTCTTTGTCTCCATCAGCCCTTGCTCTGCCCAGCAACAAAATAGTCAGCCCTGCCAAGTCTCAAATCCAGGATGCTGTACACTACAATCTCAGCAACATACCACCACAACATCTGAGGTGTGGGAAATTGCAATGCTTTTACAAATATATCATGCATTCTGGTCATTTAACATTAATGAAAAAGTCATCATCACTTCTAAGTCTTGAACCCAGGACCACGTGCACTACACCCACAGCAAAATACCTCTACACCATCTGAGCCATTGGAATTTGCAATGTTTTTACAAACATATCATGCACTACAGTCATTTCACATAAGGGAAAAATATATATGTAGTACTCTTATATATATATATATATATATATATATATATATATATATATATATATATATATATATATATATATATATATATATATATATATATATATATAGATAGCTAGATAACCCTCTTGCTGCAAGACATCTGCAAAAAGCCTGAAAAAGTGGAGAATAAAGGGCAAACAATAGTGATGTCTTTGAAATATGGCTGTTATACGCATAGAAATCTGCTAGAGTAGCATGGTTTGATTTAATATATAATTCCTGATAGATTCCAGTTCTGAAACACAAATGAATGTCATTATTTACTGATGTAAATGCTCACATCACCCCAGTGATTCCTCAGAAACCCACAACTGTTATGGGGAACAGACCGAACATTATGAGGCACGTATCTGGACAGTGTCTAGACATCTGGGCAGTGGAGAGGTATGACTGCATTTGTGCAACAGAAGAGAAACAACAGTGAGAGCTGTCAACCATTTCACCCAGCAACCTCTGAACCACAGTAAGGCCAACACAAAACTACCCCAAATCAGTTCTGGGGAATTACCCATGTATTTCCAAATATAGCATGCACTACAGGGATGGAACTGCAGGGAAAAGCAGATATTGGTGCGGAAATGTCCACCCACAGCCATTTGCACTACAGTCACAGCAACATACCAGTACCCCAAATGAACTCTAGAATAGAATGACTGTTTGAACAAACATATCCTGATTGCCAGCCACACACTACACCAACATGTACTGACCCAACTCACAGTCTACTGGAAATCCTGAGGTGTTACAGAACATTTCCCAGTCTGCCTCTACAAACATATACACCTCATAGACCACCAGCAACTGCAGCAGCATGTGTTAGTTCCACAGAATATCCAGGGTGTAGGACCATATTTATGGCCACTTCCGCATACCACTTCCAGGAGTCTGCTAAGTCACTGGGATGATACTAGGAGTGCAGTCACTAAATAATGATATACCATACCTCTGAACCTCTTACTCCAAGACATCTGGACAAAGCATGACATATTTGTGAGACAGGGGGGCCAGAAAGAGGGACATATCTGACATAATGGTGTTACAAACTGAAACAGTTGCTGGCATTACAGGGTTTGTTGTAACATAACATCTCTGAAGAATATGATGTCTGAAACACTAATGGATGACAACATTTACTGATTACAATCTTCACATTATCCTACTGATTTCAGACAAACAGAAATTGTCTGAGGAACAGACAAAACATAACAGGCAAACTTCTGGGCAGTCTGTGGACATCTGGACAATTGAGAGGTATGTCAGAGACATATCACTGTCAGACATCAAGTCACGCAGAAAATGCATGTCCAGACAAACCCTGTTAATCTAGCAATCCAATATGTATATAACAGCAATACTTACTTACAATCTATAACCAATTCTGGAGCTTTGTTCCCCCATGTTGTTGGACCATCTCCACATGTCTTGTCCTGAGAGGTATTTCCACCTACTGTCTGTGAAGCTGTAGCCCCCACACCTCCATAAACTCCTCCACACAGGCAAGGAAATGGGGCAAGGCCCACATGAAGGACTTAATTATAGCACTGTGTTGCTATGGCATTGGCTAATGGAAAGACAACACAGCTGCTCTGGATGCAAGTAGCAAGTGAGAGACACAGATTGGTGCAAAGGCCATCACCTACTCATGAGCATTACCTACAAAAGGTAAGCTGCTGACTATGCAACACAGGTCTGAACCCATCTACACAAAGACAGACTGTGACTACACAAACCTAACTATTTGCAGTATTCTGAGGAAACTCTTCAGCACTATAACAGGTATGTCAATCACATAAGCTTGTAATGGAATGCAGAAGGGGGGATGCAATAATGTGAAATAGGACATTAAACACTTGGTCACAACAAGACCTACCAGACTCACATGCTGCTGTCTGGCACCTATGGCATTCCTGCTCGCCCTGTCTGCAATGACATGGATTACATCTCTGGCCCCTGAGTCACCCCAGCAAAGGTCAGCTCATGTATGACTACTATGGGAGTGTCCGTTGTGCAATTCTGAGTGTGACACTGCCAGGCCAGCTACCTGGGATGTTGCATATATTCATGTGTCACCTGTGAATGCTACTATGATACATATTCTTGTCCTACAAATGTAAGAGACTTATATAGGGTATCTGCATAGTACACAACAGGCGCAGAAGTGTGTGTTGAACTGTATGTTATATACTGAGCCCATACCTGACAACTGTCCAGAGTTTTGCAGACTGACCACATGTCTGCCTCATATTTGTTGTCAATACCTCATACAGTTGTGTATTGTCTGGCACATCACTGGCAACCCATTAAAGACTGAAGTCATAACATAATACCATACATTTGATTGTCAGAAGTCATATCCTGTGGACTAGACCTGTGAATGTGGCACCATCTTTGCTGACAACTATGCGTGTTTCAGCTAGATTCATAAAGTGACACTATTTTCTGGTCTTTGCCGACCAGTGATGTGTGCCCTTGTGCAGATTTCTTGCTCTCACAGGAGCTACATAATGTCAGTGCAGGTGTACCTTGTCCTGTAGGATGCCGACATTTGTGCATTCACTGACACCTGCTTTGTAGCTGTGGAGAACACACTAACCTTGCCAGGTTACTCATCCCATCATACATTTAGACCCCAAATGGAGGGCTGCAAAGCCACAGGAGGTGGAGTGTTGAACATAACATACACATACACACCTCCAGGCTGGCCAAACAGCATGACGCATGAGAGACATCCCGAGTGCAGTTAACAGTTGACAAAATACCTACTCAAATAATAGCTAGCTACAGGCCTCCAACCATGACTATGGACACCCACCACACCTATTGGAACTTAGGTTCATAGGTTCATAGGTAGATACTAGGCTATCGGCCCTAGGGCCTATACAAGCCTAGCCATAATGATTCCCTGGCTGTTGCTTCCCACAAATATTTACTTTCTTGGACCTCTGTCTAGCAGGACTACTGATGTGATCCCCGGGGTGAATGTCCTATCTCCCATCCAATAGTCAAGTTCCTCTTGAAGAGGGCCATTTAGGAGCTCTGCCTGACATGTATGGGCAGCCTATTCCAGAGTATGGGGAGTCTCTGGGTCAGGAACCTATCCCTCCAGCATGTTCTATTCATTGTAATGACAAGGTTAAGATCCCTGAAGTGTGTGGCTCAGAGGTATTGGGATTTCTTTAAGTGTAGCATGTCCAACAACTCTGGGTTTGACATGGCCTTTTATGTTAGGCAGAGACTGCCTCTGAATAGGCGATATGCGACAGAGTATAGCTGGAGTTTCTTTAGAAGGTCAGCATAAGGCATCTGCTTTAGGCCTGTAATTCTTTTTGTGAGGTATTTCTGCAGCCTTTCTAGTTATTGCGGATGTCTTGTGAGGTACATACCAAATGGGGCATTGTATTCTATAATGGGTCTAATGAGGAATGAATACAGAGGGACAATGACCTCCTTTTTTCTGGATGAAAAGCCCTTAGTGATGAGGTGTGCCACATAGAAGGATTTTCTAACTGTTGTGGCTATGTGGTTATCAAAGGTGAGACTACTGTCCACCTGTGTCCCTAGGTCTCTTATCACACTTTCAGTGTTTAGTGTACTGCCACCTATGTTATTTATTTATTTTTTTTTTGGATTTGTTTCGGAATTTCAATATTCCAAAACACCGATCATATGGTCTCAATCATATGAAATTCTGTATTTTGGAATTTTGAGATTCTGAAGTGAATGTGGGCACCTACATAGCTGTATGGACTCAGCAATACCTGACAGGACAACATAATCTCCCTCAAGGTAGGGTAATCCCCCACGTTGGACAGCAGCAATACACAAATACCATAATAGGTGGAAATAATTGCTGGACAGGGCCAAGAAGGAACAGATGCTTTATTGGAAGCAATGTCACCTTGGTCTGCACAAGCAAAAAATGTCACAGGTGAATTACCCTAAAGCTATCTTTGAGTGCAAATTGGACACATCCACTAAGGCCAAGCACTAAGCCTTCCACACATGTGTCTGCAATCCCAGCAAAACATACATCTGCTCTGTAGTGGTGGTCAAAAACACCACATACACATATGGCATAGATATACTATAGGCACCCGGCTGCAGACAGGTGAAGTGTAAACATCACCCCCCCTGTCACCCATTGGTACACATGTGCATGCATAGCACCTGCCCCCCTCCCTTTGTCATCAAGAAGCAGGTCCATAATGCCCCCTCAAAGGCAACACACATAAGTCTCCGTAGGCCTTATACCATCCCTGGCTACATCCTACATGAACATAGGCATGGGGACTCAGATCCATTCCACACTGTAGTCAACCACAGCCTGAGCACTTGTGTCATCCCGTCTGCACAGAGGACAGCCACTGTCATCCCTATACACAAAGGTGGAGCAATCCACTGACCCAGCCAATCATATGCACATCAGCCTAACTAGCCAGCACTGCAAGGGCATGGAAGGCAATCTCAAGGGCATTATGAACATGGACATTGGCAATATAAAAATGCCTGAGCCCACACAGCATGGTATTGTCAAAGGGAGATCAGGCCTGTTAAACCTGATCAACCTTTCTGAAGTGGTCAACAAACAAAAGGGCAAGGAGAAGATGGTGAACAATGCCTACCTTCACCTAGCCCAATTCTCTCACAATAATCCCCAGGTGGACAGGATACATACACCTACACAGCTAGACACCAACCTGTATGTTACCAGATGGGTAGTTAACTGGCCCAGTGGTAGTACCCACTCAGTCAAAGTAGTGGAATCCACCTCTAGTAGTAGAGTCTTCCAAAGTGGTGTACCACAAGGATTGGTTTGGGGGCCTCTACTGTTTGAGATATACGTATCTGAGGTACAGGACAAAAGCAGTGGTCTGTGGACCAGGTGTACAGATGCTTGCAAGCTGGCCACTGTCTTACATTCCCCTTTGATGTGAGCATCCCCCAAGAGGCCTTCACACAATTGATGACTGGTGCAAGAAGCATTTCCACAAACTGAATGCCAGGAGAGGCATCATTCTCCCTGCTGTAGCAGATGTCATCCACATTAATTATGACAGTTATAATGTACTGAGCATGCAATCAGGTGTGAGGTGACTTGTGCACCAAGGTTGGTAGCAACCTGACAGTTCCTCATCATGTGGGCACCATTGTTGGGAAGGCTGCCTACATGGCCCACCTCACATATACAGGTATGTCATCCAGGAACCAAGAGGCCATAACATCCCTGTATTCCACCCTTATCAGATGCATTACAAAGTACAATGGCTCCTTTGGCATGTACCTTGCTAAGCAAATACAGCAGTTGCACAGACCACAGAGGTTCCTGACCAGGCAATTCCAGGGTCTGCAACACCTATCCTATACAGGTAGGCTGAACGCCCTGTCCCTGTACTCAGTGTCATGCAGACTTATCATAGGTGACCTGTGTCTGGCATACAAGGCCATGTCCAAACCAGCCTTGATGGCATTTCTGAATATCTGTAAGATAAATTGCACTCATGCATCATGCATACAAGGTCCTCACCTCATCTGTGACATGTATAGTACTTGTTGGTGGGATAGTGTCCCACACAATACACTGTCTGTAAAATACACACCCTCCCCATGTCTAGCAGAGTACATGTATAATCCTCTTGAAGAAAAAGCTGGATGACTGCATGGGAAATGGATGAGACACCCCTGGGATCCTGTGTGTGTCCCAGTTGGACAGGGTAAACAGATGCTGGCTTGGATGGGGCATGGGCCAGGCTTATGAAGGCATCAGGGCCAATAGCCTGGTATCATCTTATGAGGCTATGCACCTAGTACTTTATATGTTTCCTGTATGTATTTCAGACTGTCCTGCAATGTTGTCTGAAATGACTCCCTGTGAGTCTGAACTGTGTATGTACTGCAGTGATAGTGTATAGTCTTGTCCCCTCATTAGTTATCATCATGTATCGTTACACCTTGTCATTGTGTGTGGTCTGTAATCAGCTCTTACAGTACATGCATATGCACTTCGTGACACTGTATAGCTCACTCCAATAGCCTTGTTCTTGGCTACAATTACCATTCTGCTACTAGGCCCATCACACAGTAGGATTTGTCACCCTTTGTTGTGGGCCTGACAGTAGCAGTGAAAGAGATGGATTGCATCAGGCAGTACTACCGTAAGGTCTGCCCTGAAGGGCCCTTAGGTGTCACAGCTGTGCCAGACCTGTACCAGGAGTGTGTGTGTGTGTGTGTGTGTGTGTGTGTGTGTGTGTGTGTGTGTGTGTGTGTGTGTGTGAGTGTGCGTGCATGTGTGTAGATGTATATCAGCAAATATAATACTGCAGGGTATTAATTTACATATGTTGTGTTCTCCTCGCAGGTGAACACAGAGGTTGGTGTCCCTCCCCCTCACAACCTGATGTCAGTGTCTTAGCAGACTCCCATGATGATGGTGGTCATAGTAAGGCGCAGGTGGGGTCGTCAGTGCTTGGATCTGTGAAATTGTTTGGTATCCCACTTTCACCCACCATGTCCCCGCAAACAGTCAGTATGCCCACACATGCCCAGTCCTCAGCAGCCATGGATAATGGACAGGTTAAGGGTGGTGGCATGAAACAGGCTAGTGTGTTGAGTATGGCGAGTGTGAGTGTAAACACCAGCCATAGGCAGAGAGCAAGCGAGGTCACACACAGGCAGATGGACAAGGTGCTCAACAGAGGACTGCTGCCCATCAAGCCCCTTTCACAAGCGCCATGGCAGGTGTCACCAGATGCATGTTATGGTCCATCATGAAGGCACAGCTGCGTACTGACTGCAACACCAGACACGTTCTCAGGGTCATGAATGCAGCATTCCCTGCCATGCATGATGACCTCCACAGCAGTTGTGATGCCATACGTCATCTTACCAATGTTGTGGATAGAAAGTGGGGTGACACATTATCACTGCTTGACCATGCAATGTCTGTGCATCAGCATGTGGTAGGAGTAGGGCATCGGCCAGGTGGATATAGGTCAGTGACATGATCAGCTGTGAACTCACAAGGTCATGCATATTCACAGTCCTGTAGTGCCAGTATCAACAGCACTATGGAAGGGAGGGTACTGTCCATACCACATTAGAGCAGGCCATAGGACCATTGTCCTGGACAGTCCCATCAGAGATGTGGGTCCATCAGACAGCAGTCACCATCAGGGAGTAGTACTGCATCTGTCCTTGAGCCTGGCAGTGCAAGTGATACTCTTGACAGAACCAGTTACTGTATCCCTGCTGGGAGACGGCGAACCATACATCCTTCCATGTATGGTCCAAAGCTGTCCAACATAGCCCTATGCCGGGCATTCACATTGCTTGCAGGTGTGCATACAAACACTCACACATCCCTATCCCTGGCCAGTCACCACCACACACACACACAGCTCCTCTGCACAGCCCAGTTGAACATCACCCCTCCAAACACACACACACACACACACACACACACACACACACACACACACACACACACACACACACACACACACACACAATGTCAGCTAAATGGCCCAGCTTAGGACTCTGGCAATCCAACATCACACCCTGTGTATGTAATGGTACTTGTTCCATTACCCTGTTATCCATACCATTGATGCACAGACATGCTCATATGCGTCTGATGCACAGGCTGACTATAGTACAGTGTAGCAATGTCATGCTGTCTGCTGGCAGTAGTTATGGGTACACATCATGGTAAATGTACTTTGTTAGCCATGATGCACTATTGCTGTTAGTTCTTCAGACTGAATGTAGTGTCACATACTGTATTCTGGTTGTGTTCTAGGTGTCTGTGTGTCTGCAGGTTGTGGGGCTTGCTGACAGTAGCAGTGATGAGTAAGGTGGAGTGGAAACACAGTGACCTTTTCATAGCCCAGGTACAGCTGTACATGCACATGTTTACCAGGTATTTTTACATGCAACAGTGTGTGAGGGCAATTGTGGCAGTGTGACCTTGCATGCATACCCTTGACACAGCCACCTAGTCTGCATACATGTCATCTGATTGTTCTGTAGGACTGCAGGCTCACACATACAGAGGAGGTTACTTGAGTACTGGCACTAGGTCCCTCACCAGCTTAGCCATTACATTCACTACAACAGATTCAGCTATCAGCACCTGTTGCCCCTGCCATTTCTGTCACATCCACTTGACTGCCATGCAGTTGATGAGGGTATGCCAGGTACTGTGTATGATAGGTTTGGGGTCTGTATTCCTGACAGAGGTCAGCCTGCGTTAGTCTAACCTGACAATCACCAGTATGTGTGTCTGCTCTCTCCTATGCATGTCTAGACTCTCGTGCTGGCAGTGCACACATAGTCATATAGTCATGTTCATGGAGCAGCTGATGAAGGGATGAGCACACCCCTAACCTGCACAGTCATACGAACTATAGCACTAGATACATAACACAGATAGCACAGCAGTACTGTAGTGTGGAAGTGTCTGTCACTACTATTAAAGTGGGTGATGATTGCAGGGACTGTTAGGATTGGCAATGGTGGGCTCAGAGGGCCCTTAACATGTTAGAGCCATCACACACACACACACACACACACACACACACACACACACACACACACACACACACACACACACACACACACACTTGCCAGAACTGGGAATAGAACCCCTGCCTATCTAGTTATTTGTAGTACACTGTTACATAGTTATTGCATGCGCCGCAGAGCTTATAGGGCTAGGCTGTGCAAAGTTACTCCTAAGGGGAATGACATCAACAGGACTGCTAAAGTAGGGCACTGGGAAGTGTTGTGGGTGGGAATGGCTTAAAACTGTTTCACCTACAAACACGCACTCCCTCACTCTCACACACACACTCATATTTGCCAGAACTGAGAGTAGAACCCCTACCTATCTAGTCATTTGTACTATAGTGTTACGCAGTTATTGCACACGCTACAGAGCTTATAGGGTAGATAGCTGTCCCGATGGTACTTCTAAGGTGAATGACAGCAGCATATATTGTGAAGTAGGGCAATGGGAAGTGTACTGTGTGGGAACAGCCTCCTAATACTTAAACCTACAGACACACACACACACACACACACACACACACACACACACACACACACACACACACACGCACACACACGCACACACACGCACACACACGCACACACAGAGGCAGGTGATGTGATATTATAACCCCCACCTCAGTACTATTACACAATGAGGTTCACCTTCATGTTGGCATGTGCGACTGGTTATGACTGGTATGCCACTGTCCACAGCAGGACATCACTCTATGCCATTCAGGGTATCCGTGTGTGTGACTCACTCTATGTGTGTCTCCCTGTCTCTCTCTCTCTCTCTCTCTCATCTATGTGTGTGTATGCTTGACATATTGTTATATGTTGCCTATATATATATATGTCTGTGTATCACATGCAACAGATGCAGATATATCACATATGGGCCACCTACAGCTAGCTGAAGGTAATCCTGTCTGATGGGTGTGTGTAGGGACAGTTAAGATGTACATAGCTGTCTGTATGCAAAGACATATGTACACAATACAGTCATATCATCTAATGTGGGTTCCAACATGGTTTGTGATTCTCTAAGTATAGGAACATGCCCAGTGTGACCTTCTATATTGAGAGTGGGACTCCATTCCAGAGATATGTGTACTCCAGTCCAGGGTTTTGTGTGCTACAGCCATACCTCTCAGAAGTAAACAGGACTTTCCTAGGGGTATTGGGTTTGTTTAGCAGACATTTTCTCTAACATATCTGTAGTCTGACACTGCAATGTATTGTGTCATTACCCAGTGACAGACATCGTCAGATCATCACAGTTTTTACCAGAGGAATACAAGATGTATGATTCACAGACCAATATTATGAGCCCGGCTATATACATTCTTGCCCAACAAGGCCAGTTGGGAGGTATGGCTACTGCCGGTTGACTGATGACGTTGTATAAACAGTCCAGCAACTCGGTGATATACTGGCTGGGGATCTCCTGCTTGTGCGGTATCTTTCTTACCTGGAGAAGTCATATCCTGGTGTGGCCATACTTCTCAACTGTACATTTTTGGCAGATTGCCCAGGTGTTTGTCTAGAGGTTTTGTCCTGTCTACATAAACTTGTGTTTTTATGGCAACTTAGTTGCATATAATTGAAAACTGATATTACAAAATAATGACAGATATTCCTGTTTCAGACTACATAACCTTCAGACAATTCCCATTAATGCAAAACCCCTCATCCTACTGACTTTCTCAGTATGTAAGGGCAATATTTACAACACGTGTCTATCATTGTGCCTTTGTCCCACTTTTATTTATGGCCTTGTCCAGATATCTTGCTGTCAGAGGTTGGGAGGATGGGTGTGGGTACATTGTGCATTCTACTGTGCAGACATCTCCATTATATGAGTAGTATATTCCACATAGCACTGTGACTTCCAGGTATGTCAGTGGCAGAGCAGTACAGAGTAATGTGGTGAACCACTGACAGACAGTTGTGTATAGTTTGGTGGTTTGCTATGACATTAGTAGGGTATTGGCCCTGAAGCCCTTATAACCCATGCAGAAAAGAGTGTAGCCCATGTTAAGACATGTCAGCACACAGAGACCCTGTCCATCAGGGACACAGGTGAGATCACAGGACTGTCTTCTGTGCTTCCTGTGCACTTATACAAGGAGCACATCACTAGGGGTATTGAGGCACCTGGCTTGCTGTTGACAGGGAGTGAATTCCACAGATGGGAGAGTGTGTGGTACATGTATCTGTCACACCCACAAGCTATACTGATATCACAGCCCAGGTTGATGCTGCACCTACAGGTTGATGGATTGGGCCTTGAGTTCCAGATGTGCTACAGTCCCATCAAGGCAGGGTCTGGATTGCTTTGTATGACAGACATGGGTCACCTCAGCAGAGTCTGTATGGAATGGGGTAGAGGGACAGTGCTGTTAGCCAATCTGTGCAGGGTAGGTGTTTGGGGAGCATCTATATCATATTATCGTATGATGTAAATAGTGAATGATATTTCATCGTACCAATAATATCGAAACAACAAAATATCGAACAAACGGAACAGTAAATTTTTTCCCAGGGAAAAATTTGCTGTTCCGTAACAAAAAAAAAAACTTAAACACAAATTTAAGTGGGGGGCTTCACCCCCACACCCCCCATACTTAAATATACCAACTCCGAGATCGCACCATAGTGGAGGAAAAAGCAAATTCCCAAAGACGGCCCACCAATTTTTTTTCCCTGGGAAAAAATTTGATATTCCATGACTTCGCTATTTTGCCATTTCGACAGTATCGGATCAACTAAATAGCATTTGCTGTTTAGTACATTTGATAGCATCATATAGACTCATTTGGGGATAGAGGTAAGGCCTCAGTGTTTGCAAGACCCTTGTGTGTGGAGTCTACATGGTCTGTGGTGTGTAGGTTTGTGGAGTTCTCATGTGATTTTTCCTCTGAGGTGTCCATTGTTTGGGTTTTGTTTTGTTGCAGACCTCCACTTACATTGGTGTGTACTGTGCATTTGCAGGTGATGTTTACTAGCATCTTACACTGCATGGCACCTATGTTACTGTACAATCTGTTCTGATGTGCACATTCTCCATTTGTCTGGCCAGTGGTTCCCCTTCCCCTTATGTGTGTCTCTTTGTCTTTCTGTAGTCCAGTCACAGACTTTGGCCACAGTGGCTGTTGTTATGTATTCGTAATTCTGATGTGGGTGGGGTACATGTCATTACATCACACACAGGGTTGTGGACATCACACATCTGAGTGTACCTATTTAGCAGGTTGTCCATCATTGCATCACTCCATTGGTTGTGGTCCTTAGATGGTTTGTGTTGCTATATTTTATTATGAGGCTACATGTGGGTCTAGCTGTCATACCATCACAGACTGATATCTGCACAGGCCAAAATATGACACTCAGACAAAGGCCCACACATGGGGACAGGGTGTTAATTGTGTTCTGCCAAACATAGACAGTTGGGAGACCGGTTTGGTAATTGTATGGGTTTGATGTCTGCTTTCCCACTGTCTGCCACTGCTGTTTTGACATGACCCTTTCTTGTTTGGCAAATAGTTGGCAGGCAAATGCAATATTAGGACAAGCAGGACAGATATACAAAGATACTTGTGTTCCTTCTGTGACAACCTGTGTCATTCCAGGGGTATGGCTGTTGGCCACTGACATGTTGTCAGTGCTGACACAGAAAGGTGGCAGCCTTTTATACACTGGCAGTACACTGACCTTCAGGTACCTCAACTTCAGACAGCCAGACATCTGGATAATGCCATAAGTGATTGGGAGATGGAGGCCTAATTGTAGAGACCATTTTTAAGTATTGGCCTTACAAACATAGAAAGGTGATTCAATAACAGGTTTTGCATTAGCATGCATGTTTCTATGGGTATGCAGTCTGACACTACAATCTGTCATTATTTTCTGACCTTAGTCTTGCGTGATTTGCCAATGAATTGCCAGGCAACCACTATTTCATGTTATACAGACCACAATTATGATGCAAACCTCTGGACATTCTGCAATAGGTCTGTACAGCTGAGAGGTATGGTAGGCACTGTGTAGGTTACTCCAAGCTGTGTACTGTCCATATGTGTGGCCCCCTGTCCATGACCTATACAGCTTTCCTGCATTAACAGATATTGACATCTGGACAGTGTGTACATATCCTACCATAGGTGTAGCTGACATGCATAATATTTGGCACTGCAGTTCTCTGAACCTGGCTCTGTCAAAGAAAGCACTGTACTAAGGCCACTACAACACAACAGTCATGAGTAAGTGCTGGCCAAATCCTGACAGTATTAACCACACATATACATAACTCATTGACCCCTGCATATTGTGGACATGAAACAAGTTATGTGTATTGGGACAGCCCTGGAAATGTGTGCTCTGCTGCTATTTTCCTGCAAACATACATGTTACTGCATTTCTGTGGGAATATGGGGGGCACATCTGTCAACTGTACACATTTGCACAGACTGTGCTGATATTTGCTTTACATTTTGGTTCCATTTAGCATACTATTGTGCCCTGTCTTGGGGATTAGAGGCATACCACTAAAGATCACAGGTCAGATTGTAATGGCATACATTTGAGTTTTAGACTTCTTACCTTTCAGAGCCTTACTGCAACTGCAAGACCTGCTGTCCTATCACTGTGTAAGTCTGTAGGGGGATATTTCATCATTGTCTCCATTTGTGGGCCTTCGCCAGACATTTTGTTATAGTTTTCTATAGCTGACTTGCTGGGTGAGGCTGAGAGGTGAGTATGGGACCCCACACTGACATCCATGCTTGTGACCTATGACCCCCAGTTAGTTGGCCCCCCACAGTACACTGCCTATACATGGTAAGTTACAGGTAGTGTGATGTGTGTGTCATCCATTTTACTGTGTGTGCGAGTTGGAGAGAGGTGTCAGTCCCTGGGTGCCTACAGTGTCAGTGTGTGTGTGCTATGCATTGGCTCTTTGCCAAGGCCAGGGCATACAGTCTATGGCACCCAGTACCTCCGGGTAGTCTGCTTCATGGTGGAAGAGGTGCATATTGCTGGTCCACTCCTCACGGGTGCTGGAGAAGTAAATGTGCTCACCAGCATGTGATAGCATGGCAAGCAGGAACTGGTGGAGTACACTGGATGCAGATGCCTGTGAGATCCCCATGATGTCCCCAGTAGGTCTTTGGAAAGTACCTGTAGCTAGTATTCTTAAGGCTACACATACCTTGGTATCCACTGTAATGGGTTTCCTTCTGTTAGCTCTGGGTCTGAGGTGAGGCTGGCACAGCTCGATGAGTTGCTGAAGTATGTCCCTGTCCACCCTGTAGCACTCTACTATCTCCAGATTATATAGTCCCTGGTAGGTTACCCTGGGTCTGAACACTCTTCTCCTCCTCCTCTTCAGTCTGGGGCGGTTGTCAGCATTATCCTCCTCACTGCCCTCAGCCTCTAGCACATACTGATGAATCAAAGTGGCAGCAGCCCCTAACATTTTGTCGGTTAAAATTCCCCTGAGTGTGTACACTTCACTTTCTCTTTAGTAATTATTTCTGGAAAAAACAGACTGAAAGGTATTTGCACAGTTTATACTGTTGTGCTGCAGATGCTGCCTGTATGATTGGCTGACTATAATACATTCCACCTGCTTGCTATTTTATTTGTACTTGATTGCTTTTATTCTTGTATTTCCCTTTTTTTCCCTTCCCATTTCTGCCCCTTTTAAGCCCCGAGGTGTGCCGCACAAACCCGGAGCCCAAATGTAAACAGTCCTGCTATTTCCGGGATTTTTTTTGTTTTGTTTTAGACCCAGTGCACACCATGCAAACCCATTTAGCTAATGTAAACACTTTGCCGTATAAATGGCCCTTCCCTGGATGCAAACATGCTCTTCCTGACATGGAATAAGTCAATACAGCCTCGGACACACACCCTTGCTTAGCTGTGCTTAGCTAAGCTCAAATGGGAGCAGTGGAGCTCCAATATGCTTACACCAAGCATGACACACACCCTTTTCATGTCAGCTGCTTCTCCTGCTTACACCACTGCCTTATAGCTCCTACAGTTAGGTGCAGCCAAAGAATGGTCTTCCATTTAGTGATTCAGTAACATTTGTTCATTTGCATACCCCAGTGCCTTAGTCCTGGGTTACACCACTACACTACAGCCTTCCTCCTTAGCAGCCAGTGTTATCTGCTATTATTTTGATTCTGCATGCCATAGACTATAATGGCAAAATACAGATTTCACTTAAAATTGCCTTTTCACATTTTTTTTTTATTTTCAGCACAATCCCATTTGTGTGTCGCTGCCATATGCTTAAACGTCTGAAATCAGCAAAAAAAAAATAAATTTTGATTTTTATAATTTTGCAACTTTTTCCCATGCCAGTGGCAATATTTTTGGCCATTGGCATGCCTAATGATTATAATGCATGCTTTACTTTGATCTGTCATGCCTCTATTTTGATTTTTGCAGAAATGTATTTGGTTAGTAACCGAACACATTTCTGCACCTTACATTGTTCCTGCACGGATGCCTGCCTGCTTACTAAATCACTAATTCTCCTCATTTGCATGGTTTTCACCAGCAAATGAAGTCATTAGCATAATTCAGTGGTGTCCATGCAAGAATATTGCTAGAGGGCTCGTGCACGCTCCCAGCCTTGTTTACTGGATTGCTCGCCGGCCATATTCCGTGCAGGAGTTGCTACACTATTCCTGCACAGAAAAAAACAGCTTATTGAATCCTGTGGGTTATCCCTTCTTGTTTATCAATTGTATGCTCAGCACATGCTACTACTGCTCTGTATACAAATGTCATCTTCTCTTTTAGTTAACTACTCTCATCACATGTTATATACTATTGCTTGATATGCATGTTTGTTATTGTCATTGTTAAATGGAGCTTTTCTCCCTGGGCCTCCACTGAAAACGGGCTCCTCTTGGCCCAGTGGACTTACCTGGTCATCAAACTGAAATAAATAAAATAAAATAAAAATAAATAAATATGAATGCAGTCTGCTATTTTGAATTGCTATTATTAGCCTTTCATCTTTTGGTTTATAGTCAATTCTCCTTAGCCATCTATGAGTTAAATGTTGACCAACACGTGCTTTTTCCGGGAGTTCTATAAATGTTGCACTATAACTGTAGCCATTCCAGTTTTCCTTCTTTTTTTTCTGGTCATGCTCTTAATATTCCTTTTTTTTTTGGGGGGGGGGGGGGCAATTTCTGTTGCTGACTCATTTTGGTCTACATTGTATTTGTCCATATTTTCCGGTCAGCTTTAGAGTAGATACTAAAAGCATACTTTTCTCATTAGAAATTAGTTCTGTTTGTTGCATATACTGGAAAAGCTGCAAATGTATTTGCCATTAAACTGAGAAAACTGCCAGATATGAAAATAGCAAATTCCAGAGCATGCTCATGTGATCAGAACTTGTGATTTGACTAATCCCGCTGCAAACACTTTTATTTATAAACATGGTGGTTACATGATATTTTTCTGTTTATCATCATAATAAGTAAATTTAACTTTCACAGCAGCAAAATATATATTTTTTTCTGAATTATGAAATGATTACTGCCTTGTATTGCAATACATTAAAACCAGATGGTTTCAAAAGTTATAGATATCTGTTGTACTTATCAAACACAATAAGCAGAAGATGTATTTCTATGTGTGACAAAAGGGAATTTAGCTTTTTTCTCATTTGTAAGTATTCCATTCCAAAGAACATTAACTTGTATTGAAATTTCACTGTGGTTTACCTAGAACTAAGCATGTCTTTATTATATAATTAGAGGGTATTTGTGAATGAATGGTGTGTGGAACATTACACTTCACTTTCTCTTTAATAATTATTTAATTCGACTTCTTTTTTTATATATCATGGTTTAGAAGTTTAATGTGTAGTGTTCAGTCCTTCTGCTGCCTGTAAGACCCATGAAGTGAAGACATCATGAAAATATGAGTGCTGATAATTCAATGAAAACAATTGTGTGGCATAAGCTTCTGCTTTTTGATGGTCTGTCTGGTTGATATGCATATTATTTTTGTATATCTTTTTTTTTTTTTTTTTCAAAATGCCTATACACTTTTTGATATGATAAACATCAAGCCGTTCCTGAGTCAGCATGCATACAGTAATTACAAATATAATAGCAAAACCAAAACCAGAAAGCAGCTAGATCATACAAAGAGTTTTTAAATGCTTGTACATTCCTTTGAGTAACAACAACAGGCTGAAATATCACCACTGTTTACAGTGAAACAAGGACTTCTAAACTGCAATTATAGGCCTCACTACTGATAGGCCAGTCCCCTGCAGAAATTGTCAGAAAAAAAGTGTAAATTAAGGCAGGGTCAAAAGTAAAATCTTAAAACATGGAAAGAGATGGTGGAACAAATGGAAAGTGGAGCTCAGATAAGACAAAAATGGAAGAGTAAAACAGAAAAAAACATAACTGCCATAAAGTGCAGCAGAGGATATCAACTTTTTCCCAAAAGACTTTCGACCAGACAGCAAACCATAATGGATAGGCTGCAAGTAGATACAAGGGGAATACAAGAAAGGCTAACAGGAAAACAAGAACTAAACAGGTGCTTTGAAAAAAATCAGTTAGAATGAAAGCAGGAGACAAAGATACAGACGGGCCCACAGAAGATAAGATCAAGGAGAGGGAACCTACATAACAGAGGAATAACAAAAAGAGTTATGGAGAGAGAGAGAGCTTGGGAGCTTCCTCAAAAAAGTATACTACCAACTATCACTGTTGTACCCACCTAAAGATTTGGGTAAAACGCACAAAGTAAGGAGACCAGTAATGGTTTCAGGGCCTCCATAACATGTTCCATGTCGCATTTATAACTATGAAATAAAGGAATGGATCATGTCAAAACTCAGAGAAATTAAAATAATCACTATGAATGGTATGACCATAAAGTTGCTCTTGGACTTTTCAGTAGAGCTATGAAAATAATGAGGCCATAGCGTTCAGTCAGGGAACTATTTGAGCAGATGTGAACAAATGTAAGCTACTATTTCTAGACCTCCTGGAAACATACTGGAAAGTAAAAAAATAGCACTAGAAACCCAGAAGAAGACCAGGAAGTTATGGAAAGGGAAGTGGAACCCTAAAGAAATAAAAATTGTTACTAATAAAGGGAAATAACTGAAGGGGGTATGTACTGGCACACATTAAGAAGTGGATGAATCAGCCAAGTATATATACTCATAGTCTCACCATTGAGGAATACAGAAACAATAGCAACACTGTCTTAAAACGAGTGGATACAGCACACGTGAGAACAGACAGCAGGCAAAACTGAAAATCATTCATTTCAGACCAAAGAAAGAAGGGGGTGGGGAAGATAATGCGTGATGAATGCCACCATAAATAGGAGAAGAAAAATGAAGAGAACGAACAGGATGCCAGACAGGAAGAAATTTAGAAGTAAAAATGCAAAGTGGATGGATTTGAGCAAAGGACTGAAGAAAGTAGCTCCCAAAGGACTAAAAGCTCATAGAAAATTAGGCAAATGATGGTTCAGTCCCTTTTCATTTGGCTGCACCATCAAATAAGTGCACTTGATAGTCCTTCTGCTACACCTGCCGTGCCTGCGTACCTAGTCTAGTTCCTTCTCTTTCCTCCATTCCTGTTCTGTTTCCTTTTGACCTTGTACATCCAACAACATTGACATTTTTTTAGCTATTACATCTCACAATGTGTTTTACATCAACTCTCTCTCACATTCAGTAATGCAGTCCCTATATTTTATACTGGCATATCAACGCCTGCAGACCATGTCCATAATATCTTCGGCACTAGCAAAAACATTATCTGGTAAACATTCATTTTTCAACATTAAATATCACGCATGTTTATGCTGAGGTCAGTACACAATGTATGTAAATACAACGTCTGTCTATCTGTATGTGTATTACTTTAATCTTTTTGTTCAGTATGAAGTTAGTTATTCTTATCTACACACCTCTTCCTTTCTGCAGCTCATTCATTGCTCCATATCGTGGTGTATTAATTTGTCTCAGTTTGCTCAAAACTACTTTTTACCACTATCCTTGTTCCCTGTGTATTGAATCATGTCTTTCTCACTGCTTCTTGATGCAGTCATGCTGGTTTCTCCTGTTATTTAGATCTTGTCCTTGGATTCCTCTTCAAACTCGTAAATGTACCAGGAATGGAGAACTTCTTAAATATACATGTCAGTAATGTTATTAATGCCTCAATTGCTTATTTATAAGCAACAGTATGTTTTAGTCTCATACGTTCATAGATTCATAGGTAGGTACTGGGCTATTGGCCCTAGGGCCTATACAATCCTAGCCAAAAAGGTACCCTGGCTTTCGCCACCCAAAAAAATTATTTTCTTGTGCCCCTGTCAAGCAGAACCACAGAAGTGATCCCCGGGGTGAATTTCCTATTACCCATCCAATCATCAAGATTTTTCTTGAAGAGTGCTAATGAGGAGCTCTGTTTGACATAGATATGTAGTCTGTTCCAGAGTATGGGAAGTCTCTGGGACAGGAATCTATCCCTCCAGCATGTTCTGTTTATTGTGGTGACAAGGTTTAGGTCCCTAGAGCGTGTAGCTCAGAGGGATTGAGGTTTCTTTTAGTGGAGCATGTCCAACAGCTCTGGGTTTGACATAGCTTTGTATGTTAGGCAGAGATCGCCTCTGAGTAGGCGATATGTGACGGAGTAAAGCTGGAGTTTTTTGAGACGATCTGCATAAGGCATCTGTTTGAGGCCAGTAATCCTCTTTGTGAGGTATTTTTGCGGCCTTTCCAGTTGTTGTAGATGTCTTGTTAGGTACATACCAAAAGGGGCATTGTGCTCTATAATGGGTCTAATGAGTGATGAGTAGAGGGGAACAATGACCTCTTTTTTTCTGGATGAGAAACCTTTTGGGATGAGGTGTGTCACGTAGAAGGATTTCCTGACCACTGTGGTGAGGTGATTATCAAAGGAGAGACTACTATCTACCTGTGTCCCAAGGTTTCTTATCACACTTTTGGTGTTAAGTAGACTACCGCCTATGTGGTAGTTCATGAGTACAGAGTTTTTACCAAAGGGGATGACAGTACACTTTTTGGCATTGAGCTTGAGACCATGTCTTTGACACCAGGCATCTGTCTCAGTGAGGCACTTTTGTAGAATGTCCACATCATTAGGAGTTTCGATTATGACTCCTAGTTTGCAGTCATCTGCGAATTTAGTTAGCCAAAGACCTTCTGTGTTAGCCTGTACTTCAGAGAAGTAGATACCAAACAGGAGAGGACCCAGGACTGAACCCTGTGGTACTCCACTTGTCACTGGTCTGAAGTCTTATTTGGAGTCTGCTACTTTCATATTGTGGGTTCTGTCAGTAAGCCAGTTGGCAACCCATCTTGTGACATAGGGATTTATACCTAGTTTAGTGAGTTTAGCTATAATTCCAGAGTGGGGGATGGTGTCGAATGCCTTGGCAAGATCTAGATAGGCTGTGTGAACCACCTTACCCTCATCTATGGCTTTAGTGACTACTTCAAAGAAGTCTATCAGGTTTAAGAGACATAATCTGCCTTTTACAAACCCAAACTGTGTGGGGTCCAGAGTTTAGAGATCTCCAATGTCTTTGTTTATGAGTTCCATGATAAAATGTTCCATGGCCTTGCAGACGAGGCTCGTCAGGCTAATGGGGCGGTAGTTCCTGGGGTCTGCCCCCCCCCCTTTGTGGAGTGGGTAACTGTCATGGTGCACCATTCAATGGGCACAAAGCCTAAGGTGAGGCTGTGATTGAACATGGCACTTAGGTGGGGTGCCAGTTCATTCTGTAGTTCATATAGAAGGCAGCCTGGGATGTTGTCAGGTCCCATGGATGCTGTGTTCTTGGCTTTGGAGAGTGAGGTTTTTACCTGTGCAGCCGTGATTACAGGAACTTTGCATTCTTCCGGTATAAAGATGCCTTTAGGGGGTGAGAGGGGGGTAAAATTAGCACTGAACCTATCTGCCAGGATGTTGGCAATATCAGTTGGTTTTGTATATTTAGTGTCAGTGTGCTGTAACTCAGAGTAGATCTGAGTGTTGCCACTGAGATTTTTGACATAGCTATAGAATGTCTTGTGGTTGTCTTTAGAATCAGTGGCAATTTTGTTTTCATAACTAACTTTGGAGGATTTTATGAGGGATTTCAGCTTCTTACTGAGGCTGACCAGGGAGTTCCTTCAATCATGGGATTTTACTCTTTTTTGCAACAGTTTCTTTCTTCTGTTGTAGAGTTTGTTTATGGCAGAAGACCACCAGATTGGCTTCCTTTTTCTGGAGGATAGCATCTTGGTTCTGTTAGGGATAGCACAATCCATGCACTCATGTAAGTGCTTATAAAGTGCATTTGTGTAAGATTCAGCAGTCATATCTCTATTGTCCATCTGCATGGGTGTCGTGAAGTTTGCCACTTCTGTCTTAAGAAGCATGAAGTTGGCTTTGGAGAAATGTTTTATGGTTGTTTTCCTAATGGGGGGTGGCAAATCACACCAGTTTTGGGTAAATCATGGTTCACAACTGTTTGGTGGCAATTAGCACTACAGTAATACCATTCAGATGGGTATGTACCAAGAATTTATTGTTTCTTATTGAAATTTGATATGTCTAAAGAACTCACTGAAAATAATAATTTGAATAAATGCCCCACTGCAACCCTCACTGTGAGGATCTCTACTCACTATGACACCTCTAGTTATTTATACATCATATTGTCTCAGAGAAAGGGGGAAAATAAAGATCATATAATGCTGAAGCTGCACAATCTCATAAATGTTATACTAGGTAATCAAGGTAAAATATTAAATACACATTGGAGAAAATTGTATTAGAAGAAAACCATTAGATGAAATATGTTAAAGTGAATTAAATTTCAATGAACTTCATGAGACCTGATATAAACTTTTATTTTGGATCACTGTGATGTTTATCACCAGTTCACTCTCAGTCAGTTGGCCCATTTGTTTCCCTATCACCTGAGGAAGGGTCAAGCAAGAAGGGCCACCATTCGTCAGGTGTAGGTCATAAGTTTTTTGTTATGCAGCCTTAACATCCTTGCATGCAATCAACATTAGCAAACAGGAGGGGGCATGCAATGTGCTGACCCTCCCAGGTTCCCTGCTTCTCTGCAGGCAACACAGCTGTACACTTCTGCACTGCAGGCAACTAAGCTGAGCACTGAGCACCATCGCCCCACTTTTTATCCCTGATCTTCTGTAGAATAAGTCCCCTTGTTAATCCTATGGCAAGAGCTGATCCAATTTGCCGTCTCACAAATTAGTATCTTAAAATTACCTGTTATTATGGACAGTCAATTTCCCAACATTTCTCCAGACAGCTTGATTGATATGGGCATCCTGAGGCAATGTAGCAATTGTCTCATGTATACTGACAGCCACTTGCTCCTAAAGCAAACAAATACAGTAAGTGAGAGATGTAACTATACCATGAAATTATAATCAGTCCTTTCACACTACAATAAACAAGACATGCAACAGGTTGTCAGCACACACACCTCTCTTCTCACACAAGATAAGGTTAAGACACATAAATCCACATATGTGGAGGTACTCATTAACAGCCTACCAAAAGACCAGTGACATCCCAAGTGCAAACAACCTACACATATTGCTGCACAAGCAGAATCCATGACTATACATAACAACACACATATCAGTGTCTCAACAATTAAGTCCTAAGGCAAAACACCTCAAAATCTAATGCCCTGGTCATAGGCGACTCAATGCATCCACTTGAGTCTCTCAACAAGTATCGTTATGACTCTGTCATAGTCCATGTTAGAATGAATGACTTGAGACATACCTTTCTGGACTATATGAACAGAGACCTGACTCAAATCTCAGATTATGAGTCCCAGGCAGGTATGTCCCTAGCCCTAAGCAACATTCTACCTTCAACTAGGATGATACCACAATGCAGACAAAAATGATTGATTTCAATAACTGGCTTAGCTTCTGATGTCACTGCAGGGGGATCCAGCATCTGATGGCCTAGGTAGACATGGTCGACAGACCATGCTGCTTTGCGGGAGATAGCCTTCACCTGTCTCCTCAAGGCTTTCGGATACCAGCAAAGATGCTTGTCTCCCACATAGTGACTTTCATTAGGCAATGTCAAAACAGCAAAACTTCTAACGTAAAGAACTCTACTAGAGACAAACTCAAGGTCATGCTGCTTAATGCTAGGAGTCTAAACAGTAAACTGCACTCCCTAGAAACACTCTTCACTTTGGAAGATGCTAACATTTGTGTAGTCACTGAGATTTGTTTCAAGACCATAGACAGTACCTAAGCTGTGCAAGGCTATAATGTTTTTCACATGTTCAGACCTCAAAATGAGCATGAAAGAGTGAAAGGTAGACTAGTGAAGATTTACCCATCCTCGTTAAATACAAATACACCTCGAGACAGGTAAAATGGTATGACTCTCTTGAACTACTCCAGGTCCAAATAAGTATAGGCAAAATACCCTACCACATCATCGCTAGCTACAGGCCCCCCCCACCATGAACCAGGAGAAGCACACAGCCTACCTGGGCTTGCTAGAGTCACTCAGTACACAGACAAACACCTTGATCAAGGGAGATTTCAATTATTCTTCAATCAACTTGGTGACTTACATGAGCACAAACACACTTGCTCTGAGGTACCTAGATTTTGTTAATTCAAATACCCTAAAACAGTTGGTCTGCACTCCCACAAGCAGCTCAAATGTCTTAGTCCTAGTGCTCACCAACATGGGGGGGGGGCACTGCACTTCCCCCTCTGTGTTGCCCTCCCTGGTAAGGTCAGACCATAAATTAGTCTTGTTTGAATTAAAGATCAGACATGACACCCCATGGGAGCAAAAAAAAAAAAAATGTCTCCAACTCAAACTATAGCCTATTAAGCAATGGTATCAAAAGTTTCAAAGCTCCTACTAACACAGCCAACAATGACTCATATGAGAAGAGTACACATATGCCCTTTATAGCTATTTAAACAAATGTATTGACTCAGCTGTACCTGACAGGGCTAAAACCAGGTCCTCTAAAAAAACAAGCCACCCTGGTGGAATGTAAGTATAAATAAGTTATATAACAAAAGAAAGAAACCAATATCTAAGAACATGAATACCCTCCACAGCTTCATCAAGCAAATCCCTAACTTGTAATGGCCTCTAAGGCTAGTTAAGAGACTAAATTAGCATCCCTAGCTAAAGGCAAACATAAGGCATTCTTTAGCTACGTCCCAAACCTAAAAAGGAATGCCCAGCTGTGTGCTGAACTTATAGTGGATGGTACCACTCACACTGATCCTGAGGAAATTGCCAACCTGCTAGCTGACAGATTTAGCAATAACTTCACCCCCTAACCCCACCAGCCATAACCTAAAGCATTCCTGACACCAGTCCTCTACCGAGTATCCCCAAAGAGCAGATCATACAAGCACTCTCCAAGGCCAAAAATACAGCCTCCATGGGACCAGATAACACCCCAGGTTGCTTACTAAACAATCTAAAAGAAGACCTAGTATAACAACTTGGTTCTGTCTTTAATCATAGCCTCAGCACTGGCTTTGTTCCGACAGAGGGAAAACAGCAATTGTAATTCCCTTGCACAAAGAAGGTCCATCAACTGATCCAGGAAACTATCGACCCATAAGCCTAACCAGCCTTATCTGCAAGGCCATGGAAAGAATCATCTTGGACCTTATCAAAAAGAACACAGGCAACCTTCATAATCTTGACCGGACCCACTTTGGCTTCATCAAGGGTAGACCTTGCTTATTAAACCTGGTGGACTTCTTTGAGAAAGTCACAAAAGCTTTGGATGAAGGCAAAGCAGTACATATTGCCTATCTTGACTTAGCCAAGGCTTTTGACAAAATTCCCCACTCAGGGATCATTGAGAAACTCTCACAGCTAGGGATTAACTCATACATCACAAGATGGGTAGCCAACTGGCTCACTGACAGAATGCACACTGTCGAAGTTGTGGAGCCCACCTCTATCAGTAGACCAGTTACCAGTGGGGTACCATAAGGATTTGTGCTGGACGCTCTATTGATTGAAATCTATTTCTCTGTAATCCAGGCAAAGGTTGATGGCCTGCAACTTAGCAAGTCTGCAGATGACTGCAAACTGGGCACAATCACTGAGTCTTCCAACAATGAAAATATATTACAAAAGAAGCTGACGCATACAAATGATTGGTGCCAAAGTCACAGAGTAAAACTAAATGCAAAAAAATGCCTTATTATTTCCTTTGTCAAAGCATTAGCCCCTGCTAATTATGATATAGATAGCACCCTTCTGAGCTCAAACCCAATGGTGCGAGACTTGGGAACACAGGGTGATAGCAATCTAAATCAATCACCATGTGTCAAGAGTGTTAAGGAAAACCTTCTACATTGAGCATCTCATAAATAAGGGCATTGCATCCACGACCAGGGAGGTTATAACTCCGCTGTACTCAAGCCTTATCAGACCACTAATTGAGTACAATGCTCCCTTCTGTATGTATCTCACCAGATACCTGCAGCAACTGGAGAGACCACAGAGGTTTCTAACCAAGAGAATCCAGGGCCTCTAAAATGTGACTTACATGAAAATATTAAACACCCTGTCACTGTATTCTATATCATAAAGGCTGCTGACAGGTGACCTGTGCCTGGCCTACAGAGCAGTCTCTGACTCTGCCCTAATGGAAATGTTGCACATCCGCAAATCAAATGGGATAAGAGTCACTCACTCCAGGGATCTCAACCTAGCCTGTAACATTAACAAAACATGTCGGATAGACAGATATATCTCCCAGAGATTGACATTCTTTTGAAATAAGCTCACACCCCCACCTCCTTAAATGGTACCAACTCACACTCCCCCACAAACTAATAAACCAACCACTAAAAGTCCCATCCCTCCAGAATCTACTCCAACCCTACATAACCATGAGACCACTAAAATCCAGTCACAAAAACCTCCTACAGGTCACAAGAGCCATTAACTCTGCTAGAGACGCATTATTCTCCTACACTATAGCCAGTCTCTGGAACTCCCTCCCATCCTCAATTACCTCTGTAACGTCTTGCACCCACTTTAAATCCTTACTAAAATCACACTTCAAAACTTGCCAGATATGCCCTTGCAACCCCCCCCCCTAATACCATCCACTCCCCCCACCCACTACCTCTCTCAGCCCCCTATCAACAACCTACTCTTAGCAAGCTTGGCTACTCATGTTCCCAGCTACCTACCACATAATACTAACTTCTTGTAGCAACAACTGCTAATGGCTGTTATGTACCTCAAATTTAGATTGTATCAATTGTTCACTGATGAATCTCAACTACATTTGTAACTATGTTTAGTATATGTCACCATATTTTAAAATTGCACTATGTTCTACAGCTGTTTTACATCTGTTTTCTTCTTGTCTTGCATCCTTAACTGGACTAATGTCTATATTTAAATGCTATGTTTTTTAACTGTATAATGCAATTAATACTTAATGTGGAGCTTTTCTCCCCGGGCCTCCGCTGAAAAGGGACCTGTGTCCAGTCGGACTCTCCCGGTCAACAAATGTAAATAAATAAATAAATAAAATACATAATAAACCAAGTGAAACAGAGCTCCTCAATGACCCTATTTAAGCACAACCTTGACAATTGGATGGATGACCGTAAATTCACCCCTGGGGGTGTGGCAGCTATGTTCCTCATGGACAGGGGTAGTTGGTGCTGATCATAAAATCCCTCTGTTAACAACAACCATTTAACTACAGTCAGGGCACATGGATTTTTTACATGACTAGGCTTGTAAAGGCCCGTGGGTCATTAGCCTAGTAGCCTCCTATGAACCTATGAACCTAAAGGTTATTATTTTTCATCTAAATATACCAATAAAAGCTATTTTGGTTTAAGACAGCAAATGCCTTGTTTTCTTTTTTTTATTGTATTTTATTTTTATGTATCCATAGATAACTTACATAATTTTTACTCAAAAGAAATATTTGTTCAGAGAAATTCTCTCTTCGTAAGTTTTTCTGTCAGGTTTTTGACTTACTGACCTTCAAGAAGCTTAGATGCTATAACCCACTAGTGGTGCAGTAACCTGTCGTGATGTGCACAAATTATTATCCAGCCATCTTGTTCAGTGACGTTAAGAACTGCAGCAAGCACCACCATTTAAAGCAAAACTGCTGCTTTAATACTTTGCAAAATAGCATAAAGGCAATTAAGAGCTTCATCTCACATCTCCAACTGTGCAAATGGCATACCAGACTTAATGCATTATGGTACTGGTCAGTTTTTAAAGACACAGAACTATATTATATATCCACAGTTACATGTGTACTTGTAAAAAGCTGAATATACATTATCATTACATCTATCCCACAACAACCCCCAAGGGCAGACAGAACTCTCCCTTAAAACTTATGGTAGACTTTGGCCAATGCACATTTTTGACATTCCTGAATGCCAATTAACTGTACAAGTGCACTTTAAATTTTGCTTTACACATCTTTGACAGGCGATGATCTTATACCAGCAGCACTTGCAGTACTTAAGCAGTTTCCAGCTGTAGTTTAACTACATTCATATGCAACAAAACAAAATCTGTCACTTACCTGCACATTGGATTTGATTACTGTCCTGGAAATGTAGAAGTAATATAGCTTTGTGACCACTTCAGGTTGTTCTTAGTAGACTAGAACCTACAGAGGGAAAAGGGTTAGATGAATGATTAAAGCTTCTTGAGTTTATGCCAGTGTCTGTCATTAGTGCAGTCTAGGCAGTATCAGGAGTAATCTTGTTTGGGTTAATATATTCAGATTCAATTCAAAACCATGTGGGGCTTTGGAACACATTTCACACTGGGACATCCATCCTTGTCTCAGGTACAAGACTGTGGTAGATACTTTGGAAGAAACTGGAGCACTTTGATTGGCTTAGGGCCTCATTAAACTTGACTTGAACACCTGGGTACGCCTGTCAGAAACATGGCTTTCACCTTCGGGCAATTCAAGAGAAGCCTGAATATGTCTCCTGTGATGTCTCACCATGGCACCACCCTCTGTTTACATGGTTTACCTTTTTTATTCTGCTGCAGTACTAGCTGTCTCTCACCCCCCCCCCCCCCCGTTAAGGTGTTTTGGTTGGCCTGTTTGAAAAATAGTTAATTTTTAAGAGGAATATTGTCTGTCACAAAAATGCTTGCAGTTAAGTTTTTGCTTTTTTGGTAATTTCTCATTAAAGATTCATATGAAAGAGATTTTAGGGTCAGGTTTGGATTCCAGCATAAGTATATTAGTCCTACAATATCAGTATCATTCAAGAATGGTAGCCCCCTACTACAACGCAATGCTTGCCTTCAAATTCACATAAGTCAGCAGTTATTTTCTGCAAAGTACCTTATGGTAAAGGAGTTGGTATTAACAATTCTGCCTTTTGGGATGGTTTGTAAATAATAAAGAACTGACATTTTAACACAAGCTTTGCAGTGTCCATGTTGATGCCATGATATCATACAGACATTTTAGTTCTTTCACAACACTTATTTAGGCCATGGAGCCCTGTATGTATTTACTTTAACACTTCAGGATGTTTTGAAGAGGCTACAACAATTCTGTTTTGGTACAATAACAAACCATCATGTCCGAACAGTTGTGCTCTGACTCTGTACAATACAGTTTTGTCATGATTTATTAGCAAGCCATCATGTTCAGAGAATTGCACTATGGCAATATAATATTTGCACATAAAATGCTTTGCCTGTGTCCATCACTTAGGCCAGCCATCTCTTATGTGTTTGGTAACTATATGTGATATGTCACATTCAGTAGCTTGTTTTAGCTTTTTTAGCCATTTTCTAGTCAATGATCAATTTAACATAATGCTCTACACATAGGCTGCAATGTCTTTTTCTGTATCAAATTGTGTCTGGTCAGGTACTGGGTTTCTGGATAACATGTCAGCCATGGTTAATTGGTTTTCAGGCAAATAGGTTTATAGGAGATTACTAGGCTAATGGCTTAGGAACCCTTCCAAGCCTAGCCACTATAAACTGATCTTACCCAATATATGGCCCCTAGGGACAAGAATTTTTGCCTGTGCCTGGAGTATCTTATGGATTGCCCCTGTCCATAAGGACATAGGCAGTACCCCAGGTGTGAATTAGCAATTCCCTATCCATTGATCCAAAATGCATTTGAAGAGAGCCAGGGAAGGGCTTTGCTTAATAGGTTGGTAGTAGGCTAACTGCCCTTATGGGCCATTTCAAGCCTAGCCAATTATCCCAAGTGAGAATCAAACCCTGTACCTTTTGGCTGTAAGGTAAACACCTTAACCATTATACCAACCGCCCAGCCTGTTCCAACGAAGGGGCAATCCTGAGACACATATTTGTCTCTCCAGCATGTTTTGTTTGAGACACTGACTAAGTTTATATCCCTAGATCATGTGACCCTCATGTTGTTTGACTTGTGGATATGTAGCAGCTCTCTCAGGGCTAGATTTGTGAGTGCCTTGTAGGTCAAGCATAGGTCACCCCTTAATAGTCAGTAGGAGACAGAGTAAAGGGATAGGGCTTTTATTCTATCCATGGGCTGCTCTTGCATTGAAATGTCTCAGTCTCATATACAGCCTTTGGCATCTGACTGACACTTTCTCCAAATCATAGGACAGAATCAGTGCAAGTGGTGGAGCTGGAAACTCTCTAGCCACAATTATTATGATGAGAACATTTGACATGCCTCCATACTCATAAAGCACTCTTTTAGTATATGTGAATATTACTGTTCGTTCCCTGTTGGCATTCTGGAACAATAAGCAGTCAGTCTCAATATTTGTCTATCTCTCTGAAGTCAAGCAGCACTTCGCCATAACTAATTGTATCAGCACTCACATTGTAGTTTTATTACATCATAGTAAGTCAGCACTGGACCAGATATTAGCATTTGTTTTACTTTACTTTGGCTTGAACATTCCCCCATAACCAGAGTACATCTTTCATTTTTTAATGTCAGTGGATGTAGCACTATAGGCAGATGTCACAAATTTGCCAAGTAAAGTTATCTTGCCTAGTGCCTGATGTACTTCACTTACACAAGTTGTACTTTTTCAGCTCTGGTATTGCTTTGACATTGCTTCTATCTGTTCTAATTCCACCACCACTAGTTATTTAAATACTGATCCTCATACTTTGTAAACCTTAAACCTGAGCTTTTGATGGTTTGCAGCATTCATCCAAACTCACAAGTAATGCATTTCTTTAGCAGGACCAAACACAAGTACAATTTGCGTGTCGACATGACAACAATAACACCTTCATGCCCTTTCAGTGGTTTACTCATCACAGGTTGAGATATTTCTGGTACTGACATTATATTAAGTGGCAATCTTTTAAAACCAAACTTTGCAAATGGAGTAATGAAGGTTGTCAATCTCTCTCAGGTATCTGCCAAAAACCTTCTTGAAGCATCTAATGTGAAGAGCACTTTGGCATCAAGCAACTAAGGTGCAATGTCCTCTAGGATTGGTAGAATAAACCTCTCTCTCATACCTACATTTATTTACTGGGAAAGCCAGTCTTCAGCAGAGGCTTGGGGTGAAACATTCCAGATGCATGTGTTTATAACATGGGAGGAAACCAGAGCACACCCATATGAATGCAGGGAGAACATGCAGACTCCACACAGAAGGCACCCTAGCAAAGAATTGAACTGGAAGACCTCTTGCCATGAGGCAACAATACAACCACTGCACCACTGCTCCATCCATCATCTAACATTTTCAAATCAATGCAAGTCTAACATTAGCATTGCTTTTAATGAAAAGACCATAGAAGTACACCATTTAGTCATTTCAGTTATACTTTCGATCACACGGGATGCTGGTGTTCACTTGAGTTCTGGCTCTTTTTGAGAGTATAAGAAATGTTACATTCCTGGCTGTGCTCAAGGTAAATGGGATGGCATCTGGTTTTAATTGTATTTTCATGATTCACAGTTAAATAAATCAGTTTTGTCAAACACATTCACGTTTATCTTGTTTATTTTGGTAATCAGCAGCAATGCACATGCCACAGATCTGCTGAGCAGGTTGTTTATGTGCACACCTTCCAGCACATAAACACAGAACTCATGCTTGTGTCCTTCCACTCAGATATTAAGAATCTACCAAGCTACAGGTTGGCATAATTATTAAGGTGTTTACCTTACGGACATGAAGTACAGGGTTTGAGTCTCACCTCTGGTCACTCTAATTATTGGTTAGGTGTGTAATAGTTTGCAAACTAATTGCCTAGTATTTACCCATGAATTTAAAAAGAAGTACTTGAGTTGTATAGCCTACTGGTGCACAAAGACTGAATGCTTAGACTTTAATTACCCAAAGTTTAACCCAGAAATGACTGCAGTTCCCCCATAGGAAATCACTGTCAGTGAGCTGTAACAGCAGGGTTTCCCCTTTTGGGAGGAATTTCTCCCTTCTTTGAGTTGGTACAACAGTGAAGTTGGTATATTTGAGTTTGGGGTGTAGGATGGTTGCCTTCCATATTAGGGGTGCAGGGTGGCTTGCAGTTTGAGGATTCCATTGCTCAGTGTGTTCACTTTCATCCACTCATAGTGGAAGCCTTGAGTTATCCTATAGGGGTATATATGTCCAGTCTTACTTCATGCATGTGCAAATGCTTCAAGGTACTTCTATAAGTAGCATGACGTGCTACTGTAACATCATCCCCTGGATTTATTTTAGAGCTTTAATTAAAAAATACACTAGTTGGTTGGTGTATAAAATACAGTCTTATAAAAAAAAAAAAAAAAAAAAAACAAGACACTATTAAGGACAGTTATTTCTTAATTTAATGATACTACAAAAAGAAACTTATTTGAGTACTTTCATCAAAAGACTTCATTAGAAATAGTTACAAAATTAAAGTTATTTCTAGTATAACTTTCAAGGAACTTCAGTATCAGCTAGCCCAATCACAACTGAATTTTTAATTTGTCCATGTTTTGTTTTGTCAAACTCACAATTTTTAGACAGTAAATGCAAGGGCCTGACAAAAGTTTCATTAGGCTGTCCTTTATCTTGAAGGGATCTGGGAAAGCATGCCCTTTAATGAAGAATATTTCTCTTTGGCACAAAATGTTCATTTATATTATGTATTAATGACTCATAACACTCTGGCCCTCAGAAAATGAAAAGGAGTTGTAAATGGCTTCCATGTATATGCCTGTAAATGGCTTCCACGTATCTGCCTGTAAATGGCTTCCACGTATCTGCCTGTAAATGGCTTCCACGTATCTGCCTATGACATAAAGTAAACTATTTCCTTTGATTTCTTAACTTTCTTTGCCCAGTTTGGCTGCAATTTGAAAACACTCTATTCTGCCTCAGTGTTGAAGTTTAATAGTCCTAGTGGATTAACCTTGGCTATCTTCAATATATCTTCAATTATTTTGGGCTATAAGGCTGATAATCTGTGAATGAACTTTATTTATATATAAATGGCTATTTTTTTTTAAAAAAGGCTTATTCTAAGCTCAATGGTGTATACACAGCCATTTGGCATGGTTTTCCAGTCTGAATGCCTTTTTTAGGCTTATTTTATATGAGCAAGATCATGGTTCTGACACCAGTAATTATTCAGTCATTTTGTTCAGTGATGTTTCAAATGGCAGCAAATCCAGTATTCAAAGCAGAGCACCATCTTCAGTAACTCATAAAATGGAAGCATAATTGAAAGGCAGTTTACAGCTTCATCTCACATCTCTTACTATACAACTGGCATACTAAACACAATGCATTAAGGGATTATTCACTGCTTAAAGACACAGAGCTATATGACATGCAGAGTTACACAGTACATGTAAAAAACAGTGCATGCTTTTAATCTAAATGTAACCCCATTCTGACATTTTCTAATTTCCATATATGTATTAAGATTATTTTGATGGATTTGAATAATTGACTTGTTCTGACTGTAAAATGAAGCTTATTCCATAATGCTGGGATGGGATGCAGAATGTATTTGCATTGCTAATATTTACTGTTCAGTGTTGGGTTCCCCACTCTCAAACAGAGGTGAAAGAAGCTGCAGAAATAAAGGGGGGGCAGAAGTCAAAAGGAACACTTAGTGATCTAAAAGGACAGGGTGTTTTTTGCTGTCTACTGCCATAACAGAAGCAGGTCTGTGACACAAGATGCACAGAGTATAAATATGAGTTGCAGTTGGACTGGCTGCACAGAAATTTCATAGAAATTTACAAATGCAGCTAATGTTGCACCTGCATGTTATCTGATCCAGTAAACATACACTCAAACGTCAGAGAAAAAAGCAGTAGTACTGTAACACACTTCCTGGTGACACACCGAGTAACCACCACAGAATACTGTTGGGAAACTGTTAAACACTTCAGCTGAGTCCAACTGAAGTGTTTAACAGCTTCTCACTGCTCTTTTGTGGTGACCATTGATTGCTGTTAACAGTGGCGGCTGGTGACTTCAAATTAAGACAGCTGAATGGGGTGGGGTCAATGGGAAGGGGTGGGGCCAACTAGAAAGGGGTGGCGCTATTCTCAGAACCACAACAACTAGAACTTTAATTAAATACGCTGCCCTGGGTGCCAAACCGTCATTACGAGAGTCCAATAAAGACAAAATGAAGTGTAGAAGAAAAAATATTTCAATGCATTGGCTACATGACAGCTTACTTAATATATAGATGGAAACAAAAAGGTTGTGAGGCATGAAAACATAAATTACTTTTTATCTACATTACTGGAATTCCAGTCAAAAACCAAGTATAAAAAAAACAAGCAGCACTCAACTCAAACCACGTCTCCTTGCACTCCAGTTCTAATTATAATTTATACTCAGCTTTATAAAAGTACCAAGTAACATGCTGAAAGTAGCAGTCTCTGTGATACCCCCACTTGTAAAAATGTTTCTTATCCAAAAAAGACCTTCTGCCCGACAACAACTATCTACTTGTTTCATGGGGAAAACATGATCAAAGTAAAAAATGAACAGCAAACAAGAAACAGGCTCAAGATAAATTGCTTAAAGGATTACTGTACAGGTAATGGACCACACATGATAGATTGGCATTCTGTTTGGTTTACAGGTAAACCCTGCAAAGACGACTGCAAGTCTCCAACAAATGTAATGAGTTTCTTAAAATAATGTAATCCTGTCCTTTATTACAAATACTGTCATATGCATTTCAATACCCAAGGCTTATACATTATCTAGTTATGCAAGTATTCTCTGCATGGCAACAACAGAAAGGCTTTCAATGTTGGCAATTCTTTAACAGTATGCTTATTAAAGCTTACTTGCATCTTATAATCTCAGACAAGCTTACCTGATGGTCATTAAAGCATTGTTACTTAAACACAGAGCAACAGGCACTTTCTGAGTAATAATAAGCATAAATCAATAGTATAAAAATATGACAGAAACCAGAACATTCTGCAAAATCAAGGGCAGAATAAAAGTAGTATTTGTGTCTACCTTGGATGGGGGGATACTCTAAACATTTATACTGCATAACTACTCCTTGCCTTGCTTGGACACATCCAGAGTCACTACAATGGGGAGTGGGGTGCAACAAGTATGTCACAATTTGAAATGTCTCTGGCTGACTATGATGGCCCTGACACATTTGTCATACCTCTCAACCTCAGAGCAAGAAATTTGGACAAAGCCATACATAGAAGTGGGACAAAGGCCCAAAAATAAGGACAATTTTTAAATATTGCTCTCATAAACTTAGAAAGATAATAGAATAGTAGGTATTGCATTAGTATGAATTTTCTGAAGGGTATGAAATCTGAAACTCAAATGTCTGTCATTATTTTTTAACTTCAGTCTTTAATGATTTGCCACTAATTTGCCTAAAAACACAATTTTGTGAAAATTGGACCAAAAATGTGATGCAAAAATATAAAATTGCCACACAATACAGCTTTGAACCTGTCAAAGGGACACTTTTTTTAATATTAGTACTGCTAACTTGAGCAGCTGACAAAATAAAAGAATATACATGCATTTATGAAATAAAAGCAATCTATAACTCTGATTATTACAGTTATTTCTTAATTGTAAACCCTCCACATTTTCTTCCAAAATTGTCATTTTGTGGTGGGATTATTAGGGGAAGAGCAACATTTTGAGCCAAAATTGGGGACAGTTGAGAGGTTTGGATATGTCTAATTCTATAAAGCAATGTATTTGCATGTACCTCTCAACCTGTTAATGCAGGAAATCTGGACAAGGCCAAATATGCTGGGGAAACATATAAACAGTACTAAAAAGTGTTGTATAAACTGAGACAGTTGATAGAATAACAGGTCTTGCTTTAGCATGCATTTTTCTGAAGGTTATGAAGTCTGAAACTCAGTATGTCATTATTTAGTGACTTAATTTGTAAATTATTTGCCAGAAAACCACACATTTTATGAGGAACAAACCAAAATTAAGAAGCAAAAATCTATTCATTCTGTTAAAATCTGCACAGTTGAGTGGTATGATTCAGCCGGGTCTGTTTTTGAGTTTGCTGCCCTTCCCCCTCACAAAATCATGGTCGAATGGAGCCTCCCCCCTGCAGCCATTCCAATGAAGCATTACTTGGCTATTTCACCCAATTTACCATAAACACTAATGTGCATACTGCTTTACTTCTACGATGATTTGGACTTCATTTGAAAGTTTTATTTTGCATTTTACAACACAAACACTAAAACATCTGCTAAACAAAGCGATGCAATCTCACAATGAAAACAAACTTATTAGCATTAAAACTTCCCTGCCCTTGAAACTCACATTCATTGAAACAACATTGAAATCCACATTCAAAGAAAATACATTTTGCCATGGCAGATAAAGATTAACTTTGGGCTGTTTTCAAATTATAGGCTCCTTGCACATGAAACATACACATGCTCTTTGATATACCTTCCTGATTGTATTAAATTATATTCCTTGTACAATGTAGTACAGTTGTTAGAGGGCGTTTTAAATTTGTTTTGAACATTTTTTCCAGCAAACAATGAAACAAAATGCATGCACCAATAATGACAAAACTGCCCAATTCAGAACATTTCTATCATAAAAGTCTACTCAAATTTCTACAGTCCACCAGTATCAGTAAATATGCACAATCTCTGAAGTAAAAGTCATCTAAATAATTCCACATTAAAGAAATCTGTAACTAATGAAGAGGTTGCTGCTAGCAAACAACTTTATATTTCATTGTTTCATCTACAAATAAAGTGCCTGTTGCCCTTGAGGAATAAATTGCCTATGTTGCATTAAAAAAACGTTAAGCTAGTAATATTGCAATAGGGACTGGATGGCAAACTGATACAGATTAGAGCTGAGGAAAAAAAAGTTACACATCCTGAAGTCATCCTTGATGTCTCTCTGAACAGACTGATCAAAGAGGGAGCTGATAAAACACCACACACACACACACACACACACACACACACACACACACACACACACACACACACACACACACACACACACACACTTATCTAAGAGAAAAATCAGGAAAGCCAAGCATAGATAAGAAGACATGAGGATACCACACCGAAAATATCCAAATTAGGAATGAAGCCAGAAAATTAACAGGTATAATGTTAACAGCTGTAAAGATATGTTTCCCCAAATTAACTGCATTGCAATAAATTTCAATATTTCTGCAAAGTTCTACACCATACAGAAGGATATGTAATGTCATCTTATATAACACAGCTATAGTCACAGATGCCATCTGTCAATATTACTGTGTATTTTTTTTTCTGCTGTTAAACAGTATTCTATTTGTGGTCCTGTAAAATTTGTTCATGCATGTTACATTGCATGATATTGAAAGGGGTTACTTTGAATATCAAGCAGGTTACACTCTTTATATATTTAGCATTCCATCTGTCAGGTGTGCCAAAAATATATATTTCAGGCTTTACGCCACATTTCAGGATGATGCAACTGTTTAATAGGTTGTGAAAACAGATATGCTGATAATCTTCCTTAAAATGCAGAACAAATAGACAGCATGATGATTAACTCCTCTAGTGAAGGTGAATCGATACCTACACTTCTGTATGGCTTCAGTAATAAATCCACAGTGATTTTCTGTGCATATGCTTGGGTTGCCAGGTGGTAGAGCAATGGAGACTTTGCTATCCATGGCACAATTAAGCTTCAGAACCTGACATACAGGTATTATACATATGTCCTTGTTGGCAGCCACTTTACTAATTACCATGCTGAAATAGCAGCTGCCTGTGCTTTCTCATCTATGCAAGCACTTCCTCTTTTTGACAAATCCCTAGAGGTCTCACCATTATATAGTTGAGACATTTTCTGTCTCCAAGGCATCTGTTCAAGTTAATAAAAACAATCTGACAATATTTTTCCTAACCTGTACCATTGCCCTGTTGGCACCTGCACAGTTAGCTCAGTGATTAAACACAATAGCAATAAAACTATGAAACCTGTCAAAGGCAACAGAATATCAAAGTAGAAATCCAATGGGAATGGTGCTATCAGACGGGCAACTTATTGTGTGTATGCATCTGTATGACAATGAGTGGAACTGATTACAGTAATTTATTTTAGTAGTGTACAATTTGCAGAAGAAAAGCAATAATATAATTAAACCACTTAATAAATAATTCTATTTAAAAACTATAATAAATAAATATAAAACAGAAGACAGCTAGAGTTAGAATTACAGATATAGCTAAGAAGTGTCAAAATTTGTTAACCTAAACGAATCCATGCTCTATTCTAAAGGCCTCCACAGTGATAGGGAAGCGAACACTGCATTTTACAGAATTAAAACATGCACTTCAAATAAGAGAGTTAACTGTTTCTATAAAAACTGATAGCAATCCCACATTGAAAAACAAATTAAATGAAAAAAATTCTAAAATTACCAAGCGCCATGTGGCAGTTAAAATGAATTGAAACAAGTAGTAGCACAATAATATGAGAGGATGTCTTCAAATATAAGTTAACAAATGAAAATGTTATTCTAGTTTATTAGGAAAAAACACATAGCATACACCAAAATGGCTGTATTCTTGCACTTGGCACATGTGATGCAGAAAGTTCCAATTTAGCATTACTGTGGCAAACCCCAAGTTAAGACCACATGTAGTAATGCAAACAAGACTTCTGGTTTTCATAATAGCATTTTGTTTTGGGGAGATGATGTATATGGTCAGTTAGCAAAGATCTATGTAAATTAATTAACCAAATTAAACCTAAGACAATGGCTTTTTGACTACAGTCACATGTTTCCATCAGACAAACACAATAAATACTTTATCCAAGTTACACACTCTACCTGAGCCAAAATGTCCTTTCCGCACTGAGTAAATCCCGTTCTGTTGTACAGCAAAGTCCCTGCAGCTTGTGCTAAAATTGAAATCCCTTTCTTCCCACGAGACGAAGAGAGCACCACTAGTCTGTCCTGCCTGCGGACGTTGCAGTCCAATCCCCTTCCAGTCTATGCAGTTGTAACTGCATAGACTGCTGGGAAAATTTGGAGTTGAATGTTGTTTTCATACTCCGGAGACAGTCTGGATTCTGTGCGCATGCTCCAGACTGGTTCACCAGCAGTCCAAATACCGCAAGTGCGCATGCGTGATGTTCCAGACTCGCATTTTTTATTCCTCTTTTATTTTATTTTATTTTTTTGTTTTATTTACTTTTGGGGGCTGCACAACTGGGAGGGCTGCAGTCCTGCAGTCCAATAGCATGAGCTGCCCCTGGCCCTGTTAAGCTCTAGTTTGTGACTAGAGCTTAATAGCAGTAAGAGATATTTAATAAAAGAGTGTTAAGAACCATTTTGATGTTAGGATAGTGCTTAACAAGCATGTTTTTTCCCCAAATTCAGAACATAATCACAGTGATGCAAACACTACAAGTTGTCTATCAAAAAATAAGACATAAAATACATTACAGAGCATCTAGATCCTGGCAGCATCCACAACTGAGGTTGTAAAAGTGGATTTTGACACAAGTTTAGTGAGGCCTTTGGTCATGAACCCACCTGTTCTGCAACTGGCCCTGCTCAGAGGTATGCATAGACGGTCACTATAACTTGTATGGGACTGGGGAAAGTCTGGTCTTTATTTCTCTAATTTTCCTTACAATTAAATCTCAGAGGTATGCAAGGAAGGACTCTATAGCTTGTGTGAGGCTCTAACAGTGTGGTCATTATTTTTTTAACTTTTCCCAAAATTAAACCTTGGAGGTATGCACACAAGATCACTATAGCTTTTGTATGGACTTTGTACAGTCTAGGAGCAATAAGCAGGAATACCTAACTAAAAACCTTTTTCACTTTTCTCACAATCACATATCAGAAGTGTATACAGGTGGTTAACTTTGAGGGGCAAGGGTAAAGAGGCATACTGTGACTATATAACTTGGATCAAGTAAATATATGTTACTAATTTGTCAGATGACTACACAGAAGGTGGATGTCTTTTGGGGGATGATGACTGAAGAAAAAAAATAAAAAAGCACTTCCCTGCAATAACCCAATTGCTACATTCTAGTAATCAGGTTATTACAGTTACATCCTTGACCCTCCCCATTAACTAAAGAGCAAATAAAAAAACAGGATGATGGGTGGTGGATCATGCCCCTGCCCTTCTCATGCCTCCCTAGCCATGGTCATAACACTCGTTGGCCTTGCAATATCTATAAATCTAAACTGTTTTATGGCTTACTCCCATAGTTTGTCAGGAAATCACTGGCTGCCCTCATAATGATCCTGAATAGCATAAAGTAGGTCTAAGGGAATGAATGAATAATTAAATGCAGTAACATGATTGCTACTAGGATGTCAGTCTAGCTCCATTGAAATATGCATCTACGGAAAAGTCTGCCTAAAACAGGTTATTCAGCGGGAGAGCCAAAGCCTGTCCTGATACTCAGTTGCTGAAAGGCAATAAACACACTGGTCTGTGTCAAATTATAGAAATCAAACTTTACATGTAGAACACACTTCTCAACTGTACAAAGTATGTACATGAATCTAATGTTTTATTGTACCTGTATAAATTGCTATCTTTACTGCTCGTAATCCCAGGTTGTGACTGAAAGGGGTCAATATTACACTCCACTTATTTAGTAAACAAACAGCAATACATAAATAAATAAATAAGTTGTTCACAATTTTGTAAAACATCCCTGATTTTGCATCATATTTTCCGCTGCCCGGTGTGAAATGTTTGATTTTCTGGTAACTCGCTCAGGATAGTACTTCTCAACTCTCGAGAGTTTTGCAATGTGTCCATATTACTGCCTCATTTTGGTCTGTTCCTCATAAAATGTGTGGTTTTCTAGCAAACCATTGAGGACTGTGCTCACTGAATGATAAGACATTTAAGTCTGAGACTTTGTAGCCTTCAGAAAATGCATGCTAATGCAAAATCTGTTTTTTTTTCTAGCAGCTTTCAAACTTTATAACAGCAATAGTTAAAATCTGCCCCTGATTTTGACACTTTATCACCCCCATTAGTTTTACTTTGTCCAGAATTCTTCAGCAAATGTTCAAAGATATGCTAAGGATTACAGTCAATCACAATTGCCAGGAATTTCCAGGAATTAAAGTTTCATATTTCTATTGTTCAGATAATGCATATTGATGTAGAACCTCCTCTATTAAATTTTTAATTAATTAATAATGTTTAAAACTTGTCCCTGGCTTTGAACCTTCATTCCCTCTGTTATTTTTGGCTTTGTCTAAAATTCCCAAGGGGTAACATTCCAGGAACTGAATTTCAAGTACAGCTGTTTAGATACAGCCTTCTAGACTATGTAGAAGTAATCTCAAGAAAGCAATAAAACATTATGTTAGTTCTTAAAAAATTCCAAATAGTTTAAGTTTTCCAGCTTTATGTTTTGTTTTGTTTTCAGTAAGGAATTGTTTTCCCTTTCCTAGTTCATTTGAGTAGTTCTTGTTTCTACCACACTCTGACATACACATTTCCTTATTATAAAGTTTGCAGAAATCCTGCATTGCATTCTTTTCTGCATCTAATGCAAGTTAATGTTATCCATACCCAAATAATTCCCTGTCCTCAAACTCTCTTTTAATGTACTACATAACCAAATAATATTACCATATAAAAGGCATCCCACACAAAACTTGTGCATGTAACAATAAAGGAAACTCTAAATTTTGATCAGCACATATATCGTCTCCAAAAAAATGGGACTTTTTACAGGTCAAATCTATGTCTGATAGATGCAGTAAGTAGAATCATTGCCCAGACCCAGATCCCATACTCCTATATGCATCAGTTGTACTTACAAACTCCCAAGCCTCACAGGAAACTAATTTAGAAGCATGCTACAACCAAGCAAAAAATGTGCGACAAACCTCTCATATAGGACTCACCACTTTGTCACCTTTAAGCAAATGCAGTGGTTAGAACTACCACAAAACGTAATCTACACCCAGCTTGTAACAGTCCGTGATTTTATCTGCTACCCTGATAATTGCCCCTCACTAAGAAGCATGCTTCTGCAATAATCACCATGCAGAGAGTTATGCTCAATTGAGAAACTTTTTCTGGCAACCACAAGTCAAACAATATATCGGGAGATGCTCTGTCTTCCAGTGATATTTCCAAATGTTGGAACAAGTTGCCACTGCCACTAAAAAAATAAACAAATTAAAAGGTTTCAAGCACAAATTAAAATAACATCTGACTGACTCCTGGCAGGGCTCATGTACCTCACCAGGATAATGTACAACCTTCAAGCTAGTATCATGTCTATAAGACACAGGACTTATAGACCCCTTAAGCACACATCACAAGTCACTTGCACAACTGTACAATCTCATTCCCATTTCTCCAGAAATGTATCCCTTTTTCCTCCAATTTCCCTTAATACCACTTTTATTAATTATCTCCCCACACCACCTCTTCCCACTGTCACACTGTTTCCTTCTCCTTCTCTTCCATTCTGTCTGGTGGGTGGGTTAGCATAATTGTTAAGAAATTTACCTAACAATCACAGATACAGAGTTTAAAATCTCACTTTTGAGGGAGATTGGCTAGGTTTAAAATGGTCTGCAAGGGCAGATAGCCTAGTACTTAACTACAAACATAAAATTACACTATTTTAATGTTAAATAAACTGATTACCACTCTAAAAGAGCTTTATATTAATACCATATAGGGGTTAGGAGGGTGGCCTAATGGTTAAGGTGTTTGCCTTACAAACACAAGGTACAGGGTTTGAATCTCACAGGGGATATTTCGCAAGGCTTAAAATGCCTTGCAAGGGCAGTTAGCCTAGTCCTAATCTATGAACCATGCTTCCCCAGAGGTACTCACAAAAAGAAAAAAAAATACAAGCAGTAAATACCAAGTTCTATGCTAACTAACTCAAAGTCCTGTCCCTGACTCTGTCTGCTACAGACTACTGTGCTACAATGTATGCCTAACCTGCAAGACATCCCGTGATCCCACACAGATGTCCTACAGACTATTGTGCTACGATGTATGCCTAACCTACAAGGCAATCCCTTATCCCACAATAATGTCCTACAGACTACTGTGCTACGATGTATGCCTAACCTACAAGGCATCCCCTGATCCACACTGATGTCCTACAGACTACTTTGCTACGATGTATGTCTAACCTACAAGGCATCCCCTGATCCACACTGATGTTCTACAGACAACTCTGCTATGATGTATGCCTTAAACTACAAGACATCCTCTGATCCCACACTGATGTCCTACAGACTACTTTGCTACGATGTATGCCTAAACTACAAGGCATCCCCTGATCCCACACTGATGTCCTACAGACTACTGTGCTATGATATATGCCAAACATACAAGGCATCCCCTGATGCCACACTGATGTCCTGCAGACTACTGTGCTATGATGTATGCCTAACCTACAAGGCATCCCCTTATCCCACAATAATGTCCTACAGACTACTGTGCTACGATGTATGCCTAACCTACAGAGCATCCCTTGATCCCACACTGATGTCCTACAGACGACTGTGCTATGATATATGCCTAACCTACAAGGCATCCCCTGATCCCACACAGATGTCCTACAGACTACTGTGCTACGATGTATGCCTAACCTACAAGGAATCCTATGATCCCACAATGATGTCATACAGACTACTGTGCTTACGATGTATGCCTAACCTGCAAGGCATCTCCTGATCTCACACTGATGTCATACAGACTACTGTGCTACGATGCCTACCTAACCTGCAAGGCATCCCCTGATCCCACACTAATGTCCTGCATACTACTGTGCTACAAAGTACGCCTAACTTACAAGGCATCCCCTGATTCAACACTTATGTCCTACAGACTGCTGTGCTATGATGTATGCCTAACCTACAGAGCATCCCCTGATCCCTCACTGATGTCCTACAGACTACTGTGCTATAATGTATGCCAAACCTACAAGGCAACCCCTGATCCAACACTGATGTCCTACAGACTACTGTGGTATGATGTATGCCTAACTTGCAAGGCATCCCCTGATCCCACACTGATGTCCTACAGACTGCTGTGCTACGATGTATACCTAACCTGCAAGGCATTGCCTGATCCCACACTGATGTCCTACAAACTGCTGTGCTACGATATAAGCCTAAGTGACAAGGCATCCCCTGATCTCACAGTAATGTCCTGCAGACTACTGTGCTACGATGTATGCCTAACCTGCAAGGCATCCCCTGAACCCAAAGTGATGTTCAACAGACTACTGTGCTACAATGTATACCTAACCTGCTAGGCATCCCCTGTTCCCACAATGATGTCCTACAGACTACTGTGCTACGAGTATGCCTAACCTGCAAGGCATCTCCTGATTCCACACTGATGTCCTACAGACTACTGTGCTACAATGTATGCCTAACCTTCAAGGCATCCCCTGATGCCACACTGATGTCCTACAGACTACTGTGCTACGATGTATGCCTAACCTGCAAGGCATCTCCTGATTCCACACTGATGTCCTACAGACTACTGTGCTACAATGTATGCCTAACCTTCAAGGCATCCCCTGATGCCACACTGATGTCCTACAGACTACTGTGCTATGATGTATGCCTAACCTGCAAGGCATCTCCTGATTCCACACTGATGTCCTACAGACTACTGTGCTACGATGTATGCCTAACCTACAAGGCATCCAGTGATCCCACACTGATGTCCTACAGACTACTGAGCTACGATGTATGCCTAACCTACAAGGCATCCCCCGATCCCACACTGATGTCCTATGGACTACTGTGCTACAATGTATGCCTAAGCTACAAGGCATCTCCTGATCCCACAGTGATGTCCTACAGACTACTGTGCTACGATGTATGCTTAACCTGCAAGCATCCCCTGATCCCACACGGATGTCCTGCAGACTACTTTGCTATGATGTATGCCTAACCTACAAGGCATCCCCTGATCCCACACTGATGTCCTACAGATTACTGTGCTATGATGTATGCCTAACCTACAAGACCTCCAATGATCACACACTGATCTCCTACAGACGACTGTGCTATGATGTATGCCTTACCTAAAAGGTATCTTCTGATCCCACACTGATGTTCTGCACACTACTGTGCTATGATGTATGCTTAACCTACAAGGCATCCCCTGATCCCACACTGATGTCCTACACACTACTGTGCTATGATGTATGCCTAACCTACAAGGCATCCCCTGAGCCCACACTGATGAATTTGATACTCATCCACAAAACTAATAGCATCAGAAATACTCATTCTAAGGACCTAAACATCATCTGTGACATAAATAGGACATATTGATAGGACAGGTATGTATCTCAAAGATTACCCCTTCTCTGGAATAAGCTTCCCATCCATGTAAAGCAAAGCTCATTAACTTTATTCAAGAGTAACTTTCACCAATGGATGGTAAATCACAAATGTTCTCCTAGTTTGGCCCCTATGTTCCTAATGTCCAGAGGCAACCTCTGAACTCCTGATGTGTACATGTCTATATCATAACCGTAAAATTCCTTGGGCTGATAGACTTGGCTAGACTTAAAATGGCTCTTGGGCTGATAGCATAGTAACTAGCTATGAACCTAACTGGCAGCCATCTTGGATATGGATTCCACAGCCTATATTTCTTACTTTGCAATAATGTACAAGTTATTTAATCAGACAGCACTCCAGATCTGAGCTTGAAAAGAGTTCCGTGTTGGTCAGTGCTTTACCACAATTTTCAGGTGTTTTTTTTTTTTTTTTTTTTTTTTTTTAAATTAATGTTTTCAAATTTTTCACTCAGTGGGTATGAAACCACTGTCAGGTCTTCCAAGAAAATACTGCTGAGGTTTTTAGTGATAATACTCATGACACCTCTGTCTACACCTCTCATGTAGGCTCCTCCATAGAGTTATAAGGACATTCTAAGTGTTTGTGAGACATATCTGATTATTGATACTTCCAGTTCCTTCCCATGCTGAAATGTGTGTGTAGATATATATATATATATATATATATATATATATATATATATGGATTCGTATCACTTCACCTAAAGACCATTTCACTGAAACCCATTTCACTGAGACCAAATCACTTAAAGTTCTTTTCACTGAAAGTTCATTTCACCTCAAACTCATTTCACTGACAAGTAGTAATCTATGGCAAGTCAAAGGTATATGTCCTTTTCCCCACTGTAGTGCGATCCTGGTGTTAGTATATATAGGTGGGGGGTGTGGGGTGTGCAGCCCCCCACATTTAGGGGTGTGGAGGATGTAGCCCCCCACTTATTTTGCTTTTATGTTGTCTGGTTTTGTTTTACATTGTTTGTTAAAAGGCAACTAGTTGGGGGGGGCTAAGCCCCACACCCCCCCAATGTAGGGGGCTGTACCCCCACACCCCCTAACTATATATACTAACACCAGGATCGCACTACAGTGGGGAAAACGACATATACCTTTGACTTGCCTTAGAGTACTACTTGTCAGTGAAATGAGTTTTATGTGAAATGAACTTTAGGTGATTTGGTCTCAGTGAAATGATGATCCACCTGATTGAAACTTCCTGCATTTTTGTGATGCAGATGGAGATTGTTTTCCACTTCAGTCTGCACAATAATCCTCTGGCTTCAATTAACTTGCCAAAGTAGCTGAAGTCAAGTTCTACATGTGTGGATGGAGGAATGGGAGCTTTGTTTGTCTAAGAAAATGTCAAATGTTTACAGTCTGGTTAGCTTCTTTAATGCACTTTCTGATCAATGTGTGCATTCATAAACTGATGTCAATGTGAATGTCTTAGATAGATTCTTTTTTATTATCATAGGTACACATCTTTTAAATGATGGCATTGTTTTGGTTTACTTTTGAATTATTTCTCATGATCTGTACAGGATTCTTTCATAAAGTGATCGTAATGAGATTAGGTGTTGACATACTGACAGATAGAACCTCTGAATGCTGCTACAGTTAATTGCATAACAGTCAACTATGAAAAATCACATCTCGTTTAATCAACACATGATTATTCAACCCCTCAAACATTTAAAACTTCAAGAGGTCAACACAAACCCTTCAATGTTGAAAAACACAAGAACACTTTTTATCCAAGGGATAAAGTTCCCCCTCATATCCCGCAATGTGGCAACAAGTACACACACAAACAAACCTAAACTATATATATATATATATATATATATATATATAGCTATCTATATATATATATATATATATATATATATATGGGTCTACTGCTTTTAATTGAATACCACTTATTCAAAAAAGAGCACTAGACCGCTCAGTTACGCGAAAGTGCACTTATTCAAAAGTGCACTTTCACGAACACTGCTTCTGCGAATGTATCACACCACAGTGGAGGACAGTAGGAAAATGTTCTATGTCCTCCACTGTGGTGCGGTAGTCACAGATCTTAGGGTTAGGGCACGGGACATGGTAAGGGGATAGTCCTATCCCCTTACCATGTCCCATGCCCTAACCCTAAGGTCCATGACTACTGCACTAAACTGCAGTACGTAGCCCATTCACTGAAGTGGCTTTCGTGAAAGTGCACTTTTGATTAAGTGCACTTTCGCGTAACCCAGGGTCTACTGTGTAATTTCAAAGAAGTGTATTTTCAAAGTTATACAGTAGACCCATATATCTATATATATATATATATATATATATATATATATATATATATATATATATGTGTGTGTGTGTGTGTGTGTGTGTGTATATATATATATATATATATATATATATACATGTATGTGCGTGTGTGTGTATACACTTAGGTATACCAACTCCAAGATTGCACAAACTCAGAGAAGATGGAAACATTGAGGTAAATGCTTTGTTCTCCTTTTAGTTCTTTTCTGCCATGACAGGATGCCAGTGATCTTCCATGTTCTGCATTCTGGGCCATCTGGACAGAAAAAAACTGTATGGTCCCTAATACATTAATGAAAAAGGAGAACAGAAAATTCTGGAATGGATTACTTGATGTAAGAGTCCAGATCAAGTAAGAAAAATGCTGCCAAGTATGTTTATTCTTAAGTGATATTGCTTATTTATTTCCATTTGTGGTATGATTTTGTATACCCTAAAGCATACAGACTACAGAAAGCAAACGTAGCAGACTTCCTCTGAATGATGTGCATTTGAAAACAGTTTGGAGTAAAGAATTCCTTTTTGGCAATCTGTTTTGCAGTATGAGCACCATGTGATGCAACATTGGGAGGTTACTGGTGAAACAGTGTGGTCACAATGTGAGTTACAGAAGAAAACATCCCTTATATAATGAAAAATATGACTGTTGCTTCCATATAGAAGTACCTCAAGATCAGAATAATCACTGGTAGTAAGCAGAAATTAGAAAAAATTTACACAAACATTTCCAAAGCTGCATTGTGGTAAATTTGCACATGTGATATATCAGGAACTTGCATTTCAACCCCACCCTACAGAAATGTGTATCACCTGCAATTGCCATGCAACACTCTAAAAATAGCAAAACAAAATTTCAAATGCCTCATGCTTATTACATGCTCTGAAAGAAATGACATATCACAGTAACATCACAAAAATGTCCTGTTATCACTATTACTGTGTGGCTTTAGTACATTGACCTGCTACATTAGAGCACAATGCAGACTTCAACCAATGTGAATACACGTACAGTCCTTTGATATTAAAAACAATTCACTTATGCTGTACTGACAAGGACAGAAAAAAACCCAGAAACATGGCATATCTTTATCTTTCCGTATTTAACTCAACAAAATATCAACAGAGTCCACACAGCAGTGTCCTAAATGTGCGTGAAAAAAAAGTAGGAAAGTTGTTTTGTGCAATGCCCATTTTCACATTTAAGGCAGTAAATATAGGCATATGGTCATCTTGGGCATGATAGCAAACAGAGGTGACTCCAGCGAGGGGTAGGCATTTCTGTGGCAGTCAGATGCACCAGCTGTCGTAATTTCCTCCAGTGTTTCTAAGCATTCTTTCCTCCTACTGTCTTCACACTAATTTGTGCCCCCAATGCACTTTCTGCCAAGCATACTGCAGTACTGCTCCCCTTAATGAGCCAAACCCTTGTATCCCTAAATTTATGGACTGCAAATTTCTCATCCCTTGACTGGATAAAGCATGCTTCCTTTTCCAAACCCATTTCATTTTTCCTTTTGCATATCATTATAAATGTATAATTTCATATAATGTACAACCTACAGTAACGGACACATAACTAGTTACAGCAAACTCTTTCACCACAGAAAATAGCAATATAATTATTGCTCTCTGTTTTACACATTCCTTTTGGTATACCATATGCGTATCTGTTTACCATTTTTTATTAGATATTCACCATCAATGATCACACACGTCTGTTGTGCCACTTATGCTCTCTGTCCTGTTTCACACCAACTTAAATATTACCTGAAAATAACAAAATTATGACTAGCATATCTATCCATTTACCAAAGTGATTTGCCTACTAAGTAAAAATACAAATGTGTCTAAATGTCTGGTTTTTATACTCTTGTCCCACTGAATTTCTCTCAAACAAAAATCCTTCAGCATCTCCTACATGTCAGAAAAATGATCTTTGACTCATATCCATGTGAAAATAAAGTATAGGCCAAACTCTGCAGAAACAGTCCAACTACCACCACCCAAACTGCAAACACACACACGCACACACACACACAGACACACACGCACACACAACACACGCACGCACACAGACACACATATACACACACACACAAAATAGATAAGCTTTTCCTTAGTAGCTTATTCTTTGTTGGTTTCCAATAACATGCACTGGCTATTATGTTTCTGCAGTTAAGCCAGTTTCATAGCCTTGCATTTGCAAACCATTGATTTAAAACATATTGGTTAGTTTCTGTAAGCTACACTGTTTTTATGTCTCTCACACTTTTGGAGATCAGTTAATGAAATCATTGCTTGCTGCCATATTTTTTTTCTAACAGAGAACCCATTTCTTGGTGTCTTACTCAAAACAAATATAACTTGCGTTGTTTTTTTATATGTTGCAGACAACAACACCTATGGAAATAGACTGAGAGTTCAAATGTCACCTTTGAAACAAACAAGCTTTGCCTTAGTAGCTTATTCAATTATGGTAGTTAGTAACAAAATAAATCCACATCTACTGATTACTTAATGTTCTGATATGCTTGTGTGACACTTTTTTTTTTCATTTTCTTTAATGCATATGTTATATTAGTGAAGGTTTCTGGTATAGAGGAAACCTGTTCCAGTACTTTTTGGCTGCAATACAGAGAAAAATAATACCTGATAAGATGCCAGACTATAAGACACACATCTATGTGCATGCACGTGCACACACACACAGACACACACACACAGACACACACACACACACACACACACACACACACACACACACACACACACACACACACACACACACTCTCTTTCTCTCTCTCACACACACAAGAAATTTGATGGGCCAATGACAGGTCTTTGAGTACAGGACAAAACCATAGCAGTCAATGCCCATGCAGACTCAGGATATGCAGACTCCAAACAAAAGGCATCTGAGACAAGAACCGAGCAGTGTGAAGTGGCAACAGTAACTACTGTTCCACTGTGGGGTGTCACTATGATGCAGCATTCAATAAATTCAAGTAAATAATGTTTAAAATTTGTGGGCAACAGTAGTCAGAATGATAGCTTGTGGACACCTCTTCTGCAGCCACTGGCCTCTTGCAAATTAATGTTCTCTGAGCCACAGTCGCAGAAGGGATTTCCTCACTGTGTATGTAAAAGCCTTCATTCTGTATTTGTAGTCTTTATTCAATAAACAGTAGGGGGCAGTGTTCCCTGACAAATGCTTAGGTACTCTCACTGCTATTAAAACAGTCTTAAGAATTCTTGCCCTCATGGAGGTGTGGTACTCTTTGTCTGATTGCATCTTTGTTTCTGTACAGTCGATTAATCAGTACAATTACAGACACAAACTAGCTTTCATTCCTGTCTAATAATAAATGTATCATTTTGGCAAAAAATACATAAATAAAATAAGATTCTCTGAAGCTTAAATCACAAAATGTTCCAGACAATGTCCAGCAAATCAGATTCCCTTCATGAATGTCTGAAGCCCTGCTAATTGTGTAAAAGCAACAAACACCTAATTACTTACAAATGGATTGTCACTGTCCAGCTTCAATTAATGTATCTGGCATCCCTCAACCCTAAATATTGTTATAAAATATGCAGAAAAAATATAGGAAACATAAGACCACAGCAGATAGTATCAAATAAAACTCCAAAGTTTAATCCACAGTAGCTCTGGCTATGAAAGCGCTCACCATTTTTGTACTGTGGATTAAACTTTGGAGCTTTATTTGATACTGGCTGCTGTGGTCTGGTGTTTCCTATATTTTTCTGCATATACTATTTATTTGGGAACCCAGTCTACTCATACCACCTTATATTTTTTAATTGTTATAAAATAGTATGTCAATTTTATATAAAATAATAGTACATACTATAGTTATAATAAGAAAATCAGCACACAATTTAACTCAGTATTTTTATATACCCGGACATGCAGGTTTTGCTTAGGTGTTACCATCTTCTGTTTGATTTTCTTTATAATTAATTTATTTTGCTATTTGCAAATTTGTTTGTAGTTAACGTGCTTATAGCTAATGTGCATTATCTCTGTTACACATATGCTTTTTACACTAGCTTTGTAAGCAGATTTTCTATGTATTAACATTGTTTCATTTGTATTTTATTATCTCTTGCATGTATATTGTGATGCTTTGTAATATTGTGGAGCTTTTCTCCCAGGGACTCCACTGAAAATGGGCTCTTCATAGGCCCAATGGACTTTCCAGGTCAATAAACGCAATAAATAAATAAATAAATAAATAAATAAATATTAGTGCACTATCTCAGTAAACAAATATAAATAAATAAACATATAATCCAAATGTGAGTGACAATGCCTTCTTAGGAGTCATACAAAAAGATACACATACAGCAAAAAAAATGAAAACTCAGGTTATATTATATCATAAAGAAAGCAAATCCCATATTAACATGAGCATTTGAATTAGAATATACAGAAAAGGCAGCATTTAAAAGACAAGCAGTAGTAAGATTGGGCCAATCGGAAACTGTGGAACATAGATCTTTAAGTATACGTGTGTAGGAAAGATTACATCAAATGTTTAGAGCCCTTCTGGAAAAAAATGGGCAAAGTAATGTGACAAATTGCGTGATGTGTACAAACAGGATAAGGAAGGGCACATGCTTAACTGACAATATAAGAGAATAGGATAAAGGCAGTCTTGTTTATATCTAGGTATCCCGCTACTGACACTTGGTAAGTATAATTGTGAGGCAGAGCAGAACAGCCACATTAGACTGATAATGGCATAATATAGGTGGAAAATGCATGGACTCTGATAGGAGAATTCAGAAGAAAAGAAAGCACAGCTGCATAAGTAAACGTACCATAACAGTAGATCTTTCAATGATAACTGCTGCAGTAGCCTTAGCTGTATGGGTTATATCCTGCATATGATATAACAGCTGGCCACTTCCAAAGCTCCGGGGTACCTTCCACTCTCATCAGCCATTTGCAAAGTAACCAAGAGTGATGGAAAAAGAAGAAACGAAATGGTATACTTTCAACAAGTGTTTTGAAACATGAGCAGTGTTTTAAATTATCTAAAACTTAACTAGTTTCCATTCTGGGGATGAACAGTTTGTTTATTTGATTAAGTTCATTAAGTTAGCTTTCCTGTAGTGAATGAGTTAATGAATCACTTTGAATTTCTATAAAATATAGTAAACATACCATATACAGCAAGGTAATCTATCTGCCCAGTGGTTGGCCTGGCATCATGTACAGGTCTTTAATGTCATGATAGTTAATAAAACAGAAATGCAGATAAATGCTTATGTTGTCATTATGTTCATGTTCTAACACTTGTGAGTGAAGTTTCTACATTACTCATACACATGCTGTCAGATTTCATTGTTGTGATCTGCATTTTCTTCCCATTTTGAGACACCTGATGAGTAGAAAAAGCATGCTGTAGTATATTATTACTTTAAGGCTATAACATCATTAATGAGCCTATGGACATAACTCCACAATAATGGCTTAAGGTTTCCTATCAAAAATTATTCATTAATCCAGTGATATCCAGGTGTCCATATTTTGTGTTTTGTATCTCTCACATATTTTGTACTAGCTTTGAATGGTATAGAGTGAATGCTCTTCTATATATGGCCAATAAACTGTTATTTAAACTGTAAGGCACAGTACTGTATGTGATACCTAAATATGAAAGCATGCGTAAGGTAGAAACACAAAACAAGTAATTTTTATGCACACCATGTATAGCATCCTTCCTTCACTACACAACATTCTATATCACAAAACACTTATAAATGTCATGCACGTTTGTTTATAGAACTAAAATAACTGGTAATTGAGTTTTCACTTGTGAGTCATGATGAAGATGGCAAGCCATATATCATGGAAAAGGAAGTAGGACCCCCAAGCAGTTAGAGTCTACATTCCCTATTTCAGGAAAAAGGATGCATTTGGTAACCATTGCAAGGCTGACCCCCTAGTGGTAACTGCTGTGTATCAACCTGTGATGAGCTAATCACTTGGTAGAAAGATGCCATGGAAACTCACATATTCAAGCATGTGCTACGTTAGCTGAGTCCACAGAGTAAAACAACTGTTGATATGACTGGAAGAATAGGTAAAGTCTATCACTGTTTATGGGCCACGAATAATTCTCCTCTTGTGTGTCACCCATATGTTATGATAGGATTATATGTTTATAGGTACTTATGCAGCTATTAATCAATGAGGATATTTAGAATCCTAGCCTTACATTCCTTGAGTAGCTTTTTAACGCTTATATTTTGTGTTTGAATAACCCAAAGGCAGACAGACCATGGACATGTTGGGACATTATTTTTGCCTCTGTCTTCAAGGGATATGGGTGCTAAACCAGTGGGCAATTTATGGTTTACCATCCAGTCACTCAAATTATTTTGACTAAAATAAGAAACATACTTTGCTTTATGTGAGTGAAAAAGGTTCCACTGAAGAGGCATTCTCAGTGATATATACTTATCCCTCTAGTGTGTCTTATTTATGTTGCAAAAGAGTTTGCAATCTCTTGAGTGGGCATTTATACTGCCATTGGACTTGTGAATGAATGATGAACATTGCCCTTTCTACAATGAAGCGTGATCTCAGAGTTGGAATATTTAAGAAGGGGGTAGGGGATCAAAGCCCCCCACTTTGGTGGGTTTAGTTTTGGTCCGTGTGGGGTTTTTTTCATGGTGACCAAGTGGTTCCTTTCTCAGGGAAAGGATGTCACTGGTACATGCTTTCGTTAAAGTGAACTTATGCTGAACTGGGAATGGGTAAGTGAGTTTCGATTAAGTGATTTTTTTGATATATCAAAGTAGATCCATATATATATATACAGATGGTATATGTTGGTTGATTTGCAAACAACATCTTTGAAACCCACTTGGTTTAGACAATGACCAGATGATTGACAATGTAGTTTGTCAACCATTTTGACTGAGATTGCGGTACAGTGCAGATTGGGGAATGTTCCTTTTTACTCACGATAGTTCAATCTTGGCCCTAGTATATGTAATTAGCAGGGGGTATGGGGGCTGCAGGTAGGGCATGGCCCAGCAAAAACATTGTTTTGTCTTGTTTACTGCTGTTGTTCTTGTTTCCATAGATTAACTTTGATCACAGGGTCTTGACCTGGTGGGTTTCAACTATGTCTTTCATTGATCAACTGAAATAGATCCAGGCATACATATTTATATACACACATATATATATATATATATATATATATATATATATATATATATATATATATATACACATATATGTGTTCATAAGTAAGTAAAAGGCTATCTGCTCGAGGGAATCTCTAAGCCTAGTTACCACCCCCTTAGATTACATCCCTGTGCCTCTGTCCAGGAGAGCCATTAGTTCCCTGTGCCTCTGTCCAGCAGAGCCACTGCAGTGATCCCCGGGGTAAATTTTCTGTTTCCCATCCACTCGTCAAGGTTTCTCTTGAAGAGTGTTAGTGAGGGGCTCTGCCTAACATAGATTGAAGTCCTGTTCCAAAGCATGGGGAGTCTCTGGAACTACCTTCCTCGAGCTGTACTGCTGATCTAACCAGCATATCCTATAACTGAAAAGTTCATCTCTACTTGATTCCCAAGTAGACTATTCTCTATCTGTAAAGCCTAGCACTTACTCCTGCAGTACTTGCACCTTGATAAAGCACTCTTATTATAGATAGTACCCCACCAGCCTAAAACCCACTTCCCCCGGAGTCTTTTGAAAGTCTCTTTATCTACTACTTCTAGTATGTCGAGGGATCAGTTGCTAGTGTCCTCTCCAGCTCAACTGGTGAACCTGGGAATATTGAGGCAATGTTACAATTGCCTCATGTACATGGACAATCCTCTCCTTCTCCCACAAAACACAAATACATGCGAGAGATGCAACTATACGGCCAAACTGGAGGCTGAGCTCTCTCAACATAGGACTGGCAAGACCAGACAGGAGGAGAAGGTAACCACACACAATACATACCCAGTCACACATGGTACCATCACAACTTCAAATCATACACATACTCACACAAAGACATACTCGGAGGCTCTGATCAAAAATTTACCAAAACAGCAGAGGCCACCAAAGCAGACACCCAAACAACTACCACCTCACGACCCAACACATGCAACACATAGACCACACAGTCAGAGTGTCAAACAGTCACAGCCCTTAAGGCCAAACAAAATGCCAGACACACTTGTCATTGGTGATTCCATAGTCAGACACACTGACGTCCCGCTCACCAGACTGAGTAAGGAGAAGGTCACAGTAAGCTGCCTGTCGGGCGCTAGAATCCGCCACATAACGCAAGCAATCAGGTCTCTCAACAGCAGGTACAAGTATGACTCAGTCATTGTCCACGCTGGTGTCAACGACCTGAGATGTACCTCCTTGGACTACATGAAAAGGGACATCGAGGAGCTCTCTGATTATGTAGCCCAGGCAGGTATGACCCTGACCTTGAGCAGTATCCTACCTTCACCTAGAATGATGCCACAATACAGTGATAAGATGATCAGCTTTAATAATTGGCTTAAATTCTGGTGTCATTCAAAGAGGATCCAATGTCTGTCTGCCTGGGATGACATGCTGGACAAGCCACACTGCTTCGCAAGGGACGGCTTGCACCTGTCACCCCTGGGCTTCCGGATATTGGCAAAGGCTCTTGCCACCCCCATAGTGCCTTTTTAGGCAAGGCTCAAATTCTAAACCTACCACCCTAGAACACCAAAAAGGAAAAAAACTAAGGGTAATGCTGCTCAATGCCAGAAGTCTCAATCTCAAGATGCACGCACTCGAGGTCCTTCTCAATATGGAGAACATCGATGTCTGTGCTGTGACAGAAACCTGGTTCAAGGCTCCTGAGAGCACCCCAGCACTAACAGGTTTCACCTGATATCATGCGTTCCGGCCCCAAAATCCGGACAACACCAAGAAAGGAGGGGGGGTGTCCATATTCATAAAGGACACCCACACCTCAAGGTTGGTGGCAACGCAAGATGCATCGGAGACCATCCAGGTGCAATTAACCATAGGCAAGACTGCTCTGCAATTTGTAGCATGTTACAGGCCACCCTCTCAAACTCAGGAACCTCACATGGCCTTCCTGAAAACATTGGAGGATAAATGTATCTCCAAACACCATCATACTAGGTGATTTCAACTACCCTAATATAGACTGGGAACACTACTCAAGCCCGAACACTCTAACCCAAAGATTCCTGGAGTTCATAAACTCAAATGCCATGGAACAACTAGTCACCATCCCCACAAGAGGAGAAAACATACTTGATCTCATCATCACGAACATGGGATCAAAATGTTCAACACTGGAAGTATACCCCTCACTGGTGAGATCAGATCATAAACTAATCTCGCTGGAGGTCCTCATCCCGCCCCACCTGAAACAAAAAGACCACAGTGAAAAACTTCTCAAAAGCCGATTTCACACTTCTAAAAACTAGTGTGGTCTCCTTTAAGGCCCCTGAGCCAGTGGTAAACATTACTCAAACCGCTGAATCACTTACAAATGCCTTCTACCAGCACCTACAGGACTGCATGGATCAGGCAATCCCAAACAAAACTAAGACTCTCTGTACCAAAGGTAAGCATCCAGTCTGGTGGACCCCAGCCATAAACAAGCTCTACAACAAAAGGAGGAAGCTACTACAAGATAGAGCAAAATCCTTGAAAGGTAAGACACCTTTGATCATTATAAGTAAAAACTAAGAGCTCTCATAAAATCATCCAAGGCAAATTTTGAGAGAAAAATCGCCAAGGACTCTAAAGACAATCATAAGGCCTTCTTTAGCTATGTTAGAAACCTAGGAGGAAACTCCCAGATATGCTCAGAATTAGTTCAAAATGATGTGAAAATTACTGAACCTACACACATTGCTAACATACTGGCTGACAGGTTCAGTGCAAACTTCCCCCAAAAGGAGAGATATCTATTCCAGAGGATTGTAGCCCCCAAACATCTCCAACGCCCAGGTGAGAACTGCCCTCACTAAGGCAAAAACACAGCATCCATGGGACCGGATGGTGTCCCCGGCTGTGTGCTTCACGAACTCAACGAGGAATTAAACCCACAGTTAGGACAGCTGTTTAATCTTAGCCTCACCTCAGGATACGTACCCAAGGAGTGGCGCACGGCGACTGTGGTCCCACTTCATAAGGGCGGTGCCTCCACAGACCCTGGAAATTACCGCCCCATTAGCTTGACAAGCCTTATCTGCAAAGCCATGGAGAGGATCATAATGGAACTCATAAATAAAGACATAGGGAACTTGCAGACTTTGGATCCAACCCAGTTTGGCTTTGTCAAAGGCAGATCCTGCCTCTTAAACTTGGTTGACTTTTTCGAGACAGTCACCAAGGCCATTGATGAGGGAAAGGCAGTCCATACAGCCTACCTTGACCTGGCAAAGGCCTTCGACACAATACCCCACTCAGGTATCATCGAAAAACTCATCAGCTTGAATGTAAACCCATACATCACAAGATGGGTTGCAAACTGGCTAAGTGACAGAACCCACAGGGTCAGAGTTGCTGGAGCCATGTCAGACTCAAAGCCTGTCACAAGTGGTGTCCCACAGGGCTCAGTCCTGGGTCTTGTTCGGCATCTACTTTTCTGAAGTACAAGCAAACACAGGAGGGTTATGGCTGACAAAGTTTGCAGATGACTGCAAACTGGGCGCCATAGTCGAAAACACATCTGACACAGATATCCTCCAGAAGGGCCTCACAGAAATGGATAACTGGTGCCAGAGCCATGGCCTGAAGTTAAACGCCAAAAAATGCATAGTCATACCCTTTGGGAAAAACAAGGTTACCCCTAGCTACCATATAGGTGGCAATCCACTGAGCACAGAAAAGTCATCAGGGATCTGGGGACCCAAGTTGACAGTAGCCTTTCGTTTGACACTCATGTTGCTAAAGTAGTTAGGAAAACCTTCTATATCGCCCACCGGATCATGAAGGGATTCACATCTAGATCAAGGGAGGTCATCGTCCCCCTGTACTTATCACTCATTAGACCTATGATTGAGTACAATGCCCCGTTCGGAATGTATCTGACCAGACACCTGCTGCAGCTTGAAAGGCCCCAAAAGTTCCTCACCAAAAGGATAAAGGGTCTCAAAAATATGTCTTATGCTGCCCGACTGAAAGAACTCCAGCTCTATTCAGTCTCATACCGCTTGCTCAGAGGTGACCTGTGCCTGACATATAAGGCCATGTCAAACCCAGATTTGATGAATATGCTTCACCTCAAAAAATCTAGATCCCTCAGAACCACAAGGGCGGGAGACTTAAACCATGACACGGTTATAAATAGAATGTGCTGGAGGGACAGATTCATCACCCAGAGACTCCCTATGCTGTGGAACAAAATCCCGGTACATGTGAGGCAGAGCACCTCACTGGCCTTGTTCAAGAGGAATCTTGACCAATGGATGGGAGATCGCAGATATACCCCAGGGATTACTTCAGTGTCACTGCTTGACAGAGGCACAGAAAAATGATAGGCATAGTTTTTATTCAAACTAAAGGAGTGGCGAAAGCCACATAACTATGGGCTAGGCTTATAAATGCCCTTGGGCAGATAGCCTAGTATGAACCTATGAACCTATGAACCTATGAATTTATCCATCTAGCATGTCCTATTTATCATTGTGGTGAGGTTTAGATCTCTAGAGTGTGTGGCTCTTGGAGATTTTTTTTTTTAGGTGGAGCATGTCCATCAATTCCGGGTTGGACATGGCCTTGTATGTCAGGCAGAGATCACCTCTGAGTAAGCAGTATGCAACCGAGTACAGCTGGAGTTTCTTCAGTCGGGCTGCATAGGACATCTGTTTGAGGACAGTAATCCTCTTGGTGAGGTACTTATATGGTTTTTCCAGCTGTTGCAGGTGTCTTGTAAGGTAAATCCCAAATAGGGCATTGTACTCTATGATAGGTCTGATGAGTGATAAGTAGAGGGGCACAATAACCTCTTTTGTTCTAGATGTGAACCCTTTTGTGATTGGATGGGCCACATAGAAGGATTTTCTAACCACCTTGGCAATATGATTATCAAAAGAGAGATTACTATCTACTTGGGTCCCCAGATCCCTTATTACATTTTCTGTATTTAGGGGACTACCAGGTATGTGGTAGTTCATGGGTACTTTGTTTTTTTCCAAAGGGGATGACTATGCACTTTTTGGCATTTAGTTTGAGGCCATGATTTTGACACCAGGTATCCGTCTCAGTGAGACCCTTCTGGAGGATGTCTGTATCAGCCAGAGAGTCAATTATGGCCCCCAGTTTGCAGTCGTCTGTGGACTTGGTCAGCCATAGTCCTCGTCCTCCTGGGCTTGCCTGTACCTCTGAGAAGTATATACCAAACAGGATGGGGTCCCAGGACTGAGCCCTGGGGGATGCCACTTGTAACCGGTTTAGAGTCAGACCTAGAGCCTGCAAGTCTCACCATGTAGGTTCTATCCATGAGCCAATTGGCAACCCATCTTGTGACACAGGGGTTTATGTTCAGGCTGGTGAGCTTGTCTATAATACCAGAATGGGGAATGGTATCGAAAGCCTTTGCGAGGTCTAGGTAGACTGTGTGGACCTCCTTTCCCTCATCTAAAGTCTTGGTAACTGTCTCAAAGAAGTCCACCAGGTTTAGGAGGCATGATCTGCCCTTAACAAAGCCAAACTGGGTAGGGTCCAGTGTTTGGAGGTTCCCAATGTCTCGGTTAATGAGATCCATGATGATGCACTCCATAGCCTTGCAGACCAGGCTAGTCAGGCTTATAAGGTGATAGTTCCCGGGGTCCGTTGTGGCGCCACCTTTGTGGAGTGGGATAACTATTGCTGTGCACCACTCTATGGGTACGTAGCCTGTAGAGAGGATGAGTTTGAACAGTGTGTTTAGTTGAGGGGTTAGTTCATTTTGGAGCTCATGTAAGACACAGCCTGGGACACCATCCGGTCCCATTGAAGCTGTGTTTTTGGCTTTGGATAGGGCTGTTTTAACCTGTGTGTCAGTGATTGCCAGGGTTCTACATTCTTCTGGTATGGTTATGGGCCCTTTAGGGGGTGAGAGGGAGGTGAAGTTTGTATTAAACCTGTCTGCCAGAATGTTGGCAATATCAGTCGGTTCAGTGTATTTTGTGTCATTCTGCACTAACTGAGAGCAGATCTGAGAGTTTCAACTTAGGTTCTTGACATAGCTAAAGAACACTTTGTGGTTATCTTTGGAGTCCTTGGCAATTTTTCTTTCGAAGCTAGCCATGGATGATTTTATGAGGGATCGTAGTTTCTTGCTGATACTGATCAGGGATGTCTTTCCTTCTTGGGATTTTACTCTTTTCTGTACTAGTTTCCTCATTCTATTGTATAACTTGTTTATGGCAGGGGTCCACCAGACTGCTTTCCTTTTCTTGGAGGAGTGAGCCTTGGTTTTGCTTAGGATAGCATGATCCATGCATTCTTACAGGTGCTCATAGAGTGCCTTTGTAAGGGATTCAGCAGCTTGGACAGCATTGTCCTTTACCATGGGGGCTGTGAACCTTTCCACCTCAGACTTAAGTAACGTGAAGTTTGCTTTTGAAAAGTTTTTCAAGGTGGTTTCCTTGATTGGGGGTGGAGGTGGAATGTGGATATCCAGAGTGATTAGTCTATAGTCTGATCTAACCAGTGAGGGGTTGACCTCCGGTGTGGAACACTGGTCGCCCATGTTGGTGATGACCAGGTCCAATATGTTGTCATCTCTGGTGGGGGTGTTGACCAGTTGATCCAGGGCATTCGAGTTTATAAATTCTAGGAAACATTGGGCAAGGGAGTTAGTACTAGAGTAGTTCTCCCAGTTAATGTTTGGGTGATTGAAATCACCAAATATTAGGGCATTTGGTAGAATCTTCATATTTTCCAGTGTCTCCAGAAATGCGGAATGGGGGTCATGGTGGTTGATCTGTAGCAAGGTACAATTTGAACTACAGTTTTTCCCATTGTTAGTTGCACATGGATGATCTCTAAGGCATCGTGCTGCGCCACTAACCTGGAGGTGTGGGTATCCTTGATGAATATGGATACACCCCCGCCTTTTGTGTTTCGGTCTGGGTTCTGTGGCCAAAAAGTATGGTATGAGTTATAGCCTGGTAGTGCTGGGGAGATCTCTTGGGGGCCTTAAGCCAGGTTTCTGTTACTGCACAGATATCGATGTTCTCCATACTGGGGTGTGGCTCGAGTGCATGCATTTTGACATTTAGACTTCTGGCGTTGAGTAGCATTACCCTCAGTTTTTGGTTACTTGCGCTATTTACGATGGTGGGTTTGTCTTTTGAGCCTTGCCTAAAAAAGGCACTATAGGGGTGGCAAAAGCCTTGGCCAGTATTCGAAAGCCTAAGGTGACAGGTACAACCCATCTCCTGTGAAGCAACGTGGATTGTTGAGCATGTCATCCCAGGCGGACAGATACTGGATCCCCTTTGAATGACACCAGAAACGTAGCCAATTGTTGAAATTGATCATTTTTTCTTTATACTGCGGTATCATTCTTGGTGAGGGCAGGATGCTACTCAGGGTCAGAGTCATACTGGCCTGGGCTACGTGATCAGAGAGCTCTTCCATGTCTCTTTTCATGTAGTCCAGGGAGGTACATCTCAGGTCATTCACACCAACATGGACAATGACAGAGTCATATTTGTGCTTGTTCTGGAGTGACCTGAGTGCTTGTGTTATGTGGCAGATCCTGCACCCAACAGGCAACTAACTGTAACCTTCTCCTTGTCCAGCCTAGTTAGTGGGACATCAGTGTGCCTGACTATAGAGTCACCTATTACTAGTGTGTTGAGTATGTTATTTTGCCTTAAGGCCTGTGATTTCATGGCAGACTGATTATGTGAAGTATGTGTTTTGTGGTTTGTGATGGGGAGTGGAGGTTGCTTGGGTGTCTGTTTTGGAGGTCTCTCTTGCTTTTGCAGATTTTTATTTAGAGCCTATGAGTATGTTTTCATGTATTTATGTGTGTTATTTGGTTTAGTAGGTCTATGTGAGGCTAGTGGTGTGATGCAAGTATTTCCCTTCTGATCTTGACTGTCAGTTCCAGTCTTGGGTTGAGAGAGCTTTGCCTCCAGTTTGGCTGTATAATTGCATCTGTCACATATATTAGTGTTTGGTGGTAGGAGGAGAGGGTTGTCTATGTACATGAGGCAGTTTTAACATTGCCTCAAAATGCCCAGATTCACCAGTTGGACTGGAGAGTACACCTGAAACTGCCCTTTGGACATGTCTGAATAGGTAAAGTGAGCTGTTGTACTGATTGGCTGGTAGGGACGAATAGAGAGCCTTGTCCTTCTGGACAGTATAGAGGGGGGGGGTCTAGTGCTAGGGTTAATTAGTACTTGCTATGAGTTTTGAGCAAGTGCTGGGCTGTGAAATGAATGGTTTGAGTGCTTAAGTTGAACGTCTGTCTAGTTCCAAGGGAAAAATTGAAGAGTAGACTTCGTGGAGCCAGGAATAATTTAACCCTAGTTAACCGGTGCTGCCCAGCACGCAAAACTGCACAAATGCATTTTTTATAGCAGGGAAATGAAAGAGATAGAAGTTAGCCCAAAATGGCCAATAAACTACTAACTTCTGGGCCAAAACCACTCCTCCGGGGACATAGGCTGCTCAAAGCTCCTCTCTCTCACAGGTAAACAGAGAAACTTCCTTCTATCCGAGCAAGGTATGGGCAACACAGAAACTTGTAACACAGCCCTGAATTTAGCAATAAACTGAAAACTGGACTATACTAGTTCAGAAAGGTGGGAAACAAGTTTTTTTTTTTTTGTTCAAAAGGAGGGAAGCGTTAAGGCAGAATTTCCACTGCAAAGATTATGGTAGCGTTAAAATGCTATGTAAGTGCCACGCTAAATAAACAAAAGCATTCAATCCACTAGCAAAGCTCTTTAGATCCACACTCTGGTCAATAAATCCACATGTAAGGTGCATGTTCATCCAAAGCTGATAACCCAAATAACTCAGTGGTCCAGCAGTATTCACTTCATCAACTATATCCACAAGGAAAGGGATTGACCAAAGTAAATGTATAAATCACATGAATTTATTAAAGACAAAAAACATCAAGCGCTTTCACCCGTAGGCTTCATCAGGCCATTAACAGCTATACATTTAAGTTATTTATATACCTTGGTAGGTATTAACGTCATTTCCTTCAATTAACTAATAGCGCATTTTATTATACATTCAATACTATGAAGCATTATACAAAGCAAAAATAAACAATTACGTAATATAAGAATTAATTTCTAAAATATTTTCCAGTTTACACTTTCAATATGCCCTACAAAATTCCATACCTATGTAAGGCATATACTTAATGATTTACACTTTTAATATGCCCCACGTAATTCCATGCTTATGTGAGGCATACCCTTAAAGCAGTGATTTAACTTAATATTAAAAACATGACTTTCAATACGTATCACATACACTAAACGCACAAACTGAAGTATTAGGCCTACCTATACACTAATAAATATATAATAAAACTCAAGTGTTTCATAAAAATGCAAAGTTTAAAACCAACAACATCTGTTGATGTAATAATGATCTCTCATGTCTAACATTATTAATGTAATACATACCGCTACTTTTAAACTCCATAAAACTAAGCATCATCAATGGAGATCATTAGATATAGCAATCCGGACTACTCCATTACACTATAATAACAGTGTATTTGCCTGAACAGGCATGATTAATGGAAAAAGGGAAAAAAGTGTCCTGGGATACCTACTGAAAGAATAAATCTAAATGCACGGGAATATAAAATATAATATATAATATATAATAAATATTTTTTTGTTTTGTTTTGGGGTTTTTTGTTTGTTTTTTCAGAAAATAAAGCAGATACAATAATAAAAAAAAACACGTTAAATGCACAGAAATGGCTATCACACTTTAGTGTGTAGCCTACAACAGTTAAACAGATACTTTAAACACAAAAACAACTTAGTTCAAGTGCAGGCAGCAAATAAGTACAATATGTAGCAGAAACAAGCTTTTTAAATCACAGAAATGCTAATATATATATATACATTAACACACACACACACACACACGGACATATATATTATTGAAATGCACAAGAATGGAAACACAGGTGATTGATGCCAGCATTTTAAAAATAAAGCAGTCCAAAAAATCCACTAAATAAAAAAATATATCACAAAAAGAAAACAGTCAGTTAGTTATTTTTTTGTGATCTGTTAACCTCTGCTATAAATTCAGACATACTTTGTCTTAATAATGATAGAGTTATGAAAATATTTTTTGCAAGATAATGTATAGGGTTTGGGGTTAGGATCATAATAAGAGTTAGCACCCATTAATAAAAATGAACAGGGGAGAATTGTTTATTGATTTGGCCTCTGGGTGGCAGTAGATAACTGTTTCTTTTATAACTCATATGGATGTATTTCATAAGAGGTCCTCCCGTTCGATTCTCAGCTGGAGCGCCTTCTGTGTGGAGTATGCATGTCCTCCCCGTGGTCAAGTGGCATTCGAAAGACATGCATGAATGGGCGTGCCTTCATTGAAGGCTGGGCATCGAGCTGGCACCTCGGCACCATAAAAATCTACTGCCAATCATTAGCAGACTGGAGTTCGGCTGGGGCCACCCCTAACCGGGAAAGCTGAAAGAAGAAAGAAGAACAACAGATGTATTTCATACGTTCATGTAGTGCATGAAGTGCCATGATTACACTCCAGTAATACTTAAATAACATGCTGGTTCAGCTCTACTCTACTGTAAGACCCAACCTTAACATTGCTTAGAAGGGTGCTTAGTAATTGTTAAGCAGCCCATACTTTTTATTAAGATGATATCTGCCCCTAAAAGCTGATAGTGCCATACAATAAACAACAGCAGCAGGATATGAAGTGGCTTTGTTTCTGCTCCCATTTCCCCCTGCTGTCCACTACATTACATCCTGTATTTTGAATCAAACTGCTTCTCTTAGATAAAGATATGTAAAGATGTACACGTCTTCCATATAGCTTTACCGGCTTTCAAATCTTGCACAGCTCACTGTGCATTTTTTTTATTTCACTGTTGTGTAACTAGTATGTGGAGCAGATACATTTCCGTGCACTACAAAGAATTATGACTGGATCGCCGATCATAACATAGTGTTATGTGTTTTCGACATGGATGTCAAGATTCACATCTCAAACTTCGCTCTAAGGTGAATTTCTTAGCATCCACGTTTTGAACTACACATTACAATTGGAGACCCAATTATAATCCTCTATATTTTGAATACTAACATTAAATTAATTTAGGTATTTATTATACTGTAATTATTAATACAGAATGTACTTAAAATGTTGTATAGGTATTTGAATTGGAATGTTTGCTGCCTTTGGACTTACACTAGGGTTACCACCTTTTCAAATGCTCAAAGTGGGACATTTTCTGTAGAAATGTCAGATTTGCAGGACAAAACATACCCATGACCAGTACAAAGGATAGAACTTCACCTTTTTGCCAAAATAAAAGCTTATTTGTGTAGCATTTGAGTTGCTTATGCTATTTCATATAACATTTAGGTGTTTCAGATAACAAATAACTGTTTTATGAAACTATGAAAGAAAACTTAGGAAATATTTCCGTACAAAAATCTCAGGACATCTGCCATTTTTTCAGTTTTTTCGCAGGACACAACTGCCCAAAGAGGGACTGTCCCTCACAAAGTGGGACAGGTGGTAACCCTAACTTACACTCATTTCGTGTGACCCACCTACATGCACTGAAGAAGCTCCCTGACTTTGACTAAAACCTGGTTTTCTTTTGTTGGAGGTAGTTTTCTCAGTAAAGCTATTGGATATACAACCTTTTGGTCCTGTGGACTTATGTGCTTATGTGTGTGTGTGTGTGTGTGTGTGTGTGTGTGTGTGTGTGTGTGTATGTGTGTGTGTGTGTGTGTGTGTGTGTGTGTGTGTGTGTGTGTGTGTATATATATCTATATATATATATATATATATATATATATATATATATATATATATATATGGGTCTACTTTGACCCATCGAAATTACGTTTTACCAAAACGTAATAACGTGAGCTGTTTTTCGCAAAAGTGCACTTTTACTGAAATGCACTTTCGTGAAAAACAACTTAACTGGAAAAAAAAAGCAAACAAAATAAAAAAAACACAACACTAACCATATATATGCAGGGGGTCAAGCCCCCTGTGCCCCCCACACCCCCGCTACTTTTATATTCTCACTCCAAGATCGCACTACAGTGGGGAAAAGGAAATATTTCCTTATCCCCACTGTACCGTGATCTAAGCAACAGCCTCCTTTGCTGTTCACTGAGTAGCCTTTTCGCGAAAGTGTGTTTGGGCAAAAATGCACTTTCACAAAATAGAGCTCGCCAAATTATGTTTCAATAAAACATAATTGCATTTCGTCGAGGTAGACCCATATATATATATATATATATATATATATATATATATATATATATATTTATAGGCAGTAATGCATGACAAACTCTCTCTAGTGCTGTAAAATATCACCCTAAAGAGTGTCCCTGGGAATATGGGAATATATGCATAATGCACAGCCCGTGTGCTTTCAAGCACATCTATGTTTTTTTTTGCAGTTTGAGTTTTACGATCAGTAGTTTTTATATGATAATAACATGCTTTGTAGTGTATTTTAATACCATTGATTGCTGTGCAGGGTCAACTATTTGGGATTTTCTTATAAAGTTTTGAGGGTGGTCATTTAAGGGACTCTTCTGTCAACCTATTGTATACTATGATGTAGTTGCATTTGTAAACATGCACCACCACTACACGGCCCCTCAGCAGTAACCCTTTACCCAGTATTAAGTGACACTGTAAGCATTTTGGAGTTGGCCAAAAATCATCATAAAATTGTTTGTTTTTAGTATAACATGAAGTCCAGTTGCATGAGATAGTCATAATTACTATACATTTATAAGTAACAGGATCATTGCTGCATGAAATTGTAGCTTATCCTTAAATTTCTAACCAGAGTCACTGGCAGTTGCTGTCTAGCATGCACATCTGAGTGCTGGTAGGTGAGTCAGATCAGATAAGTAGACATATGTTCGCAGCACAGTGCTTCAAAACATTTATTTATTTATTTTAGTTATTTTATGATATATTTGTTAACCGGGATAGTCCGACTGGATACATGTCCATTTTCAGTGGAGGCCCGGGGAGAAAAATCTCCAGTTAACAAGTAACTTAGGCATAATACAACAAGGTCAGAACATAGTAAACATGCATTGAAATGTAGCTATAAATGAAAACAATCACATACATTGAATAACTATTGAGATGCAGCTATACATGAAATAATTGCATACATTGAAATAATAACATATATTAAGATACAGTTTTACATGAAATAACAGTTAGTTAAGGTTTATTATACATTATAAGCCATACTAGGATATATCAGGATACATAAAGAGTCATTAGTTAAATTTCCTAGCTAATTAACATAGAAAAGCTTAGTATTAATAGCAAGGTAGTTGATGGTAGTTAAACAATGTTATTAGCAGGGTAAATGAGGGGGAAGCAGGATCAGCCAGGGGATGAGCAGAGGCAGGTCCAGTGATCCATTAAGTGTGACTTTTTTGAAAGCTGTATGAGAGGATTCAAGAGTTAAGGCTGAGGGGAGAGCATTCCATGATTTAGCAACATGAGTAGAAAATAAGGAAAAAACAGTTGAGTTATTCACATTGGGGGCCTTGAATAGGAGTTTATCACTTGATCGGAGAGGTCTTGGGGTGGTTTGAGGCATAATTATGTTTTTTAACAATGGTACCCTGTCTAGTTGCGTTAGTATTTTATAAGTGAATACAAGATGGTTGTAGCAGAGGAGGTGGGGAAATTCCAGCCAGTTGAGCTTTTGAGAGAAAGGCAGTGATGGGTTCGACTGGCTGATCTGGTAGTAAATTTTACAATCTTATTATAGCATGCAGAAAGTTTGTTTAGGTCAGACTTGGATAGGTTAGTTAGGATGGGGGATGCATACAGTAGTGTTGAAAGGAGGTAAGCTCCGTGGCATGTGCAATAACTGCGTAATGCTATAGTGTGATGTACTGGTTAGGCAGGAGTTTTAATCCCAGACATGGCAACTGTGGAACCCTGTGTGTGTGTAGAGAGTAATGCTTTCACCCTGCTAGACAGGGGTCCAGGGAAGTAAATATTTTGGGAAGAAACAGCCAGGGAATTGTTATGGCTAGGCTTGTACAGGCCCTAGGGCAGATAGCCTAGTACCAACCTATGAACCTATGAGAGTGAGCAATGGTAGCTTTGGCATTATGGGACAGGAAGACTTAATTCTTGTAAAGGCAGCCCAGTTTCTTATGTGTATTTTTAAACTCTAGAACTCACTTCCCACCCACTTAACATCCAATAATTCCACCACTCAGTTTAAGAAACTCCTTAAAATTCACTTCATGAATAACAGGCTATGCTCCTGTCTCACGCCTGGATAATACTCTAGACTATAGCTAATCTCCCAGTCCCACATTAACAATTGCTAGTTTTCTCAGCCTATCTACAGTCCTATCATGAATATATTTACTCTTAAGCTATGATACCAGTACCAACTACATTTCCAACTTGTCTACTAGCTACTGTAAGAATTCTATGTATAGCTTGTCATATTTGGAAAGTGTCATGTAATGTTTTATCTTGTACTGTCATATTTACTCAGAGTATATGCAATATGTTATCTTTTAGTCACAATGTTAGTCTGCCTGTAATTGAATGTTACATCTAAATCTTTAATATGTTAAGAATGCATATAATTGGAGCTTTTCTCCCCAGGCCTCCGCTGTATCCAGTTGGACTCTCCTGGTTAACAAATGTAAAATAAAATAAAATAAATGATCTGATTTACATGCAGGTCAAATTTTAGGTTATCAGTTTCCACTCCCAGCAGCTTAGTATGGGAGGCAGGAGAAATTAATATGCCATTGTTGGAAATGATATTAAATGCTGGAAGTGGCTTGATGTTACGGGTAGGGGTAAACAGTAACAACTTTGTTTTTTTTAGGATTTAATATTAGGCAGTTGTTAGTGAGCCAGTTTTCAATTGAAGTAAAAGTGGTCTGGGTAATTGTTTGTAGTTCAGAGAATGAGGATGCAGAGCAGATAAGTGCAGAATCATCAGCATATTGAATGATGTTGGTGTCAGTACTAGCAATGTTCAGGTCATTGATGAAAATGGAGAAAAGCAGGGAGCCCAGAATAGAACCTTGTGGGACCCCTATAGATACTGGTAGTACTGAAGATGCGCTTTTTTGCCATTAAACTGCCTGTTGTCTTCCCTCTATGTAGTTTTGAAACCAGGCAATAGAGTGATTGTCTAAGGCCAGATTTTGTAAATATTGTAACAATTTTGAGTGGTTAACCATGTCAAAGGCCTTTGACAGGTCTAGGAAGAGTGCAGATGATAATTTACCATTATTCCTGTGAAGATTGATGATATTTATAAATGTTAGCAATGCAGTAGTTGTGCTGTGGGCTGGTCTGAAACCATGCTGAGATTAGGATAGGAGTCTTTTGTTAGTGAGGTATTGCATAAGTTGCTTGTGAATCCAACGTTCCAAGATTTTGGCTAAACGAGAGAGTATTGCTATAGGTCTATAATTGGGTATGTCAGTGGAACTACCACCTTTGTGCAGGGGGATTACATGGGCAATTTTCCAAATAGGGGGATAGCTGATTCAGTTATTGATCTATTAATAAGGATTGCAACTGGCACAGCTATGGCATCTGACGCAATTTGAAGGAATTCAGCTGGGAGTTGATTAGCGGCTAGGGTTGTAGGTTTTAGTTTGGCTAGTAGTTTTCTGATATAATTGGTTGGTGCTGGTTGGAGGTTAAAAGAGAGGTCAGATAGAAGACAGGTTGTAGGAAGATTAGTTGTCTGGTTTGGTAGTCGGTTGGCAAGGGTTAGTATGGTTTCTGTAAAGTACAACAGACTCATATACGTTCACAGGAGTAATCATTTTCCTGGCAACTCCAAGAAATGAAACATACTTATATGGAAGCAGTAATACTTCCCCCAACACACAAACATGCATAAATGTTAAGTCGCTTTAGCTTTTTGCTGTGCTTTGGACAGCTAAAAAATATTCGCAAGTGTAATAATTTTGGTGACAACTCCAAAAAGTGAGAAAGCTATATGTAAGTATGGAAGAATTTCCCCTAGCCATCATTTTTCTTAAGTAGGGTTACCTGACAGCATGCTTTTTACCTTAAGAATTGTGTTTCTATCATAATGTTTTTGTGTGCTTTCTTGCTATTTTAATATGCATTTGTGTTTATATATTTCTTATTTGCATGTACACAACCTTCAGATTAACCTGTTACATCAAACAATGCCTAAAGGCATAACCAGGCATACACCATTTTTGCCATAGTGGTGTACACTTTTTAATTTTTTTTTTTTATTTGTAGTATAGTTTGTTATAGAATATAAATTAAAAAAGATGTGATATAAATGTTTGCTGAGCTTACTTTATTTGGTTATATTTTTATAAAGACTTTTACAGAATATTTGCCTGCCTTGGTCAGATGTTTTTTTACTTAAGCCTGTCTATTTAGGACTTATTTCAGTTGTAAAAAGGAATGATGTCCAAAAGCATGCACTGCCTTGGGTAGAGAAGAGTCTACACGTGGTGAAAGGGGGCTACTTTCTGGAAGCTGGTGAACACATTTAAGTACAGTTCCAGATATACTGGTTACAGATTTAGTAATACATATAATGATGATAAATGTTTGATAAAACACATACACACAATGATGCTAAATGAAAATATTTGTATTCTGGAATAAACATTTTAAGTGTGTGTGTGTGTGTGTGTGTGTGTGTGTGTGTGTGTGTGTGTGTGTGTGTGTGTGTGTCTAAACGCACATAGATAGATAGGTAGATAGATATATAGATAAACAGAGATTTATGTCTGAGTAGCTGTGTGTGTGTGTGTGTGTGTGTGTGTGTGTGTGTGTGTGTGTGTGTGTGTGTGTGTGTGTGTGTGTGTGTGTGTGTATGTATATATATAGTTACATTTCATAATCTTGAATTACTGAAATCCCGAATTTCAGTAACCCAAGACCAAGAAGCCGAAAAACAGAATGCCGAAAGTGCATAAGAGCAAATTTGAATATCTCAAATCTGCGCTTATGCATTTCTGGTACATCACGTGTAGTGTTATGGTGCTTGAGATTGCAGGTGAGTGAGGGTTTGTGTGTGTTTTTGTACATTGTATATGCGTAAGTGTGAGTGTTGGATTTGTTTGTGTTTGTGTATGTGTGATGTGTATTTGTGTGCGAGCGAGTGGAGGATGGCATGGTGTAAGATTTTTTTTTATGTTATGTACGACCTTGGAGTTGGTATATGGGGTGTGGCCCCACATGGGGGGTGCAGGCGGGCTTGCTCCCCTGCCTATATTTAGTGAAGGGTTGTGTGGTTTGTGTGCTGTGGGTGCAATGCTGTGTGTGTTATGTGGTGTATGGTGTATGTATGTTCGTGATTGTGTGATTGGGAATTGTGGATTTCAGTATTGTGAATGGTTCGACTTTATATTCTCGGGTTACTGAAATTCAGGATTTTAATAATTCGAGATTATGAAGTGAAACCATATATATATGTATGTATGTATATATATATATATATATATATATATATATATATATATATATATATATATATATTTACATATGGGAGTGGATAAGTAGATTGAAAGTCCCAAATGTCGACATCTGTTTTGCTGAAACACTTGGGTGACAAAACAGATGGTTGACAGATGTGTGATATCAGCAATCCCTGGGGTTGGGGAATAAGCATTGTGCAGTCTTGGAGTTGGTATATTCAGTTAACAAGGGGTGGGGGTACAGGGGGCTTTCTCCATGCAAAAGGTGTCATTTTTCTTTTTTTTTTTTTTTGCATACTGTGAAGGTATTCTTTGTGTATGCTTAGTGCTATGTCAACATTTGCAGGTCGATCTTTTCTCATCAGCGTTATTGATGTAAGCAAGTAACCCCATATAGAGAGACAGATAGATAGATAGATAGATAGATAGATAGATAGATAGATAGATAGATAGATAGATAGATAGATAGATAGAAAAAATAATAATGATTCACAGAGAGCCATCTGTGGGTTTGAATCATTCAGTTTATTTCTTTATGAGCACTTCTGTCATAAATGGTTCCACCACTTAAAAAATAGGTAGGATAACCTCAAGACATACCTTATGGAATGAAAGAAAATTTTTTGTACTGGTAGACAGATTGCTATGCAATAAAACTATATTTAAAACTGAATGATCTAAGTCAGTGATAAAATCTGTGTCAACAGAAACTAACAACTGTAGATGCACTATTTTAAATTAGGAAAAAGTGGTCAATTAACTAGTTTTTGTTCTAGTAATAATAATGGCACTGTTCTAACTGTAAAAACTTTAACCAGTGAAAATACACTACTAATGATGATGAACTAAGGGAATGAGATAAATTGTCTGACGGAATAGTTGAGTTAGCTTTCTGCTATTGTGCTGTCGCAAAATCATTAATTGCTTACAGGGAGCTGCATCGATTAGACTTGAGTGATATGGCTACACTTATTAAAGTACACTATGTTTGCATAAAGAAAACTCTTACTAAAACAGCAGTTGAAGAATACTTCACAAAAATATAAATTACGTTTAGAAAGCTCATCACATTCCAGTAGTACCCAATTTAACACATGACATTATATGATAATTCAGAAATATTTCTTTCGTGTTAAAGATTTCTGGAAGCTGTGGGAAGAAAGCAATCCTTTTTGACAGACCATCTTAGTGTGAGCAGAGTGTAAGATCAGGTTTCATTTAAACATAGTTTGTTAGACAAAAATAATAAAATATGCTGTCAGAATGTGCAGTACTTTAAGTGCAAACAGGCCTGGGAACCAAGGTTAAAGAGGCATGTAGAAATTTAGAGGGTTTTGGTATAACTAAGCAATACTTCAGAGATAGTGAGTTAGTCTGTTCGTTGGGCCTGATAATCAAAAATTCATTGCAGTGCAGTCCACAGAAGTTTGGTACAGATACATGGGAGTGAGTACAGAAGTCAATTATCCAACATTCCAGAATATTAATTATATTATTCAGGAGGAAAGGAATATGAGTGCGGGAGCTATGGACATAATAATTCAGTTTATTTCAGTTTATCAGCACTGTTATTGGAGACAGTAAGATTTGATTTGGATATTGTTGACATCTACCTCCACTCTACATAATAAAACATTCTTAACCAAACTACAGATTATGCAAATTTTATTCTGAAAGATACTAGAGGATTTGGCACTTAAAGAAGAGACTAGCATCTATTCAGCACAGTTATGGGAAATTAAAAGATAAAGACATTAATTCCAGTCTCATTTCACTTTCTTCCAGTTCATTCCAGTATTCTACAATCCTAACAGTTCTTACACAGAGTAACCAAGAAGTGAATATGCCTGCAGATACACTTCTGCCTAACCCTGAAAAAGGTGAGGAGCCATTACCAGACACATAAATAAGTCTGCAAGCATCCAACAATGGTCATGGCATAGTGTAAAAAAGCCTTAAGAACACAAAAATTTGGCTAAGCAAAGAAAGAAAGGAAAAACCTACACCATTTGAAGATGTCTATCATCATAAACCTATGGCAGAGTACCCTGTGAGAGCAGAACCAGTAGAATGAAGGGAGTGACATTGCAAACTATGGCAACCTGAAAGTGTTACAAAGCTAAAATTAGAAGCATCATTGTAGCCTGGAAGTGTTGCATAGCAAGGAATGGAAATGACTAGTACAATGGAAGACAGAGAAGGAGTCACTTACTGGACATTCGTATTCCAGAAGCTTAGCATTAGAAAACATAGAAAATGCAGAACTGAAGAAATATTCTTAACTTTCTGTCAAGATAAAAAAAGAAAATTCATGAAGTGAGAAATTATAACCATCAGGTGAGTGTTGAGGAAAGTCTCAGCAATAAGAAAGAATTCACTAATGTAATTATATTGAAAGACACAGTGCCTGGTCAGAATTCTAAATCCATGTCTGTCAGTGTAAGCCAAAAATATCAAAGAGGTGAAGGCTCTAGGCAACAGGTATCTAGACAAAAGGAAGCAAAAAGTAGAATGTAGTATATACTTAGAAGCTGTGGGCAAAGAGAGGACCCGCCGCCATGCCCAAAGCTTTAATAACCAAGTACATGGGGCAGAAGAAGTAATTAGTGTTGCTCTACATGTAAAGTACATGCTTGTGTAACTACTATATGTAGAAGTGTGCTACAGCATGGAGGATATCCTGTATGCTACTGTAGTCACATTTTGCTCCAATATGCATTTTAGGGAATGGTCCTTACACCATGAAGGGGGTAGTGGTCCACACACACAAACTATAAAGGCACTTCCTATTGTGCACTGCATTTTTACGGCCACTGACATGCCCACTGACCGATCTGCTGCTGATACCTACCCTACTGCCTGCTATCTCATGTTGCATTGGGGGCCATGGACATTATTTCCCCCCTGTGCATTTGGTTATTGAAGTTGTGGGCATGGCACTCCATTCTTCTCCTTGCCAACAGGGAATTCACAACAGCCATATTTCTCTGCAGCTGAATGTCACTTTGGCCATATGTGCCCAACCAAATGTACCACAAGGAAATGTCTCACTGCCTAAGTGACTGAACCCCCTGGAGATACTCTGCTGTGAATCCATACAGTACAAAGCTGTTTGAAGGAATTGCAGAATGTGTGTATTATTTTTCCCATGTCCTAAAGCAGAGTTTGTAACACTGAATTATTATTTTATTCCAGCCTGACTTACATGAGCTCCACCAATAGCTCATAAACTACTTCTCAGCCCCACCAAGACCAAAACTATGCTCTTTGGAATTTCACAGAAAATTCACCAAACAACTAACTCTTTAAATGTCTTTGACATACACAACTATCCCATAGAGAGACAACCTCCACCTTCAAATACCTAGGATTATGGCTTGATCAGTCACCAAACTTAATTTCCACATAGAAAAAGTGAAAACCAAAATAAACTACCACCTCTTCTGGGCCAAAAAGGTCTCCCCTTTTCTATCCCAACCAGCCAGAGCAGCCACCAGGAAAGGAGTTCTCCTTTCTCACCTTGAGTCTGGGGGTCCAACATTTGCTTCTGCCTCCAAGAAAAACATTGCCACATTTCAGGCTATCTTTAACAGCATCTATCAGTTCATTGCAATTTCACCTTTCTGTGAGTATAACTGTATCACCCTAGAAAAAGTCAAACAGCTATCCAAAAAACAAAGCTCTAACCTATTGTTAGGATCCTAAATCTACAAGCCTCTCCATCTTCACACATTTACTTTCTGTATATCTAGACTTCATGAAAAACAACCTCATACAATCTGAGCACACCAGCTCTCATTACCCCTTGATCCAAGCTGCCTCCTGTCAGGCACCTACACCTATTCCAAATTCACAATGCGACTCAAAAAACACTTCTTCGTCCAATCCAAATACTCCTGCTTCAGCACAGGACATAGGACCTAACACACAATTCCTATCTTCCCATCCAAAGCCCTTCACCTCTCTCAAGATTTACTGAAGATTGACGCACTTGAGAAATGAATGCATATATTGCACATTATAGTCTGATTGACACTGCACTGTGCCTGTTCACTAGAATGTATATATACAGTTTTTTTTTTCCATGTGACTAATCTGAGCTATTTTGTTACTGCTTATATTTCGGTCTCTTTTGTTTGTGAAATGTTTTGCATTCCACCATGGCTGAGCCTGAAATTGGCCAATATTGATCAGTGCCATACCTCAATATACCCCCCCTCTCTATATATACATATATATATATATATATATATATATATATATATATATATATATATATATATATATATACATACATACATACATATCTGCATATCTAAACATATAAATAAATGTGTGTGTGTGTGTCTTTGGTTTGGTTGGGGAACGCACTGATCGTGTGCAGACATTTTTGGTAACTTATGTCAGTGGTGGAAGTAGATTATCTTATAATCGAACTTCAGCAGGTTGACTGTAATATAATTCAGAAGTTTTGCCCTTTCTCCATAGCTGCATGACCACTGAGTTAACTAATTTTATTTCTGGGGTGTGGCCTACATCAAAGCAAAAATGTCATGTTTTTATCACAAATGTGATGCATTTGTTAACATTTACTAGCACTTATGTTAGATTTGTTTTGTACTTTAGGTGAAAGTAATTACTGATTAACTTTTCTGATATAATTTCTGTAGATCTAAGTTCATCAGTGAGTAATAAGACTAGAATGAGATAGATAGATAGATAGATAGATAGATAGATAGATAGATAGATAGATAGATAGATAGTCGTGAGGAGAGGGTACATCATGTTTCATAATTGTCCGACTTGATCAGAAAGCAATTTGTCATATTTTTAAAGCAAATTGCTTTTGGTCAAGCAGTATGTTGCCACTTCTGTTGTGTTTTCATTGGAGATCATGGAGTAGTGGGGAAAGGAAATGTGTCCCTTTTTCCACTGATGTTGGAGATGATATAGTTAAAAAGAATGGGATGTGAGGAGGAAGACTTGTCCACCTGCAAAAATTATTACTGTGTTTTCTTTGTTGTTCTTTGTTTTTTGACCATTTGTATGGTTGACTTTTTTCAGTTATTTTGCGTCCATTATTTTAAACATGCAACATAAAGTATTAAATGTGTATGTCTATTATCTATCTGTGTGTGTGTGTGTGTGTGTGTGTGTGTGTGTGTGTGTGTGTGTGTGTGTGTGTGTGTGTCTGTCCAGATTTGTGTACTGTGGGATGGTCCCTATTTGGGTAGCTGTGTCCTACCGGAAAAACATAAACCTAAAAATCTTGAAAAATAGCAAAGTTCTTGCAATTTTAGGGTAACAAATATGTTGTAACTTTCCTCTAACAAATACAAAAAAACTAAGATTATGTCCCTATACTACTTAATATGGTCTGAAATAACAGAAAATACTGAAATTCTTCAACAGCAAGTTTTCTTTATGTTAGTAAAGTAAAAAAAACAGTCCATTGTTATGATTGTGGACACAATATGTCTCACAGTGGCATGTTTCTATAAAAAAAAGTCCTACATTGAGCATTGTAAGGGTGACAATGCTAATGTATTTCCACCCTGAACAGATCATCTTTACTTTGTGGCGAGCAACATTTGATGTACAACCTTAACAAATTAGCAGTTATACACAAAGGTAGATCAATTACACACACATGTTGATTTATCAACTGGATGACATAAATGCCTGAAACTGACTGGCTTTCTGCTTTTTTCTAGACTCTACTTATGTTTCTTGCAGCCTCTTCTCACCACAGTACTGGCATCTACTGTGTCTGTATTGGTTGTTGTTACGAGACTACCTCCTGCCTCCTGGTGGCAGACAAGCAATACTACAAGAACTGTACAAGCCGTATTCAGAAAGTGGATGTACCAAAACCTTGTTAAGAGACCTGAAATAATTAAACAAAACACCATAGTCATTTATGGCTTGATGCTCTTCGCACTATGATGGTTTTGAATGTTCCTAGATATGAGACAGAGCTTTCAGAAATCAACTCCATGCGGCCATTTCTGTGACTCCCCTAACTCTAAAATCCTTAATATTGAATCTGATATAAGGAGCCATGTCACCAGTTCTTACTAGCTCATTCCCCAGCAGAAACAGTCTGGCTTAATGTAATGAAACTAAATGAGCAAGACTTTGTGTATATTTCTTAAATTCCTTTCATCCTTGTTTAAATAGTAACAGGTGTTTTATGCTTGAGTAACTGACTTCCTCATGAATTACTGTTCCCTGCATATTCAGGTATTCTGCACTGTAAAATATAAGGCAACATGTTTCTGTTATTTAATTATTTACTGCTGCATTTCTCAATTAAAAAGTAATATTTTCTACCTTCTCTGGTTAACATTTTATTTCTTTTCAAGGCACAATGAACTGAGAGTCTTGTGTTTTATGTTGATAATTGCAGAAGACATTTCACTAAATAAGGAATAACAGAAAATAATTTCAGCTTATTGTTATGCAAATGTTACAGAATCTATACTAACTGTGTTACATGTTTGCCTATGCTACCAATGCTATTACATTGTAATGCAAAGAATAAATCTATGGTTAAAAATATAACCAAATGGCTATCCCCTAGCCACCACCACCCACAGAAAGCAATGATGCATTTCTAAAAAAGAAAGAATTTGGATTTAGTCATGTCTGCCTCAGAATTCATTCAACTTAAATGCAAATATAAGGCCCTCGTGTTTTGTGTTCTATAGGTATATGCTGTCCTTTAACATAACTTATGATCCTTAACACAAAAAAGGAAACAGAAAGATTGGTGTATCTGTCCATACCCAGACACACACAAATACCATGCAGTAAAGCACTCCTGTAGAATGTGCTACTTACTACATGTTTTGGGGAACAAAACGTACAACCTGGGAATTGTATGGTGGGAATGTATTAACCAGCCTTGTGTGGTTCTCAGAAACCATCTGCACAATACACCGGTGTAATATTATCAATGTCAGTATCTTAGTCGTTTCTTTTTATCAAAATGAAAAGACATTTTGTTTTCCATGGCTCCATTCCAAGGGAGCAGCAGTCTGCAATATTTCCCCATTTACAACCCACCATTTCAAAATAAGTAAGTGTACGTCTGTTATTATCTTAGTCAGTTACAGCGGTACTTCAGACAAACGCCACTGTTTATGTAAGTGATGCGTTTGCCCCAACTAACATGCTTTATCTGTGTCCAATATGTTATTATCTCTAAAAGAAATAACTAAATAAAAACGAGCTAGGGGTGTGTAGTGTTGAAGCCCCATATTCCTTATTAATGTCATATATCAAACAACTGGAAATATTCCAGTGGCAATAAATGCTTTTAAACACTATACCTCACCTGGTCCTAATGTGAAAACATTTACATGACATAAACATTTATGTTATAGAAAGCTGATGTGTGCTAGACATATTTATTTTATACGCTGAGACCAGTCAAGCTAAAACTGGTATTAAGTGGTACTTGCCAGTAGCACTGAACAATTTTAAATGCAACTGCCTGATACTCCTGCACCGAGTTGCCATCTTTCCGAAAGCTTAAGAGTTAGATTTGTTTTCTCTTGCACACAGAAGTGAAATCGTGCAACACAAACCATTATTACAAAGTTTGAGTTAGTTGTGCTGCTCCATATAATATCAGGGCATTTCAGATTACGAAATAATTGCTTTACGCAGCTATTAATGGAAACCAGAGCTTTCAACCAATCAAGGACAAATTCACAAATAATCAGGGACACTCAAGGACACTCCTAAAGTATTACTACTGTTAACTTGAGACATTAATAGACTAAGAAGCGTACCTCTCAGCTGTACAAATTTCGCAGAATGTCCAGATTTTTACCTCACATTTTTGGTCTATTTCTCATAAAATTGTGGGTTTCTGGCAAATCATCGGGGATTGGAGTCAGAAAATAATGACAGACATTTGAGTTTCAGACTTTATACCCTTCAGAAAATTCATGATAATGCAAAACTCATTATTCTATCAGTTTTGTAAGTTTTTAGGAGCAATATTTAAAACTTGACCCCTTATCCCCATTATTTACCGCTTTGTACACATTTCTTGCTCCAAGAGGTTGAGAGGTATGTGTGCGACTTAGTATACATTTAATGAAGTAAAAGAAGCCTATAACCCTAATTATTGTCATTATTAAAAATAATGCACCACCCTTTCTCCAAAAATCAGTTTTAGTAAAGATTGGGAGGGACAGAGCAAAATTTTCAGTCAAAATCAGGGACGTTCTTGAAAATCAGAGACAGTGGATAGGTGCGATAGAAACTTATGAAGTTTACACACACAATGCTTGGTCAAGTATCAGAATTTGACACAATTACGCAAACAGGGAATGTCCTACAAGTGGTAACCTGCAGTATCTTCAAGAAAACCTAACAACGGTATAGGAGACTAACTGTGCAGTGGTCACCTCATAAAAAATAAAGTAGTAAATAAAAGACACAGACAAATCGTGCTTGCATGGTACCTGTTCAGACTTTTTCCTGGCCACCGTAAAAAATCCTTAGCAAAAAAATTACTCAACACTCTCCTTTAAGTTTATTAACACCTTCCACCAAACACGAAGGTCAGTGATGACATATACGCTTTTTGTCCGGGATAAAACAGCTGGAATCATTTATGAGCAAAGCGTTTTCTTTTCTTTTCTTTTTTTTTACACTGTCAAAATTGCAGAAACTGCCACACAAAGCGCTTATAGCCTTGACTTTGGCTGTGGAGCTATTTGAAATGTGTTAATAAACCTGAAGGAGGCATTGTCCTGCTGCGTACTTAAGCGATTTTTAGCAGAACAAAAAAGGTAAGCTGAAAGTGTTGTACTGTGGGTGAAGTGGTACCTACTTTGGATTCTCCTTGTTTTTTTGGGATGTCACTCTTTACTCGGGTGTTTTTATTTCCCTCCTAAAATTGGTGGATTTAGAGAAAATGTGGTAGACGATAAATAATGCCAAGCGTTACAGTTAAAGTTACGTAGCGCTTTTAATGTAGAATAGAAGTGTTAATTGGATCTTTTCAACTTTAAGTCAGTAGTGCATGTATTTAAATAGTGTCCCTGATCAGACACCTGAAACCGGTCACCCTCCTTCCTGGTTATATCTGCTTCTAACCTTGATTGGTGTGTGTGTGTGTGTGTGTGGGGGGGGGGGGGGGGGGGGTAGGCGGCATTCGAGCCCTATAAGGATTTGCTTTCTTTTTTCCCTGATTTTTATGAACGTGTTGGTATTCTGGAGTCCAAGTCCAGTAGGAGACCTGCATTCAGGGAACTCTGCTAAATTCTGTTCGGCCGCACTTAGGTTAAACTTTTTGGCACACAGCATATAATGTTTTGAAAATAGCTACTCTGTAGAATGCAAGCCACATTTCATTTCTTGGCATCGGCAGCTTGTTACATTCCAGTGGTTTCATATTATATTGTCCTCAGGAGCCACATACCAGGCTGTTTGTTGTTTTGCATGTAAAGTTCTCAAAGACTTTTGATGCGCTCCTAAAGAACACGTGGAACTTGCTAAGCTTTGGGAAGCGGCTCCGCCCCTCCTCAACTTCCAAAGAGACAGTAGGTGTCGCTGCAGACTACAGAATAAATTCATTAAGGGTCTCCTCATCTTGGTGTTCTACAATTAAAAGTAAAACAACATTCTCTAGACACCTGCAACCGACTGGTTGCCGAGGAAGTGCAAATCCCATCTGAAGTTATATGCCCTTAATTTCTCAAAATATAGGTTGTGACGATTTTTATACTTTGCACATAGAATGGATTTTTACTCTGGAACAATCATTAGTAAAGAAAATGAGTTATCTATAAACAATAAAATTATTGAATACTTAGTGAATAATACATCTGTATTTTTATACCATTGGTTTGAAGTCAGGCTGCAAAAATTACAGGTATTTTAAGTGAAAGGCAATCTATTAACACGCCCCTGGGTTTCTTACCTTAATCATCTTAATACCTGCCCAATAACACTTCAAAAGCACAAATGAATTTGTTGCAAGGGAGGACAACACAGAGATTCACGTTAAATAGACATAATTGTTTATTATATTTCACAAGTTCTCGTGTCTGAGAAAATACATTACAAGACATACATACTGAGCTTGTACACATTCATATTCCACAACACAGGTATAAAACTGGAGGTGAAGACATAGTTTTAACCACTTTCACAACTGACTTACACATTCTGGTGATCAAAAAAAAAAAAAAAACAGCATATAATAAAACACTTAATGCCCGTGGAAAAATACATCAGGTAGAAAAATAATTTTGTTTAAGTAGCAATGGTAAGATTTTTAAAATGCGATTTAACGGATCATAAATACTGATAATATATAATATTTATACAGTCATTTCACATAAAATATACATATTGCACTTATCTCTCAAGAATACAGTTGAAGTACAAGCAGCAGTCCGTCACTAGTCCCGGACAAGAGGGGGCTGACTCAGTCGCCTGGGTGGCCAGTCCAGGTAACTAGCGCTGCCCAAATCAACCCTGAATGTTTAGGAGACATAGCCTCCTCCCCATCCCACGGAGACCCTCAGTGTACACCAAACTGGAAGCCAGAAAATAATCTGGCCTCATTCTTTCAAAGTCCTCAACTTGTTCAGAACATTACATTCAGTTAAATGGCATGGGGTAAAGTCTCAGCACCGCAAGGAATTGTCGGCTTTTAAGATATGAAGACTCCAGACATTTGCCCTTACACCGACTACCCTGGGCGCTTCCACACAGTTCGACGACAGCTCCTTCGTTTAGCTTAATTCATGAATGGCAGTTTATTCTTGCCAGTTCTCTTGCTGTCTTTCTAATCCAGCTCTCTCGCCACTGGCTAATGCCCGGTCAGTTCCTTAATACCGTTCAGTCTCAAATCGTCCAGTATGTGTACTGTGACTGATGTTCATTGGCGTGGAGTACGAAGTACTGCTTACACACAGGTGATATTTAAGTCCTCAGAAGCAAGGTATCCCAAGGTTTCCTCAAATCAGTCACCACGCCACTTCTCTGTGCGGAAAGTGCGTTCCTCCTTTCGTTCCAAATTGCGCGCAGTCTGCTTTCAAGCTGCGTAAAGGCGCCGTTTTCTTGGAGCGATCTCCTTTTCCTGCCGTACCCCTGTGGGCTGATTTTGCTGGCTGGTGAGATTTCCTTGTCTTTGTCGGTCGCTGTCTGGTGCACCCGATATGCAAGATTGTGGACTGCACAGGTTCCGAATTTGCAGCCAGGTCCCGTGTGGTGTTTCTGGGATCCGCTGTCAGATTGTCTGTACCTCTTTACCCGGACGTGGTTATCAGGTAAACTGTAAAGAAAAACACAAGCAAAGAAGATTAAGTTTCAGAGTATATATAACTTCAGAATCATCTTTCTACATGCAACTTTAGACCTATACCTCCAATTAGCTTTAATATAAGACATTTAAGTGCTGTTCCTCTGTTAAGGATGTGCTGAGATTTGTAAAACACTCTGCTCACGACCAAACGTTCAAACATAGCTGTCAACCTTCCATCTCCAAAATGAGGAACACTAGCCCTCATAATATGGAACAAATGGGCAAAATGTGGAACACATACTAATGGCTTACTGACAACTTCAACTAGGAAGGCCATAGGATGGTTAAAATATGCTGGTTTTACTTATAAAGAAGATCTTTTAATGAATTAATATGATTCATTTCTATTTACCATGTTTTTCACTTAAAAAAAAAAATCCTAACACTGAATGTGTAACAGAGTCTTTCAATGTGGAACATTCAGGAACTTTGAGGAACATGAACTTTAAGACCCCAAATCAGGTACGTTCCTCGAAATGAGGTACACCTGAGAGGTATGCGTTCAAATTAAATGTATTTATGCACAAAACTTAATGCAATGGTTTACAGAGTAGTTAAATGACAGTTCATTGTATATATTGTGCACTGAACAAGCAAGCACCTCGGGAGTGACGCTTGTGCATGTCACTTCATGCAAGGTGGCAAACTAAGGGCATCACTCGTGGTCCAAATGAATGTGACGTGCATAGACTCCTGGGTGATTTATAAATGCTAGTGGCTCAAAGAGATGGATTTTTCAGACAGTTGTTCTAATGCTTACTACACTGACAGTTTGCAGAGACTGCAGTAGCGTTAAAAATCTAAAGCAAGGATTTTATGTTTATTAATAAGGAGGCTTTGTAACTAAGGTTTAACACACACACAAACACACACGCGCGCTTTTTACAAACTCTACAGCAACTTCTAGATTTTTGCTCCACCCCATCCCCTCCAGCCAGCAATAGCTGAGATATTAATTAGTTGTCTTGCCTACTACTGTCGTACTAGGTATTGAATTAAACATGCATAACATGCATGAGAAACTCTACTTTCGTGCTAGGTATATAATTAAATATGCAGAACATGCATTAGAAACTTTTAGTTGGATACCTAGTAGCTGTACAACGGACATGCATCACTCTGGGGAGACCGCATCCACTTTACTGTCTCTCTTCCGTACTTTTCATTTATGTACTAAAGTGGGAATTTCAAGTCCTTCTGTAGGACCAAAAGTTGCCCAGTCAGCAACGTATTTGGGCATCATGGCTATGCGCACTAACAAGTTTTCAGTGCGTTTTAAATACCTGATACTTCCTATATGTTCGTAACTACTCCTATAACAACAACGTTGAGGCACATCAATGCTTCAACCCACAACCCTAAACAATGCTATGGATGGTATAAATATAAAGCTTTAGATTTAGCTCTTAAATTACCTGACTTTAGAAAGTCCGTTATCCTTCACGTCTTCATCACCAACAAACTGACGTGCTTTCCCCTCCATGTCTTGGATTTTGTTCCTTTCGTAAGGTTCTAGAGCCCTTTTGGTTCTGATCAAATTCCAGAAACTCATTCTGCAAACATAAACAACAGGCTAGGTTATAAATCAGCTTTTTTTCGTGGTGCGGTGAATGCTTCTAGCAGCTCTAGAGCTGTGGGGGAGGTAGTAACAATCCTGAAGAGTCAGTATTACTTTAGTATGCAATGTGTGCTTGCGTGTGTGCAGCTATGTGTGCAGCTATGCATGGGGGGCTAGTTAATAGGAAAGTGTATACTGGCTACAGGGGCAATGGGCGTTACTTTAATATTACAAGTGCAAAACCAAGAAGTACCTACCTTTTTTGTAGCTCCGAAGAGTCTGTAAGTCTGAGCACAGCAGCTTGTGTAGTCAGAAAAAGCACAATCATGTGACTCAGGTGCAGGAACAGGATTTGATCAACTCTCATTTTTACAACCTGCAATGCGAATTACAGAAAAAAGTTAGCCGGTTGCAAAACGAAAGGTCCTTTTACAATTTGCACATACTTCATACCTCTCAACTTCTTTGCTCAATAATTCGGGGTAAAGCCAAAGCAATTGGGGGGAGAGGGGCAAAGGTCCCATATTAGGGACAATTTTTAAATACTACTACACTTTGCAAAAAGTAAAAACATAACATTATATTTTGGACCAACTTGCGTTTTCTGAGCCCTAAGAAATATGAAATTAGAATGTTTCACATTATTGCCAGATTGTAACCCCCAATGATTTACCACAAAATAGAAAACTGTACGAGGGGCAGGGCAAAAGCTTAAGTCATAGTCAGGGACACGCTGCAAAATTCTGGACAGTTGAGTGATATGTTTCCAATCTCTAACGCAACTTCTGGACTACTTGTTACACAACATGTTAAACAAATCGCCCTTGCATACGGTCGCCGAGTGCAGTGCACACAAATACTTTCAAGGACGCATTTTGGAAAAAGATTTATCAGTAGCAAACTGAGATTTACACCATTAGCTATTGCAATAATAGCTTTGTTGTCTAGCTGGAGTATTGCCTCATCAAAACAGCTTCAACAATCACTCAATAAATTATAAAAAGGTGTGCATCAGTATATTTAAAAAATATGAGATTCTTACCTGGCAGTACAGATAATCCACAAAGTCAGCTGTCAGCTTTGAAAAAAAAAATCTGAGTTCAAGCAATATAGTAATTGAGAATAGTTAACTGACACACACCTATGAATAAACACGAAGCAGGAAGCCTTGACTGTCTTACCACCAGCAGCTTCGCCTGCTTTATATAGCACCTCTTGGGCGGGACCAGAGATGACTGACATACTTAATGCAAGATTTTTGCAAGCTGAGTCACCCAAGGCGTATATGCATTTATTGAATGCACGATGCCATAACATTAATAATGCGCGGTTAGTGTGGACTGGGTTCATAGTTATTCTTATCTGTAATAACATACCCCCCCCCCCAAAAAAAAAGAATTACTAAGAAAAAGACTATGCAATAATGCTTTGGGATCTCTTGCTGTACGCATACTTCTCCCAAACGTGCATATTAAATTATTTACAAGAAAACGAAGTGCAAATGCAGGCTTCTGTCAGTTTTCAGACGGGTAGCTGAACTGACTTGCATATTAAAATCCTAGGTACATCCCAGTATTCAAAAAACTCTACTGTCAGAGCATGCATTCCTGACTTTAATTCTAAACCTCAGTACAATAAGCGTTTTATTTTTTTTCTTAAAAAGTTGTAGCATAAACCACTGTTTTGACACGAAATAAGTATATAAATAATATCAACCAGCTTTTTCATTTTAGTCATTATTATCCTTTAACTGTGTTTTGTTGTCAGCATTCTGAAACCTTCTCTAGGGAATCCGAAATACCTTCGATGAAATTATTCCAGATGTGTTAGTATGCATTCTAGTTTATCTAAGGTCAGAAATGACAAAAACTGTACATGTTCCTTGTTTGGACAAAATCGTGCACCAATTGCTTACAGCATAGTCAATCAATTTACTTGACTACAACTTTGCCCGGTTACCAGAATGACAGAGAAAAAAAGCAACATTGTTTCCTATCCTCTGATTCTGGAAATTCCAAACAGCACTAAGTGTTTAGCATGCGAATTCGGGAATTGCCTTCTGTTTACTAAATCTCAGGCACTAGTTGACTTGCATACCACTTCTTAGGCAACGATAAATTACATTCATACAATAGAATTCATTTTTTTTTCACTACCCAAGAGTTCACATTTTCACATTAATCCCTATTGTCCCAAACACTCCACCCAGATGCAAACTTGCATGAAAGTGAAACACTAAGACGGCTGTACCAAGGCTCCTCTAACAACAACGCTTTTCTTGCAAGAGATCACATTTCTGGCTGCAGAATGGTGTTTTTTTTCATATTCATGTGGTAACATTTCACTTCATAAAACCAACAGTTAATGGAAATTATATATATATATATATATATATATATATATATATATATATATATATATATATATATATATAGTGGGTGGGGTCACATCTGAAACATGAAGAATTAAGAAAGACAAAAATGGTTAGTTAACTGATCAGAAACTTCCATACAGTGGAAGTTCTAGGAATGTCACAGAATCTTGAAGGTTGTCCCAGTATAAAATTATAGTCTAAAACTCTGGGAGTCCACTGCTATTAGACTCTGAAACTGGTGGTGTCTGTCTAAAGAAGTCATTTTTGTTACTGACAGCTGGAATGCACAAAGTACTGTGAATATTGCTGAAAGCTGGCTATGTCTAATCTAAAGAAATTCAGGTGTCTGTTTAAAAGTCTTCTGATGACCATAGAGTACTATAATCATGACATACCATTTAAAAGAAATGTTCACTCAAGGAGACTCCACAGATTCCACAAAAGTAAGAAAGCTGACTCATTCTGAAGGAGCATTTCTCTGTTGAACCCTAAAGCTCACACATGCAGATGACCTCTACAGTGGTTTGTGATGGTCACTCAGGTGAGTGAATAATTCACTTCTGGGTTCAGGGATGCCTCTGTAAATGCTGTCCATGGTTCCAGATGAGAGATGTCTGCTAACTAAAGTTTGTTTCACTTTCCTTCCAACATTTTCCAATTTAGGTAGGAAGGCATTTGCCTTTAGAGCAGGACATCACTTGCTAGATGTTGCTGTAGCACTAGTATTGGTTGATTGACAGGGGATACCTGCTCATGGGGTCTGTATTAGTATTCTTTAGCTTTACCCTCAGCACCCTAATCAATGGGTAGGGGATAGGTGTATTTTGTTAGTAGCTAATCTGACTCTATTTTGTTATAATTCATTTTCATATTACTTACATCTATAGGTGCAGTAAGAAAGAATGCTCATGCAGACAGAAATGGAAAGTGCTGAAAAAATATCCTTTAACTTTAAAACCAATATAAGCAAATCTTATTTTCAAGCAGCATTACATAGCTAATTGTTGTTAATGTTAACTGGTAAATATTTTGAAACTCAATAGGCTCTTTCAGTACTACACAGACCCCTTCTGGTAAAACAAAGAAATGCAATGTTCAGACACAAAGTGGAAGTTTCAGGAAAGAAGAGATATGTGGGGTATTCACCCTATAAACTTTTATAACAAGCAACATGTGGGGCTTCTTGATCACCATTTGGCATTTTTCCACTATTTTTAACAAAAATGTACAGTCCCAGCATGAGGCAGCACCTTGCACTGGTGTACACTTAAGGATGCATGCTACAGATGAACTGGTGCAAGGAGGACTCTTTTTGGCTTGGCTGTTACAAGTATTATTTGAACAAATGCAGTGAATAAAACCAATGACAGAATACAGACAGTGTTACAAGTTTAAGAATACAAAAAATAGCAGAATATAAGCATCTATTACAGACATTCAGATGTCAACATTGTTACAACTATAATGGCAACAACAAATATCAGAATTAAAGCATTATTAATGCACAGTATCAATGAAAAATAAAGCAGTTTTACATAGTACTCATACACTATATTAACACTATGTGTACAGAGTGATCCCCATAGGGATATTAACGTCTAAAAGTCTAAAGTGGAAAAAGGTATAGCAACAGGAACTTGCACAAATTGCAGCAGTGCACGTAGTATGTGGCCAAATAAATATTCATAAAGCTGAGACATTTTGAAAATAAGTAATGTATAATTTAGATGTTGATTTTTTCAGCATGCTGCAGCCTGAGCTGAGCAAACTGCACTGGAGCTGTGACTTGGAATTAGATCATATGCATCTGCACTAGCAAACTAAGAAGATAAAAAAATGTTAAAGAGTTTAAATGTATGTCACACTTAAACAAATGGCAGTAGTAAATAAAGTATGTTGAAGTTTTGGTAGAATTATGTTAATCTTTATTTTTCATTTTTAAGTAAGTTAAGCAAACTATACACATTATCTACAGGTGTCCATGTGCTAGCAACTCACGACCCACATGCTCGCTTCCACTTACTCAAAAAATCAAGTGCTCAAGCTCCCACTAGCTTGATTGCCCATTTTTAGGTAGCTTCCCAACACCCAACTATATAAAACTGTATAGCCCCAACAAAATTCAAACTCTACCCCTAAAACTTTCTCCCAGTTCCCAACCCAGCTCCTTGTTCATTTACCTTAAAACTCCACTCTGTGCCCCTAACCCTACAATCTCTGATCACTCTCTAAACTGGAAATTCTGTTCCTCCTCCCTAAACCTAAATATTCTGATTGTTCCCTAAACCTAAATCTCCCTTCATGGTCTATTAAACTCCTTGCCCACTTCCTAACCTTAAAATTCCCATCCTGCTTCCTAACCAGAAAGTCCTCTTCACACTCCCTAACCCTAACATCCCCATCCCACTCTCTAAAATCTCCCTCTCACCCCCTCCCCACAGCTGCTTGCCAAAACTCATGCTCAAGTTCAAACAGAAGTAGCAGCCTATACGAGTTACAAGGTGTTTAAGTCCCTAGCTTCAAACTGTGGTTATAGAGCACTTGGGACTCAAGAACTTGTAGTGTTCCTTTATATACATTATATTGATGTATAATTGGAGTCTCTGTGCTGAAATGTATAGTAGAAGTATGTGTAGTTATAGCCTGTATAAATATAAACTGAAGGTTTGTTAATATGGTGTCTGACTACCTGGCAGTACTGAACAATAGCATTTGTAGTCACTTTCTAGGTGAGATTTCTTAACTTGAATTGCATTATGTCTTAAATGCATCTAATGTTTTCAGGTGTGGCATTCCAACAGCAGGTGTTGCCTTTGAGAAGGCATATTTAGTATAGAACGTTTGCATGAGTATCCTTAGTGATATAGTTTCAGATCCTCTCAGGAGCGGCCTTAGGTCAACTGGTGCCCTAGGCAAAAAGGCACCACAGCACCCCCCACCACACCACCCAGTGCCCCCATCCTGGTCTACCTATACCAAATAAATACTGGAAAAGTGCCCCTACTAAAGCGGTGCCCTAGGCAGTCACCTAGATAGCCTATGCCTAAGGCCGGCTATGGATCCTCTAAAGAATGATTTTACTCCCTTTCATATAACCTACTTTAAAGGGGAGGAGGGCATTAAAGAGTAAAATTACTCCAGCTGTCATTAGCAGACAGTGACATTGGGAGAATGTTTAATAGTGTCATTCTCTATTGTTGGACAAATGAGTATATCTGAGATTTTTTTTCCTGCGGTTTGTATTAGAGCATAATTTTGATGAGAGAGTATGGAAATGTTGGGCGATGCATATTCCAACCTGGACATTGATACATTGTTGCTGTAACTCATATGGCTTTTAACGTCAATAAGTTGGATATTTTATTACAGAACCTTCAGCTGAGTCAGTACCGCATTGTCTTTTATTTCTGTGAGGGGAATGAAGGAAATATTACTAATGAGTGTGATTCCTAAAATTATTGGGATGTAATTATTGGTAAGGAATATCCATAAACTGTGATACTGGCTGCTCTTGAGAAATTGACGAATACCAAATAGCATTATATTGTTTTATATTAGTTTTACTAGATTAATTATTAGGTAAGCTACTGTATGAATTACAAGTTTATTTGCCATAAGTGACTTCTATAGTGCCTTGAAGTCATCCTGCTGTGCCTCAGGGATGGACTCTTTAGTTTTTGCCAGATTTGATAGTGTCACCAACATAGAGAAGACAATTTATATTACAACATATTATAAAGCATATACAGTGAGACACTCTCACCTTCATTTGCGCTCTTCTAAACACAAAACAATAAGGAACATCAAAATAAGGTTGAAAAATGAATTAAGAGGATTTGAATGTGGCAAAAAACATCAAGAGAAGATGGGCGTGGATAGTCCCCCCCCCCCCCCCCCGGTTAAGCCTTTCTCTTTCTCACCCTCTCTCAAAGATCTGCTGTTACTGAATACTTCAAATCACTGCACAATCTTAAGCTGAACTGGACTCATTTCAGTAATAATGGTTTTTGTGTACAATCCAAATTAATTTTGATATAACTTCATACAATGAGTCATAATGCAAAAGATTATGCCTAGAAGGACAATTCCTCTGAAACCACCTTTACTCCACTATGCAGTGTTTCTAACTTCTGGAAAAGATGTTGACTGTAAGACCATCTCAGAGCTCCAAACATTATTTTCTGGAGCATTATCGCAGACTGCAGGAGAATAAACTATAACTGTAGCGGCATGACTTCCAACGTTGCAGTAAGAAATCAATCATATTTGTGATTGTGGTGTAGTTTGCAATATAACAACTATACCGAGTGACTCCATTTTTTTTAGCTGAAAAGTCCTATCTCAATTGCATGAAGGAAAGGTACAACTTTTCTGGTCTATTATTGATTTAGTTATATCTTTGCAGTAGTGAATCCATCAGAAGGTGCCCATTGTAAAAAAAAAAAACCTTTCACCTTAATTTTCCTACTAAAGAAACAAACCTGAATTTGAATGATTGATAGTTTCTTCAGTGAGAAAAAAAGAAAAAAAAAAAAAACAAATGAAATCTAATGATGAAAATAAACAAATAAATAAATAAACAAACAAATAAATAACTGTGTCTGACAGCTTGCACATTAAGACCTTTTAGAAACCTTATTAGCTTATGTGATTAGTAGTAGGAAGAATATTTCCCATGAGATGAATTGTAACATTCCCATGGTAGTTTTCAGTTCTTCATAGATTTCATAGATATGAGAAATTCCAAAGTCATTTACTCTTATCATCATTAATGGCTTGCCATTAACCTCCCTCAGGCCACATCTCCTTTTTCCAGAAGGGTCATATCAGTCAGCCCTGAAGTAAGTTTGGGAGTTTCAGTCATCTAAGTTATGTTTAAAGGAAGATAGTGAATTATATGCTTAAAATACAAGGATAATTCATCTGTTTTTTTTTTTATTTGTTTTTAACAGCTGGTGAAGATTTAGGTCCTTGGTTCTAGTACTGGAGGAGCCACTGGACTTGCTGACATACAGGAGGTCCAAGCAAACTGGGTTTCTTATGAGACTGTAAGCAAGGTAGAGAGCTCCCTTCAAAACAAAGTACAAGGCACAAAATAAAGGGACAGAGCCTCTCTTGATAGCTCAAGTACTTCAGGTCTGTGATTTTTTTGGTTCAGAACTTTTGGGGTCTTTCTAATTGTTTGATGGTTAATGACATAAATGCTGAAGGAGAGATGGCACTCGATACATAGACTGGGCAATAGCGAGTATGAGTGTGTGATTACCTCTTTAGAATGTAAAGATAATCCTTTTGCAATTAGCTGTCTTCAATGAAACAATTTCCTGACAATCATTGTTACATGATAGTGTTATCAACCCAAGTTCATAGGTCTCTGATTATATTATCATTTTGTAGTGGGTTTTTTTATCTGTATACTATGATAAGTGAAGAGGCCATCTGCCAAAAGTGATGGTACTGTGTATTTTAGCATTTAGTTTGAGACTATTTTAACAGACCAAGGGTTTATGAGGGAGAAATCATGTCAGAGGGTTTGGGTATTGGAGGAGAACTTAACAATAACCCCACACTTTGCAGTCATCTGCAAACTGTTTTAGTCAGAGGTATTGCTTGAAGAGCTACAACGTAACGGGCAAAAAGCAAAGGTTCCAGCACTTTGCCTTGAGGAGCAATACTGTTCACCTTTGTATATTTTGATAGGCTCTTGCAACTGACATCATGTGGATTCTGTCTTTCAGCCAGTTTGCTATCCATCTTATCACACATGGGTTGACTTTTAATGCATATTGTTCTGTATGATGCCAGCATGGACAATAGTGTTGAAGACCTTCACCAGGCCAAGATATGCTGTACGTAACACAGGGTCACCCGTTTATAGAATCAAAGTTGTTTACCAGATGCATCAGATAGAATCTAACCTTCACAAAGTCATACTGGTGGGGATTGTGTCAAAAGAGATTTTTGATGTTGCATTTTATGAGGTGAAATATAAAATGGTCTGTGGCTTTGCAGATGAGGCTTGTAAGGCTGATAGGTCTGGAATCACCTGGGTCATTTGTAAGGTCATTCTTTAAAGAGACTATGTTACAATTATTTTTAACCATGAATCAGCTGGTTGAATCGATGGTCTAAGATCCTGGTATGAAAGTCTCATTTTATGAAAAGACTTTGCCAGAGGGATCCACCAAGAATTATTGACTTTATTAAATGAATGCTGAAACAGCTGATAGAAGAAAAGGCCACTTCTGACTTAAAGAAATACTGCACTAAAGAAAATGCAGAATAGGGCAGAACTGATTAGATATATCAGAGCAGAGATGATAAGAGAGAAAGAGACAGAGAGTGAGAAAAGATCATCTATTCTTGTTTATAAGATGTTTTTGGTACACAACTTTCTAGCCTGTGTCATCATGTGGTACACTTCAACAGAAAGAGCAGGTAATGGTTATTCTAAGGCAAAATTAACCAGGTAATAAAGTAGGGCTTCCTGAAATATGGGAGAATTCTGGCATGATGCAGGTTTTGTAGAAGCTGTGGTAACAGAAGAGGGAGAAGAAACTATTACGACAAATTACAATTGCCAGAATCTCTATGGTATTATGTCAATCATGAGCAAGGCGGCTTTCATTGCCATCTGTCTTGCTTTCTGAATTATGTGAAAGGAAGAAATGTCACAAACAATACGATGAATCCATTAAAATTGCCTCTCCTCAGAAAAGAATACTGAACCTCCAATATGGTCCATCAAAATATTCTAAGACCTACAGGAATGCAAAGGCTACAGGGAGAAACCTTTATGAAATTCCCCAAATTATGGCATTGGGACTTTCCAGCACAGAAGGCACAACTGGGCTTCTCTTTTACTTTCAGTATAAAAATGTCATGTGGTCTCCACCAGAGTTATTATAGGTTGATAGGTTAATACTAGGCTAATTTTGGAGGACTATTTGTAACCTAGCTTGAAATCAAACTTATTTTGAGTGCCTACAAAGCTAAAAAAAACTTGCTGGTTTCTTTAAAATGTATAGGAAGAAGAATTTCCTGATTGGATAAATTACTCCAAGTATGAAGGTCCCAGACATGGGCTTCCTGGGAAATTAATAGTGGAACCCAACGTCTCTTCAAGAATCAGCTGAGTTTTTCTGATTTACAGCTTTGCATTCTGAACTTCAGACATAAATGAAGATGCTATTCCAAGAATGCTGAGGAAAAATCTCAGCTTTGTATTTCATGACAGTAAATCCAGGGACATTTGGTTTACTGCAATGAGTTATCCATATTCTTGGTGAAATAATTAATGCATTATGTTAAGTTAATACATTTCTGATAGTTTATAACAACTTACATCTGCTGTAAAGAAGTCTGATTATTAGTTACCAGTTACAGCTTGCTAGCCACTGCTGAAAGCAGTTAACCAGGAAGAAGGAAGTAATAATTACTTTCATTCTACAAAAGCAAGCATATGTCTTAGAAAAAGTATGCATTTTCCAATACATTAATTGGAGAAAATAGCAAGAAAATAAATTAAAGTGGTTTAATCTCATAATGAAATATATGGGGAGAAGATGATGTGGGATTACATGGTAGTGTGTGCGTGTGCGTGTGTGTGTGTGTGTGTGTGTGTGTGTGTGTGTGTGTGTGTGTGTGTGTGTGTGTAAGGACCTTAGTTCACAAAAGAGTAATCTGTATGTATGTATGTATGTATGTATGTATGTACATATTTGTATATATGACTCACTCCGCTTATTGGTCTCCTGCCTCTGTATGTAGCTGTATATCTTTATGTCTATATAACTGTCCTTCTGTTTGTCTACCTACCTATTCCAAGGATCTATACATTGAAATGTCAATACCACATGAATCCAAGCAAGAGTTAGAGAAATGTGTAATTATGCCATGTCAAAATTAAAAATAAATACATAAATAAAACAGTGCTTCAGAAAATGGAGTACATTTATTATTTATTTGTTTTTTTATGTCTGTTAAATATTAAATCCATCATCAATACTCAGATGGCATCATTGTGTGTGAATATTTTCAGCAAAAGGTCCTCAAACAAGTTGTATAAAATATCATGTACAGATAATGTGCTGTCTAGACAGTACCAGAAATGGCTGCCTATATGCAGTGCTGGGTATCTGGGTTCAGGAATGCATGTGGGATACCATCAGGGCCATCTGGAGTAAGAAAACCAGGCTGACTTTCCAGCAAGCTGTTCCACTTGTGAAGATCTCCTCAGCGGAGGGCTGGTCAAGGGAATTTTTCCATCCATGAGATGCATTTAAATCTGTTGCCAGGTGTAAAATGTTTCACAGGAGAGTCCTTCAGTTGTCATGGAGTTGCATTCAGCAGAAATGGAAGTGTCCGGTCTTGGGTTAATATGTGGCTGCCATAAATGGCAACTAATAAATTCAGCAAGCTGGATGAAGGGAGACTGAAACCTCTGCTGGATGGACTTGGCTATGACCTGGTTCAACAAGCGGAAGAAGGGCTACCAGTGCCAATGGCCATAATATTTTGCAGGGTAGCCAGGTACAACACAAAGAAAGTACCACCACGCAGTTTTGATATTCCTTAATTGTGTAAACTCAGAAGGCACAGCGGCTTCTTTCCAAGGTTTGGGAAAGTGTATAATTAAGTGACTTGCACCATCGCACATTGGACACTGAAGGAGTTGACCATCTATTTGCACAATGGAGCTCACTGGCAGTGCTCATCTTCTGTGTTTAAACCACATATTTATCAAAAATGATGATCATTTACGTAATAAGAGGTTTTCTACTACTTCACATATATGAAAGTTATTCCACTAAATATGAAACAACTGTGCATACATAAACAGTTTTCTAGACAACATACGTTTATGACACACACAGCTACACTGATACTAAATGCAATTTATCTTGACATTTAAATTACATGTCAAAATAATGTATATGTGGATGATTCAGGCTGTTAAAAGTGTGGACAGTGATTTAAGGCAGCATGTTAATGGACTACAGTCACTTAGTAAACTTGATGACAAAATGTACTGCTTATCTTGACATTCTCTTACTTTTAGAACACATAATAAGTATGAGGCTTGGCTAACACTGTTTGAAGTTTTGTTTTAGACTTCTCAGGAATTGCTGGGTAGTTACAGATGGTACTTATTTGTAAGGTTTAGGTCTAGAATTCCAGTTTGTGATACAATATTATGGGTACAATTCATCCAAAAGACAGATTTGGAAAAACACATGTCAAACCGCAATTGCATTACAAGCTGCACAGAGAGCACATCACATTCTCCAAAAGCATACCATGTAGAGCAAGAATTCTGGATAAAGCCAAAAACAATGGGAGACGAAAGGCCCAAAATCAGCTACAGAAATTAAATATTGCTCTTATAAACTTATAAAGTTGCAAGGATAACATGTTTTGAATTAATGTGTATTTTCTGAAGGTTTTGAAATCTGAAACTCAAATATATGTCTTAATTTAGTGACTTCAGTCCTCAATGAGTTGCCAGAAAGCCACACATTTTATGAGGAATGGACCAAAAATATGAGACAAAAATTTGGATATTCTCCAAAATTCAGAACAATTGAGATGTATGTCAAAAATGAGTACTTTATTAAAACTAAATGTGTTATAAGTGCACAGCATCCAGAGGAGGTTTACTGCATTTGTACCCTGTCACCTGTACGCTCCAGGGATGCGCAATGTATAGTGACATAACTGAAAGCACATACGTATTTCTGCATCAGAATGAACCTGCTTACCAAGGTTTTCCTTATTTTGAGGCACTTCTTGTAACAGATCACTCAGTGGAACGCTTTCTTGTTCATTTCATTTCTGCACTCAACCACAGCAACATATCTGATTATGCATAAGGACCTGGGGATCTGTATATATCAGTATCTTTAAGATAACAATCAGTTTATGCCTATGATCAATTTATTAACAGATAGTGTACTAACAATTTTGTGAAAAATGTTACTAGAAGAAATGAGTCAAAATATGCGTTTGTGTGCATAGGGTTTAATACTCTTGGCTGAAAAGTGGTGTTGTCTGTCACCTTTTCAAATGCCCAAAGTGGGATATTTTTTTTTACAAAAATTTGAGATTTTGCAGAACAAATTATAGAGACAACTATACCTCTCAACTTTCAAGGTTTAAAAATCATAGCACTGCCATTAAAATCAATGTAGATGGTCAGAAAGACTAAGATTTTCTTATTTTTCGCAATTATCCGTCTTTTTAAAATGAGGCCTTAATAGTTAATGATAGACAATATGTGTAGAGGGTTAATTTATGTATTTAATAAAGAATGCACCCTTAAATAAGTAACATGAGAAACATTTTGTCCAAAAATCACAAATTATTTGCCATTTTAGTGTTTATTGTTTCTGCTTTAGGACACCAGTACCAAAATAAGGAGTTCCCCGTGTAAAGAAGGACAGATGGTAACCATAACTTAGCAATCTAAAGTAACAGGATGGAAACTAGCTAGTGTAAGGCCACTTTGACAAGAAAACTATTACATTTGCTTTGATAATCAATGTCCAGAAAATCAGCAGCACACGAGGATGTGTCCCTGCATGCTGCATTCATTAAAAATGCAAAGTACAAACGTCTAGTTTATTGCCAGATGGCGACAGGTGATTTATTTCTGCGAATTACCAAGAGCCCATAAGACCGTGACCTGCAGTTTATGCAAGACCACTGTCCGCTCCACACCGCTCAATCAGCCTCATAGTGATGGAATCGGGGACAAATGCAAAAACAATAGAGAGCAAAGGCCCACAGTTAGAGACGTGTTTTAAATATGTGTCTTATCAACTTAGAAAGTTGGTAGAATAAGACGTTTTGCATTAGTTTGCATTTTCTGCAGGGTAAAGTATGAAAGTAAAATATCATTATTTAGTGACAGCGATCCTCGATGCCTGTCAGAAACCCACACAATGTCATGAGAGACATTACAACAATATGAGGCAGCAAATTGTACGTACTGCAAAAATTCTGCACAACTCGTAGTATGATACTAAGCTATTCAGAAAAAACAAAACATTTTAAACACTGATGAATAATTTGCATTTTAGTGAGCCTTGCCTCCTAAACTAGTCCCCTCCTGAAACATGCTTCCTAACAAATGTAAATTACTGGACTGAACTGCCCTTAATCTTTAGGGGCATCCACAACTTCGGCTAAAAATGTTATTCCGTTCTTTCCTAAAACTGGAATTTTTTTGGAGAAAAAATTGGGGGTTACACTGAGCAGGCATAATCATTACAGTTACTGTCTCCATTTACTTCAGAAAGTACAAGTTAACTTACATCTTCATTTCCTATCAACTGTCAATAGTACCAGTATTTAAAATGTGTTTTCCTAATCTGGGATAATTAATTATTTTTCTTTGTCCCTAATTTCGGACGGAAGTATGAAGTTGAGATTCATTCTATACTTAACACGTTTGGTAAGTTTCGTGATTTTATAAGTCATAACTGGTTTGGTTCTACACACTCGTTGGCAGGAATAAACGTGTTACTCCTAAAATAGCTATCCAGTTTTAACTCAGTAATGACTCAGCAAATTATATGTCACAATGTGGTTTGCTTAGTTTACTCCAAAACACATGACCTAGTTATGTGGGTTGTGACAATACCTCTCAATTGTCCAGACTTTTGCTTCATATTTTTGGTCTATTCTCCATAAAATGTGTGGTTTTCTGACAAATTGTTGCAGATTTAAGTCACTAAATAATGGCAGGCATGTGAGTTTCAGACTTTACATCGTTCAGAAAATGCAAGCTGCCACATATCCTGTCATTTCAGCAACTTTCTAAGTTTATAAAAGCAGCGTTAAAAATCTGTCCATAGGTCCATATTTTTAGTCTAAATCGGTCCATATTTTTTTTGTCTTTGTCCATGCATTATTTTAAGCTTTATCTTGATTTATTGAGCTAAGGGGGTAAAATATGTCTGTAAAGCTTTAATTTTTAAATTATTTATATCAAATTAGGACTGGCATCGACTGATAATAGGATTTCATTCTGGGGTGATTTTCACCTATTTTCAAAAAGAAACTAATCTGCAGAAGCCATAGACATCGATATTAAACACACGGACATGAGCAGCGCAGCAATGCAGCGGTTACCGTTATTGTCTCAGTGCTTGGTTTCCTGCTACGGATCCCGCCTGTAGTGACTTCTGTATATGGTTGTAGTCAGCATACCAGGGTATTTGATGGTCCCATTTTAATCTTTCATTTCTATGGTGGTCGCAAGTGTGTGTGTGTGTGTGTGTGTGTGCGCGCGCGCGCGGGCGTCTCAGCACTGGAGCAGTATCCCTTATGTCCCCTGCCTGCGCCTTCGGAGTGGTGTCCAGGTGGGCGCCATCTCCCGTACGACCCCTCAGAATAGGATAAGGCATGTGCTGGAGACTCGGAGTGGTGTCCAGGTGGGCGCCATCTCCCGTACGACCCCTCAGAATAGGATAAGGCATGTGCTGGAGACTCGGAGTGGTGTCCAGGTGGGCGCCATCTCCCGTACGACCACTCAGAATAGGATAAGGCATGTGCTGGAGACTCGGAGTGGTGTCCAGGTGGGCGCCATCTCCCGTACGACCCCTCAGAATAGGATAAGGCATGTGCTGGAGACTCGGAGTGGTGTCCAGGTGGGCGCCATCTCCCGTACGACCCCTCAGAATAGGATAAGGCATGTGCTGGAGACTCGGAGTGGTGTCCAGGTGGGCGCCATCTCCCGTACGACCACTCAGAATAGGATAAGGCATGTGCTGGAGACTCGGAGTGGTGTCCAGGTGGGCGCCATCTCCCGTACGACCCCTCACAATAGGATAAGGCATGTACTGGAGAATGACTAACTAGAGTGTATAGCCTGTATACCTTGGAATGCCAATTTAAAATGATGCGTCTGATCACATACGCCACCATGCCCCTCAACTACACAGATTTTTCGCAGATTGTCCTGATTTTTGCCTCACATTTTGGTTTGTTTCTCATAAAATTGCTGTTTTCGGTAAGTCAATGGCAAAAATGGGGGTTGAAGTCAGAAAATAATGAAAGACATTTCACACTTCATACCCTTTGGAAAAAAATCATTAATGCAAAAGCGCTTTTATAACTTTCTAAATTTGTAAGACCGATAGTTAAAAGTTGTGCCTATTTCGGACATTTGTTCCCCCATTATGTAAGGCTTTGTTCAGATTTCTTGGTCTAAGAGGTTGAGATGAATGTAAGCCACACGTACATAGTACATACAAAGTTGTTTTTTTTTTTGAAAGAAAGAAACGTATTGAAAGAAAACCTGAACGATATACTCCGTCTTCATTAAAGATCGTAACTAAACTTGCCAACAAACAATATTACCGCCAAGGAACCCAGGATGATTGCAAGAAAGGATGACCCTTCCACCGTACCTCTAAATTGTTCAGAATTTTGCAGAGGTTCTAGATTTTTGCCTCACACTTTTGAACTGTAAAATGTGCGGCTTTCTGACTGATCATTGATGAGTGAGTCACCAAATAATATCAGATATCTGAGTTCCAGATATTTCCTTCAGAAAATGCATGCTAGTGCAAAATCAGTTACTCTATCAACTTTCGAAGTTTGGAAGAGAAATATTTAAAATATGCATCTGACTGCAGCCTTCAAGGTTGTGGTCATTACATAAATGCCAGACAAGCACATCTCAACCTCTTAGCGCAACAAATCCTGACAAAAATCTAAAATAATAGTGAGACAAAGGCCCAACAAATAGGAACAGATTTTAAATATTGCTCTTATAAACTTAGAAAGTACTTAGAATAATAAGATTTGTGTTAGCATGCATTTTTCTTAAGAATATGAAGCCTAAAACTGAAATGCATGTCATTATTTAGTATCTTCAGTCCTCGCTGATTTACCAGAAAACAACACATTTTACGAGGAACAGTAAAAAAAAACCGAGGCAAAACAATGTGGACATTCTCTGAAAATCTGAAAAATTGAGAGCTATACAGAGATGACCATTATTTATCTCCACTTGTTCACTATATGCATATCAGTTCAAATACTCTGTGACCTTCCCTAGAGAAAAGTGCTCAATATTCAAAAACTGTCCCTATAAATAATCTGGGGCCTTTGTTCCTGATTATATGTGGCTTTGTCCCTGGTTCTAGTGATTTAACGGTTGGGAATTGTTTACAACATTTGTTTAGGCCCGCCAATATTGAAACAGACATACCTGTAGTATTTCTGTATCATGACGATGGAGAAAAAGACTGGGGGAAAAAAGCAGATAAATAAACAATTGATCAGAACTGATCGATAAAAAATATCTACACCTGTCTTGCTCACCTAAAAAAATACCCCCCCCCCCAACGTAATGTGTTTACTATATATACATACATAGATGGATAGGTAGAGAGAGATAGCTATAGACATAAATACAGTTGTGGTATACGGGGCTGTTAACGATAATATCTTGAAACTTTACTGGTAGGGAACACGTTTTGAGTTGAAAGACTGGGGAATACTGAAGTCAAGAAATAGGTTCCCTCACATACATTACATTTCCACACATTCCGTTTATTCTACTTGTTTTCATTTATCATTTGAGAAATATGATTTTATTGCCTTTTAGTTTTTAAAGAACAATGTACGGCAATGCTGTACATGCGCAGCATACCTCAACGGCTGCCCAGTAGTAAGGGTCACCTTAATTCCACCCACCACACGCCCACGACCCAACAGAATTCTTTTTTTTTTTTTAGCTTTTTGCATCACGCAGCCCCAACACCCCATGCCAATTAAATATACCAACTCCGAGGTCGCACTACAGAGAGGAAAATAAAAGTCACGCCCACATCTGCGCGAACTGGCCAGTGGGGCGTGCACGTACAGGATTACCCAATGTATATACAGGAAAACAGAAACTGTAACATATGGGAAATGGTTTCATATGGTTAACATTTTGCAAGGAAAACAATGCAACAAATTTGAATAAAAAGCAATTCTTTTTGTACTAGCTAAATACTGAGCATTTTTTCTGACAATTTGCTTTTATCACTCATTGGCCAATTACCTGTTTAATCCATTGCAGGGTGGTGGAGAAAGTTGGAGCCTGTCTCAGGACTTGGGGGCAAGGCATGGAATCTTACCACAAAGAAAGTGTAAACCCTTCATAGGATGCGCCTGCGCACGCGCGCACACACACACCACACACACGCGCGCACACACACACACACACACACACACACACACACACACACACACACACACACACTCTGTCACTTGTTCTAATTTCACAGAATGTCCAGGTTTTCTGGAAAATCATCGAGGATTTAAGTCACTAAATAATGAAAAGCATTTGAGTTTCAGGCTTTACATCCTTCAGAAAATGTATTTTAATTCAAAACCTGTTTTTCTATCAGCTTTCTAGGTTTATAAGAGTAATATTTAAACCCAACCCCTGATTTTGGACCTTTGAACCCCACTTTCTGATATTTTTGGCTTTGTCTTGGATTGTCCTGTAAGCATTTAAGATGTATTACACAGGACAGCACAGAGTAGGTCTTTGTTCTTTTTTTGGAAACAACTTTAAAATAAAAGGGTGGTTATAAGATTACCTGATGAAGTGGTATATCAGGTATGGGAGGTGGGGTTATTAGTAAACATGATGGCACAGGGAAAGGGTATGGCAATATTCTTTCTTATGGCATTTAGCATCTTGATATCAACCATGTTGTTATATTTGGCTTTAGGGAATATTTTGAGTTAGCAAATGATGATATTGTGAGTTAGCAAATGATGATTTGCGATAGATGCAATTACATTAGGAACCTAGAGTCCAAGCTCTCTCCCTCACAAGCCATCTGGCACTAACAAGCCTGTCAACACAATCACTACACCTCAAACACCAGACCCACATATGTGGAGGTCCCATAGCTGGCCTTAGGCATAGGGCAACTAGGTGGCCGCCTAGGGCGCCGGTCTAGCAGGGGCACTTTTCCAGTATTTATTTAGTGTAGGTAGACAAGGATGGGGGCACCAGGTAGTGTGGTGGTGGGTGCCGTGGAGTCCTTTTGCCTAGGGCACCAGTTGACCTAAGGCCGCTCCTGGGAGGTCCTCAACAAAAACATACTCAAACAAAGGAGACCTCCAAGACAAAAACCTCCTAGGCAAATACACACCTGATCTCCACAGCCCTCCACACCACATACCACTCATAGTTTACACACCTCTGTCTCGCAACCACTAAGTCTTAACCTTAAACCCAACATATTAGTCATAGGTGACTCCATTGTGAGACACACAGATGTGCCTCTCACCAGCCTGGATAAGGAGAAAGTCACGGTTAGTTGTCTGTCAGGGGCCAGAATCCACCATATCACACACTCAATCAAGTCTCTCAACCACAGGTACTGTTATGACTCAGTTATAATCCATGTTGGTGTGAATGACTTGAAACGTGTCTCCTGGACTATATGCAGAGAGACATGATTGAACTCGCTGAATATGTGTCCCAGGCAGATATGTCCCTAGCTTTAAGCAGCATTCTACCATCACCCAGAATGATGCCTGAATACAAACAGAAAATGATTGACTTTAACAATTGGCTTAGTTTCTGGTGTCAATCCAGGGGGGATCCAGTACCTGACAGCCTGGGAAGATAACGATTGACAGACCACGATGCTTTGCCAGAGATGGTCTGCATCTGTCTCACCTGGGCTTCAGGATTCTGGCAAAGGCCATTTCCAGTACCTGTTCCTATCCCCTTATAACTAGGGATCAGGTCATCACTGCTCTCTCAAAGGCAAGAAATACAGCCTCAATGGGACCTGATAACATCCCAGGCTGCATCCTACATAAACTCAGGCAGGAACTTGCAGCACCATTAGGTGCCCTATTCAACCGAAGCTTGAGTATCGGTTTTGTCCCATCTGAGTGGAAGACCGTCACTGTCATCCCTTTACACAAAGGTGGAGCATCCACTGATCTGGGAAATTATAGACCCATAAGCCTAACTAGCCTGATCTGCAAGGCCATGGAACGGATTATCATGGACCTCATAAATAAGGACATTGGCAGCCTCCAAACACTCGATCTCACACAGTTTGATTTCGTCAAGGGGAGGTCATGTCTGCTAAATTTTTGTCGACTTTTTTGAGACAGTCAACAAAGCCATGGATGAGGGGAAGACAGTGCACACTGCCTGCCTTGACCTGGCCAAAGTCTTCGACACTATTCCTCACTCGGGCATAATAGATAAACTCTCTCAAGTAGGCATCAGTCTGTATGTTACCAGATGGGTAGCCAACTGGCTTACTGATAGAACCTACCTAGTCAAAATAGGGGAAGCCACCTCAAGCAGTAGACCCGTATCAAGTGGCATACCCCAGGATTTGGTCTTGGGGCCTCTGTTATTTGGGATACACTTTTCTGAGGTACAGACCAAAACCAGTGGGCTATGGCTGACCAAGTATGCAGATGACTGCAAGTTGGGAGCTGTCATCAATTCCCCTAGTGACGTGGACATCCTCCAAGAGGGTTTCACCCAAACAAATGACTGGTGCCAGAAACATATCCTCAAGCTGAATACAAAAAAATGCCTCATCATCCCCTTTTGGGGAGAGAGATGTCCCCACAAATTATCCCATTAATAACAATGTTCTAAGCACGCAATCAGTCGTGAGGGATTTGTTAACCCAGATTGATAGCAGCCTGACTTTTGACCACCATGTTGCTTCCATTGTACAGAAAACTTTTACTTATGAGGTGGGCCATGTAGACAGTATCTCATCCAGGGGCAAGGAGGTCATAACATCCCTGTATTCTTCCCTTATAAGGCCCATTATTGAGTACGATGCCCCATTTGGCATGTACCTCACAAGGCACATGCAACAGCTCAGAGATCACAGAGTTCCTCACCAGGAGAATCCAGGGCCTCAAAAATCTACCATACACAAATAGGCAAAAAGCCATATGCCTCTACTCTGTTTCATACAGACTTCTCAAAGGTGATCTCTGTCTGGCATACAAGGCGATCTTGGACCCCGCCTTGATGGGACTGCTGCATATCTGCAAGTAAAGCTCCACTCGAGTAACCCACACACGTGGCCTCAACCTGATCTGTGACATCAATAGGACTTACTGGCAGGACAGATTTGTGTCCCAGAGACTCCCCCATCTATGGAATAAACTCCCTCTCCACATCAAGCAGAGTACTTCTTTACCCCTTTTTAAGCACAATCTGGATAACTGGACGGGAAATAGAAAATACATCCGTGGGATTCCACCCGTGTCCCTGCTGGACAGGGAGATTGGGTGCTCATTTGTCTATGCATGGGC